>NC_041381.1:431447699-431499575 GCF_002162155.2 Triticum dicoccoides
GGCTCTGGTCCGTGACAAGGGGTTCGGCCCTTGAAAATAGGTGTGCAATACTTAGGCTTTTCAAACGTTGAGCGCGAGCGAAACACCCACTTGGCCGGCTGGCGGCAATCTAACGTAGCCGGTTGGCGAGCAGCCGGTCATGCGGCAAAGCTAAGGTGGTGGGGCCGGGTTGGCCAACCCGGCGAACCTGACTTAGAATTCATACCGCGCTGGCACTTTGGCCCACGTTTCTTTCTGGCCAACAGCCGAAACCAGTTCTGTGGCGTAGGACGAAGTGGAGGGCTGCGGCGACCTGAACACGCCATGATTTGCTAAGGTAGGTGGCGGGTGATGGCCAAGCCGACCAGCCCTCGAGCCCTCGGGTTTGAGCGAGTCAACCCGGTGGTTGTTTTTTAAGGAAAATGCACAAGTGCGTGAGGCACAATAATTTGGTCGGAAAGGGCAGCCCCCGAGCGTCGTTCGGGGACCCCCATAGTTTTCATGCAGTTACAAAAGGTAGTGATACATACGTGCACACAGCTAACTGTAAAATGGGCCGAGGAGCTCTGCATTCCACGGCCGAGTTGTCTCTTCGCCGGCGGTGTCTCTCTTGCGCTTGTTGGACTTGCGGGTGTCGATGAGGTAGTACGTGTTGCTGTCGCACAAGGCTTTGCTGACGATGAAGGGGCCTTCCCATGGGGAAGACAACTTGTGCTGGCCAGCTTGCTGCTAGACGAGTCGAAGAACGAGGTCTGCCTGGCAGAACGCGAGGGGCTTGATTTTCTTGCTGTGGTAGTGCTTCAGGCCTTGCTGATAGATGGCTGAGCGGCTGAGCGCCAAGAGGCATGCTTCTTCGAGTATGTTGACGTCGTCTTCGCGGGTTCCTTGGCTTCGGCTTCGGTGTACATCACGACTCGCGGTGAGTCGAACTCGACGTCGGTCGGGATGACGACTTTGGCTCCATGGACGAGGAAGAACGGGGTAAACCTGGTCGACCGTTTTGGCATTGTGTGGGGTCTCCAGAGGACGGCCGGCAACTCGTCGAGCCAGCTGCCGGGTGAACGGACGAGCGGCTCTACGAGTCTTGGCTTGATGCTCGATAGAATGAGGTCGTTGGCCCGCTCGACCTGGCTGTTGGACTGCGGATGTGCCATGGAGGCCAAGTCGAGGCGGATGCCAGAGACGGAGCAATACTGCGCGAGTGCGCCCTTGGCGAAGTTGGTGCCGTTGTCCGTGATGATGTTGTTCAGGACGTCGTAGCGTACCGTGATATCCTTGATGAACTGGACGGCTGTTGGGTCGTCCAACTTCTTGATTGGTCGCGCTTCGATCCATTTGGTGAACTTGTCCAGCGCCACCAGCAAGTGCGTCATGCCGCCTCGAGCGGTCTTGAAAGGTCCCACCATATCAAGCCCCCAGACCACGAAGGGCCAGGTGATCGGTATGGTTCGCAGGGCTGAAGCCGGCTAGTGGCTGCGCTTGTTGAAGCGCTGGCATCCCTCACATTTGAGGACAAGTGACTCGGAGTCTTGGAGGGTCGTGGGCCAGTAGAAACAATGGAAAGCCTTGTCCACCAGGGACCTTGAGGCGGCGTGGTGCCCGCACTCGCCCTGATGTATGTCGAGGAGGATCTCTATCCCCTTATCTTGCTCAACGCAGCGCTGGAAGACGCCCGTTGTGCTGCGCTTGACGAGCTCGTTGTAGATGATGTTGTAGGCGAACACTCGGCGCTAGATCTGTCGGACCTCGGTCTTGTCCATGAGAAGAACCTCGTTCTCCAGGAACTCCAAGATGGGCAGGGCACACGACGGAGCCGTCACTACAACGAAGACGGCCACGAGAGCGGGTTCCGGGGCGGCGGCCCCTCGGTTGGGGATGACGGCAGCCGGGTTGGGTGGGGCAGCCCCCGGGCCGGGCTCGGCAGCCCCCGGGGCTGGGTTGGAGTCGACATCAGCCGGATTGGTCGCGGCAGCCCCCGGTCCGGGTTCAGCAGTCCTCGGGCTGGGTTCAGCAGTCCCCGGGCCGGGTTGAGGTGCGGCCGAGTCGTCGGGGACGAAGATGGACTCAGAGTCCGGACACTGCTTGACGGACGGCTTGTGCAGGTGCTCGAGGGAGACGCTGGGCGAGATGGCCTGTCGGGATGAGCTGATCTTGGCTAGTGCGTCGGCGGCTTCGTTCTGCGCGGGACATGGAGGAATTCGCAGCCGGCAAAGTAGCCGGACAGCCGCTGGACGAGGAAGCGGTAGTCGGCCATGTTGGCGTCGCGAGCATCCCACTCGCCGGAACACTACTGCACCACCAGATCCAAGTCGCCGTAGCACAGGATGAACTGGATGCTGAGTTCCTTGGCAAGTCGGAGGCCATGCACAAGGGATTCGTACTCGGCAACGTTGTTGGAGGCGGCGAAGTGGATCTGGAGCGCGTAGCGAAGCCGGTCGCCTTTCGGGAAGACAGCATGATGTTGGCTCCCAAGCTGGAGCGCATCTTGGAGTCGTCGAAGTGCATGCGCCAGTGCCTCGAATCCGGCGGCAGCGGCAGGTACTGGGTCTCGGTCCAGTCGACGAGGAAATCGGCCAGAGCTTGGGACTTGATCATGGTGCGGGGTTCGTAGAGGATGGTGTGGCCGGCTAACTTGATCGCCCACTTGGCGACCCGGCCAGAGGCATCCCGGCAACCCATGATCTCGCCAATGGGGGACGTCCTGACAACGATCACAGCGTGCTCTTGAAAATACTGCTTCAATTTCTTGGCGGTCAAGTACACGCCGTAGAACATCTTCTGGTAGTGCGGGTAGTTCTGCTTGGAGGCGGAAAGCACCTCTCTCAGGTAGTAGACCAGGCACTGGACGATCTGGATCTTGCCCTTCTCTGGTCGCTCAACCACCATCACCGTGCTGACCGACCGCGAGGTGGCGGCTATGTAGAGCAACAGCGGCTCCTTCTCAGTCGGCGCGGCCAGGACGGGTGCAGTGGAGAGCATGCGCTTGAGGTACCGGAAAGCCTTGTCCGCCTGGTCGTTCCACTTGAACGGCATCGTCTTCTTCATCAGCTGATACAGGGGCAAGGCCCTCTTGCCCAGCCGGTTGAGAAACCGGCTGACCGAGGCCAAGCAGCCTATGAACTTCTGGACATCGCGCAGCCGGGCCGGCTGGCACATGCGCTCGATGGCCTTGATCTCCTTCAGGTTTGCCTCAATGCCGCGCTCCGAGACAAGGAAGTCGAGTAGCTTTCCGGTCGGCACGCCAAAAATGCACTTCTCCGGTTTGAACTTCATCTGGTACTCGCGCAGAATGGCAAAGGTTTCCTTCAGGTCATCGAGGAACATGAGGTGTTGCTTGGTCTTCACCACTATGTCGTCCACGTAGATGTGGATATTGCGGCCGAGTTGTGGCAACAGGCATTTCTGCATGCAGCGCTGGAAGGTGGCGCCGGCATTCTGCAAGCCGAACGACATGGTGATGTAGCAATACGCCCCAAAGGGCGTGATGAAGGACGTCTTCAGGGCGTCGGCCGGGTCCAGCTTTATCTGGTGATAGCCGGAGTAAGCATCTAGGAAGGACAGGAGCTCACAGTCGGCGGTGGAGTCGATGACTTGATCGATCCGTGGGAGGGCGTATGGATCCTTGGGGCAGGCCTTGTTTAGGCTGGTGTAGTCTATACACATGCGATAGGTCTTGTTCTTCTTCAGGACGAGGACTGGGTTGGCCAGCCACTCGGGGTGGAACACTTCCATGATGAAGCCGGCCGCCAAGAGCTTGGCGACCTCCTCACCAATGGTTCTTCTCTTCTCTTCGAAAAAATGACGTAGGGGTTGACAGACAGGCTTGGCGTCCTTGCGGACGTGGAGTTTGTGCTCGGCGTACTTCCTCGGACCCGACATGTCCTTTGGGGTCCATGCAAAGATATCCCGATTCTCACGGAGGAAGTCGACGAGCTCGCCTTCCTATTTGCTGTTGAGGTGGGTGCCCGCGACGACGTACTTGCTGCAGCTGGGGTCTTCCGGGTTCAGCTTAACTTTCTTGGTCTCCTTGGAGGGCTAGAACGAGGCTTCGTCGGACGGCTTCTTGGCCGAAGCCGACATGGCTGGGGCCTCGTTGGCCAGCGCGACGATCCGATCGAGTTAGCGCCGCTCCACGGCTATGACCAGTGACTCAGCCAGCCTGGTGCCAGCTTGGGCGCACTCCAGGGACTTGCGGTAGTCGCCTGTGATGGTGATGAGGCCCTTCGTACCCGGCAGCTTCATCTTCAGGTAGGCGTAGTGGGTGACCGCCATGAACTTGGCAAGCGCTGGCCGGCCCAGCAGCGCGTGGTACGCGCTGGACAGGTCCACCATCTCGAACCAGAGCGGCTTGTGTCGGAAGTGGTCACGGGTGCAAAACAGGACGTCGAGCCGAATCCGGCCGATCGGGGAGCAGGAGAGGCCGGGTACGATGCCGTGGAAGATCGTCCGGGTCGGCTCCAAGTCTTTGGCCTTGAGGCCGAGCTTGGTCATGGTGTCGCGATAGAGGATGTTGATATTGTTGTCGCCATCGATGAGGACCCGGGGGAACTTTCATGTGCGTAGGGGCGTGACAATGGTGGGGTTGAGGACGAGGACGTAGCCACCCGGGTTTGGCATGACGGCTGGGTGGTCCTCCCGGCCCCAGGTGACCGGGCGATCCGACCAATGCATTTAGTCCGGCTTGGCCGAGACGACGGTGTTCACTTCCTGCCGGAGCAGGCGCTCGCTACGCTTGTCGTCACCAAGGCTGGTGAAGACAACGTAGGTCGCATTTTGGGCGGGGTAGACGTCATCGCGCAACACGCCATTGGCCGGAGGTGGAGGAGGAGGAGGAGCCGCCCTAGGGGCCGGAGCCGTAGGAGGCGGGATGTCGCCCCTCATGATGCGCTTGGTGATGACGCAGTTCCGGAGCATGTGCATGGATGGCCTCGCACCGCTGTGGTGCTTGCAGGGAGCGTCGAACATATCTTCGAGGCTCATGGCGGGCTGCCACACCGTCTTGCTGGTTTGCCGGCGCTTGGCGGCCGGCTCTGCCGCGGGTGCCTGCTCGGCGGCCGCGACGAGGCGGTTGTCGTAGCGCTAGGCCGGCTGGTCGGCTTTGCGCTTGTTGTTCTGATGGTTGTGCTGCTGCCGGCTGTTCTCGCCGGCCGGCTTGGGAGGGGGAACCGGCTTGGCCTTGCCGACTTTGTCCAGTGCAGCCTGGATTTTAATGGCGGAGTCGGCGTTGGCGTACTTGTCCGCCGTCACCATGAGCGCAGCCATGGTGGCCGGCTCGGAGCGTAGGAGCTTGTTCTTGAGGAGGGTGCCGTCTCAGCACCCGCTGATGAAGTACCGGATGGCTTGAACCTCGTGGATGCCCTCGCAGCTGTTCCGGAGCTCAGTGTAGCGTGTGAGGTACTCGCGGCCGGTTTCCGTCGGCCCGTGCACGCACATGTGATACGTCTCCAACGTACCTATAATTTTTTATTGTTCCATGCTATTATATTACCTGTTTTGGATGTTTATGGGCTTTATTTTACACATTTATATCATTTTTGGGACTAAACTACTAATCGGAGGCCCGGCCCGTATTGCTGCTTTTTTGCCTATTTCAGTATTTCAAAGGAAAGGAATATCAAACAGAGTCCAAACGGAATGAAACCTTCAGGAGCGTGATTTTTGGAACGAACGTGATCCGGAGGACTTGGAGTGCAAGTCAAGAAGCAATCGAGGTGGCCAAGAGATAGGAGGGCGCGCCCACCCTCTTGGGCGCGCCCCCTGTCTCCTGGGCCCCTCGAGTGGCCATCGACGTACTTCTTCTTCCTATATAAGCCTACGTACCCCGAAAACATCCAGGGAGCCACCGAAGAAATATTTCCGCCACCGTAACCTTCTGTATCTGCGAGATCTCACCTTGGAGCCGTCGCCGGCGTTCTGCCGGAGGGGGAATCCACCACGGAGGGCTTCTACATCAACACCATAGCCCTTCCGATGAGTTGTGAGTAGTTTACCACAGACCTTCGGGTCCATAGTTATTAGCTAGATGGCTTCTTCTCTCTTTTTGGATATCAATACAATGTTCCCCCCCTCTCTTGTGGAGATCTATTCAATGTAAACTCTTTTTGCGGTGTGTTTGTCGAGATCTGATGAATTGTGGGTTTATGATCAAGTTTATCTGTGAGAAATATCTGAATTCTTTTATGTATGATTGAGTTATCTTTGCAAGTCTCTTCGAATTATCAGTTTGGTTTGGCCTACTAGATTGATCTTTCTTGCCACGGGAGAAGTGCTTAGCTTTGGGTTCAATCTTGCGGTGTCCTTACCCAGTGACAGAAAGGGTTGCAAGGCACGTATTGTATTGTTGCCATCGAGGATAAAAAGATGGGGTTTATATCATATTGCTTGAGTTTATCCCTCTACATCATGTCATCTTTCTTAATGTGTTATTCTGTTCTTATGAACTTAATACTCTAGATGCATGCTGAATAGCGGTCGATGTGTGGAGTAATAGTAGTAGATGTAGGCAGGAGTCGTTCTACTTGTCACGGACGTGATCCCTATATACATGATCATGCCTAGATAATCTCATAATTATTCGCTTTTCTATCAATTGCTCGACAATAATTTGTTCACCCACCGTAATACTTATGCTATCTTGAGAGAAGCCTCTAGTGAAACCTATGGCCCCCGGGTCTATCTTTTATCATATAAGCTTTCAATCTACTTTTATTTGCATCTTTACTTTTTGCATCTATATCATAAAATACTAAAAAAATATTTATCTTATCATATTATCTCTATCAGATCTCACTTTCGCAAGTGGCCGTGAAGGGATTGACAACCCCTTTATCGCGTTGGTTGCGAGTTCTTTGTTTGTTTGTGTAGGTTCGTGGTACTTGTGAGGAGCCTCCTACTGGATTGATACCTTGGTTCTCAAAAACTGAGGGAAATACTTACGCTACTGTGCTGCATCACCCTTTCCTCTTCAAGGAAAACCAACGCAAGCTCAAGACGTAGCAAGAAGGATTTCTGGCGCCGTTGCCGGGGAGGTCTTCGCTCAAGTCAAGACATACCAAGTACCCATCACAAACTCATATCCCTCACATTTACATTATTTGCCATTTGCCTCTCGTTTTCCTCTCCCCCACTTCACCCTTGCCGTTTTATTTGCCCTCTCTTTCCCAATCTCTCTCTCTTTTTCGCTTGCCTTTTTCTGTTTGCTTGTGTGCCTGTTTGTCCTTATGGCTTTGCCTAAAAGTACCAACCTCCTTCTTAAAAGGACGGAAGAGATTGAATCAAACATTAGAAGCTTTATGACTTTGCAATTTGAGCATAATAATTTCTCTCAGAAAAGAGCTTAAAGAACAAAGAGATTTTTGGGGTTTTATGAATAAAGAGCTTGATGATATGAATAAAGAATTTTATGGTGTGAACTCTCAAATTACCCAGCTTGAGAAGGCTATAGCCCAAATTTCTGATAAGCAAGCCACCTTAGTCAATAAGATGGTTGCCAAACCAGAAAAGTTAGATGAAAATAATGATGAAGATCTTAAAGTTATTGATGCATCCCCTATTAGATCCTTGTTTTGCAATATGAATCTTGATGATAATGGGACTGGAAGTGAATCAACTTTTGTTAAAAAGTGTTCCAATAATTTGGAGTTATTAGATCTTGATGCTAAATTTGGTAAAAGTGCAGAGAGGTCAAAACTTTAAATAGTATAGAACCCACTATCTCGGATTTAAAGGAATTTGATTATGATAATTTTTCTTTAGAAAGTTGCATTTCCTTGTTGCAATCCGTTGTGAATTCTCCTCATGCTTATAGTCAAAATAAAGCCTTTACCAAACATATTGTTGATGCCTTGATGCAATCTTTTGATGAAAAACTTAATTTGGAAGTTTCTATACCTAGAAAACTTAATGATGAGTGGGAACCTACTATAAAGATTAAAATTAAAGATTATGAGTGTTTTGCTTTGTGTGATTTGGGTGCTAGTGTTTCCACGATTCTGAAAATTTTATGTGATATTCTAGGTTTCCATGATCTTGATGATTGCTCTTTAAATTTGCACCTTGCGGATTCCACCATTAAAAAGCCAATGGGAAGGATCGATGATGTTCTCATTGTTGCAAATAGAAATTTGGTGCCCGTAGATTTTATCATTCTTGATATAGATTGCAATCTTTCTTGCCCTATTATTCTTGGTAGACCTTTCCTTAGAACGATTGGTGCGATTATTGTATAAAGGAAGGGAATATTAGATTCCAATTTCCACTAAAGAAAGGCATAGAGCACTTTCCAAGAAAGAAAGTCAAATTACCTTATGAATCTATCATGCGAGCTACCTATGAGTCAAGTGCCAAAGATGGCACTACGTAGATCTATCTTGCTTTTATGCCTAGCTAGGAGCGTTAAACGATAGTGCTAGTTGGGAGGCAACCCAATTTTCTTTATGTTCTTTGTTTTTGTTCCTGTTTAGTAATAAATTTTGCATCTGCTTTTTGTTTAGATGTGTTTTCATGTTTTAAATTAGTGTTTGTGCCAAGTAGAACCTATAGGATAACCTATGATATGAGTTGATTTGATTCTGCTGAAAAATAGAAACTTTGCGCTCACGAGAAAAAAATCAATAAATCACAGAAACATGTTTTTGCATTGATTATTTTTGCTGCTGATCAATAGAAAAATTGTTTAGGACTTACTATTTTGGTAGGATTTTTAAGGTTCCAGAAGTTTGCGTTGGTTACAGATTGCTACAGACTGTTCTGTTTTTGACAGATTCTGCTTTTCGTGTGTTGTTTGCTTATTTTGATGCATCTATGGCTAGTATGTAAGGGTATGAACCATAGAGAACTTGGAATACAGTAGGTTTAACACCAATATAAATAAAGAATGAGTTCATTACAGTACCTTATGTGGTGGTTTTTATTTCTTGCACTAACGGAGCTTATGAGATTTCCTGTTGAGTTTTGTGTTGTGAAGTTTTCAAGTTTTGGGTAAAGATTTGATGGACTGTGGAATAAATAGTGGCAAAAGCCTAAGCTTGGGGATGCCCAAGGCACCCCAAGATATTCAAGAATAGCCAAAAGCCTAAGCTTGGGGATGCCCCCGGAAGGCATCCCCTCTTTCATCTTCGTTCATTGGTAACTTTACATGGAGCTATATTTTTATTCGCCACATGATATGTGTTTTTCTTGGAGCATCGTGTATTATATTAGTATTTGCTTTTTATTTTACCAAAATCATCCTTGTTGTACACACCTTTTGGGAGAAGCCCACTTGATTAGAATTTATTAGAATATGTTGTGTGCTTCACTTATATCTTTTGAGCTAGATAGTTTTTGCTCTAGTGCTTCACTTATATCTTTTAGAGCACGGCGGTGGATTAATTTTGTAGAAATTGCTAGTCTCTCATGCTTCACTTATATCATTTTGAGAGTCTCTTAGAACATCATGGTATTTGCTATGGTTATGAATTTGGTCCTAGAATGATGAGCATCCGAGTTGGGTATAATAAAAACTATCATAGAAAGTGCATTAAACACTAGGATCAATTTGATGCTTGATAATTGTTTTGATATATACAGGTAGTAATGTTAGAGTCATGCTAGTGGATAATTATGAAATTGAGAAATACTTGTGTTGAAGTTGGCAAGTCCCATAGCATGCACGTATGGTAAAAGTTGTGTGACAAATTTGTTGCATGAGGTGCTCTTTTGATTGTCTTATGAGTGGCAGTCGGGGACGAGCGATGGTCTTTTCCTACCAATCTATCCCTCTAGGGGCATGCGTAGTAGTACTTTGCTTCAAGGGCTAAGTAGACTTTTGTAATAAGTATATGAGTTCTTTATGACTAATGTGAGTCCATGGATATACACACACTCATCCTTCCACTTTGCTAGCCTCTATTTTACCGCGCAACTTTCGCCGGTAGCATGCACCCATTATTTACCTTCCTCAAAACAGCCACCATACCTACCTAGTATGGCATTTCTATAGCCATTCCGAGATATATTGTCATGCAACTTTCCATTGTTCCGTTTATTATGACATGCTTCATTATTGTCATATTGCTCTTTGCATGATCATGTAGTTGACATCGTATTTGTGGCAAAGCCACCTTCATAATTTTCATACATGTCACTCTTGATTCATTGCATATCCCGGTACACCGCCGGAGGCATTCATATAGAGTCATATCTTGTTCTAGCTTTGAGTTGTAATTCTTGAGTTGTAAATCAATAAAAGTGTGATGATCTTCATAATTAGAGCATTGTCCCAGTGAGGAAAGGATGATCAAGACTATGATTCCCCCACAAGTCGGGATGAGACTTCGGACTTTATAAAAATAAAAGAGGCCAAAGAAGCCCACCAAAGAGGAAAAAGGAAAGAAAAAGAAAAAACAAAAAAAAGAAAGAGAAAAAAAGAAGAAAAATAAAAAAATAAAAGAGAGAAAAAGAGAGAAGGGACAATTGCTACTATCTCTTTTCTACACTTGTGCTTCAAAATAGCACCATGATCTTCATGATAGAGAGTCTCCTATGTTGTCACTTTCATATACTAGTGAGAATTTTTCATTATAGAACTTGGCTTGTATATTCCAATGATGGGCTTCCTCAAAATGCCCTAGGTCTTCGTGAGCGAGCAAGTTGGATGCACACCCACTTAGTTTTTTTGTTGAGCTTTCATACATTTATAGCTCTAGTGCATCCGTTGCATGGCAATCCCTACTCACTCACATTGATATCTATTAATGGGCATCTCCGTAGCCCGTTGATACGCCTAGTTGATGTGAGTACATCTTCTCCCTTTTTGTCCTTACAACCACCACCATATACCACCATAGTGCTATGTCCATGGCTTGCGCTCATGTATTGCGTAAGAGTTGAAAAAAGTTGAAGCGCGTTAAAAAGTATGAACCAATTGCTCGGCTCATCATCGGGTTGTAGATGATGGGAGTATTTTGTGTAATGAAAATGAAGCATGGCCTAACTATATGATTTTGTAGGGATAAGCTTTCTTTGGCTATGCTATTTTGATAGGACATGATTATTTGTTAGTATGCTTCGAAGTATTATTATTTTTATGTTTTATAAGCTTTTATCTTGAATCATTTGGATCTGAACATTCATGCCACAATAAAGAAAATTACATTGAGAATTATGCTAGGTAGCATTCCACATCAAAAATTCTGTTTTTATCATTTACCTACTTGAGGACGAGCAGGAATTAAGCTTGGGGATGCTTGATACGTCTCCAACGTATCTATAATTTTTTATTGTCCCATGCTATTATATTACCTGTTTTGGATGTTTATGGGCTTTATTTTACACATTTATATCATTTTTGGGACTAACCTACTAACCGGAGGCCCAGCCCGTATTGCTATTCTTTTTTGCCTATTTCAGTATTTCGAATGAAAGGAATATCAAACGGAGTCCAAACGGAATGAAACCTTCGGGAGCATGATTTTTGGAACGCACGTGATCCGGAGGACTTGGAGTGCAAGTCAAGAAGCAATCGAGGCAGCCAGGAGATAGGAGGGCGCGCCCACCCCTCCTGGGCGCGCCCCCTGTCTCCTGAGCCCCTCAAGCGGCCACCGACGTACTTCTTCTTCCTATATAAGCCTACGTACCACGAAAACATCCAGGGAGCCACCGAAGAAATATTTCCGCCATCGTAACCTTCTGTATCCGCGAGATCCCATCTTGGAGCCGTCGGCGGCGTTCTGCCGGAGGGGGAATCCACCACAGAGGGCTTCTACATCAACACCATAGCCCTTCCGATGAGTTGTGAGTAGTTTACCACAGACCTTCAGGTCCATAGTTATTAGCTAGATGGCTTATTCTCTCTTTTTGGATCTCAATACAATGTTCTCCCCCTCTCTTGTGGAGATCTATTCGATGTAAACTCTTTTTGCGATGTGTTTGTCGAGATCCGATGAATTGTGGGTTTATGATCAAGTTTATCTATGAGAAATATCTGAATCTTCTCTGAATTCTTTTATGTATGATTGAGTTATCTTTGCAAGTCTCTTCGAATTATCGGTTTGGTTTGGCCTACTAGATTGATCTTTCTTGCCATGGGAGAAGTGCTTAGCTTTGGGTTCAATCTTGCGGTGTCCTTACCCAGTGACAGAAAGGGTTGCAAGGCACGTATTGTATTGTTGCCATCGAGGATAAAAAGATGGGGTTTATATCATATTGCTTGAGTTTATCCCTCTACATCATGTCATCTTTCTTAATGCGTTACTCTGTTCTTATGAACTTAATACTCTAGATGCATGCTGGATAGCGGTCGATGTGTGGAGTAATAGTAGTAGATGCAGGCAGGAGTCGTTCTACTTGTCACGGACGTGATGCCTATATACATGATCATGCCTAGATAATCTCATAATTATTCGCTTTTCTATCGAGTGCTCGACAGTAATTTGTTCACCCACCATAATACTTATGCTATCTTGAGAGAAGCCTCTAGTGAAACCTATGGCCCCGGGGTCTATCTTTTATCATATAAGCTTTTAATCTACTTTTATTTGCATCTTTATTTTTTGCATTTATATCATAAAATATCAAAAATATATTTATCTTATCATATTATCTCTATCAGATCTCACTTTCGCAAGTGGTCGTGAAGGGATTGACAACCCCTTTATCGCGTTGGTTGTGAGTTCTTTGTTTGTTTGTGTAGGTTCGTGGGACTTGTGAGGAGCCTCCTACTGGATTGATACCTTGGTTCTCAAAAACTGAGGGAAATACTTACGCTATTGTGCTGCATCACCCTTTCCTCTTCAAGAAAAACCAACGCAAGCTCAAGACGTAGAAACATGGCGAGCTGGCTGGGGTGACCGGGTCGCTTGTAGGGCCGGTGAAGTTGTGTACGAAGGCCTGCTTGAAGTCGACCTATGCATTGATGCTGCCAGCCGGTAGGTTGTTCAACCACCTGCGGGGCGAGCCCTAGAGCATGAGCGAGGCGAGGCGGCGATTGCCGCCCACGATGCCGATGGCGGTGGTGTAGTCGATGAGCCAGTCCTCCGGCTTGATGGTGCCATTGTACTTGGGGGTGTCACGGGGAAGCGTGAACCCTTTGTGGAAAGGCTCGTCCTGGGTGCGTGGACCGAAACAAGCTGGCCCAACTACGTTGTCCTCCTCCAGCTCCAAGGAGAGAGCGAGTTGGTCAAGGTGGTGGCGATCGTCGGTGTCGTCGATGGCGCACGGGCCCAGCCGGCTGGCGACCGTGCCGCGGGGGGGCGGGTTGGCCGAAGCCGGACGACGGTCGTGTCGCGGGACAGGGTTGTGTTGGCGCCGATCTTCTGGAGCCGGCTCGTCGTCTAAGCCACCAGCAGTCATCGGAGCGCTTGCGCCGGGTCCGGAATGGGCTTCGCCAGGTGGCGAAGACGCCGTGTTCTGCTGGTCCTCGGGGTCGTTGGCGCGGTGCGAGCTAGATCCCGCGGGATTGTTGAGCTGGTTGATGCGGTCCTGCTACACGTTGGACGTGTTGAGGAGGTCGCTCACCCGCTTCAGGCGGTCCTTCAGCTCCTCGCCCTGGAGCTGGTCCAGGTCGGTTGCGGCCGCCTGGGCGGCACGCATGTCGGCAACCCAGCTTGGCTTGGTGGCGGTAGGTGTGAATTCGTAGGCGGTGGCGCGCTCCCGCTGGGCGGAGTCCAGACGGCACTGCATGGCGGCGAGCGTCTCGGTCAGATCCAGCAGGCGCTGGCGATCCTGCTCCAGCCGGGCCTGGACCTGGCGGTGTTGGAGGCATCGACATCGATGGTGATGGGGATGCGGAGGCTCTGCATCATGGCGCTGAGCGGGTCGGGCGCACGGGCACGATCCGCTGCGGCCCTGGCTTCGGCGGCCTTCCTCGCCGCACTAGACAAAGAAGAGGCGTCGGCATCAGTGGCGAATACCTTCATCCGAACGCAGTGGTCCATTGCCCCGGCGGAAGCACCGTCGCCAAGGGGAACGGGGGAGTCTGTGAAGTCAAGCACCCAGCTGGGGTACTCGTCGGTTGCGGGCGCATCGGAGATGCGCAGCGTGGCGAAGGAGGCGGCGAGCATGTCGATGACGTCGTCCGCCAGCGAGAATGGCTCGTCGGTGTCGGAGGGCACACGACAGATGCCAAAGATGGCTAAAGAGAGGAGGCGGCTCGAGGGCACCGGTGGGATCCAGAGGCGAGGTCGGCATGAGCGAGCGTGGGATGCAAGACATACCCAGGTTTGGGGCTCTCTAGAGAGATAACACCCCTAGTCCTGCCGAGGTTGGTTTATATGATATGGTACAGAGTTGCTCCTAGAGCTGTCCGGAGGAAGAAGGAAGAAAGGCCAAGGCTTAGGTTGTTCCCTCTCCCTGGTTCATGTGTGTTCTACTGATCGCCTCTTGTTGTCTATCTGCCCGCGTACATGGAGGCCTCCTGGGGGGGTTATAGGTCAACCCCCAGGGCTACAATGGTAAATTTACAAGGCCGTGGGGCCGGGTTGTCATTGTCCGGGGTTCGTCGGGCGAGGGGCCCATGTGCCAGGAGGCACTATTCGCGTCTTGTCGAACATCACGGGGTGGCCGGGTCGAGTCGGCTACAGTGGCACTCCACCTAGTCGCCGTCTGTTGGCGTCAGCAGTAACGATAGGCGTACTGTAGCCACGCCGGCCTCGGTCAGTAGGGTAGGTGTGGCACTATTGCCACGCCTCTATCGGTCAGAGGAGTTGGTGGGGCACTGTTGCCTCTCTCATCTCTGAACGGAGACTCGTCCCATTGTACGGCTAGGATGGGACGGACGCTGACCCGTGGCCCGGTGGAGGAATACGCCACGGGGCAGCTAGCTTGTTGGGGAAGTCTTGATGCGCCGGGTTCTGCCGGCTTGCGTTAGTCGGCAGGGACGGGTTGCCGTTTTGGTTGTGTCGAAGAGTTCGACCGGGTTGGCGGACTTGGTCGGGTCGCGAGATCCGGCCGAGCGCGAGCCGGACTGAGGGGCGATGCTGGCCCTGATGTTCTGAAAAAGATCCGGGTTCCGTTGCCTGCCCGGGGTTCATCCCCCCGACACTCAAAGTAGTCCTTCCAAAAAGGAAATGGTCGCTCCCTCGGTTGCGATTCAATGCCGGAGTGTGCCCTGGGATCGAGTCCCGGAACAACGACCGCTGCCTACTAAGGTGGTCGTGGACCAACACGGCAGCCACCGTCTCCTCCTCATCAGATCAGGAATCGTCGGAGTCGTAGAGGAAATTGTGAAAAAAGAACTCGTCGGCGGAGTCTCCATTTGTACCTTGGGGCAAATTGTTGAACAACTTGCGGACGTCGTCGAAGAAGCTGGCCGGTGAAGAGACGCACGCCTCTCCTGGACCAGGTAGCTGGCCTAGCGGTGTTCGACGAGCGTGGCGGCATCAGGCGAGCATGGCGTCGATATACGAAGGAGCTGGCCGAGGGCGCGGGGTTAGGGGTGCGACTTTGTGCTCGCGGCGACGTCGGGGTGGGGGCGGGAAGTTGCGGTGGCCCCGCGGCGAGGCGGTGGTGGCGGCAATGTAGGAGGTGTGTGGGTGCAGACTGCTGGCAAGGGCACCGAAACTGGGCGGCGGTGACGACAGGGTGGGGCGGGCGAGGGCTTGTTGTAGATGGGGGTGGAAGAGAATGGCCAATGTGCCACCGACTGGCAGGCCTGGGGGAGGAGTACGCACGCGTCCGTGCCGATGCAAATGAGGCCCAAATTGGGCCAGGAATGGGTCGCCAGCCAGACAAAAAGCGGACGCGCGTCCGTTTGAGTCGGCGCGTTGGGCTGACTTTTCTGTCCGCAACGACCGAGACAGACTCGTGCAAGTTGGAGTTTCTAAGGATACATTTCTTTGTGGTGCTGTTTTGCTTTTTTTTCTGGCAGTGGTAGTAGATTCATGAAGCACGCTCGAATTATATTAGTCAGGTTGAACAACAGTTTATTAAGCAGCCATATTCTCGACAAGTAATAAGTTGTGCCAAGTACTTGCAAATTGAAGCTCACAAACATACATAAATATTTAACAAGACTAACTCTCGGTGTAATGAACACCACCCAGAAAAAAACTATCTCTTGACTCTCGAGCAACATTAGCCAGCATCAAGCATGTTGCAGCGTTGCAGATATTCTGATGATAGGTTCTTTCCTTCTGTTACCTGTACATCTTTGTGAGGATCACCGTCATGTAACAATATCATCAACCTCCGAGTGAAACACAAAGCTGGGAAACGTGGTCGTTATGTCCCTGAAATGCCAACACAAATGATTAGCAAGAATTTCCGTTGCTTCGTATCAAATGTTCATGGAAAGAACCCAGGCACCACACTGTCATCAAACATCATATGGAAAGGGTACAAGAAGCCATGGCATTTAAGGTGAACTACTTACTATGCTAGTTCAAGATAACAGTAATAGTAGTGGAGGTCACATAAACAATTACTACCACATCCACATGTAACTAGAATGTGCTTGTCTGGGTGCGGATATTTGGCTCATGACCTCCAGTCATCCCTTTAATTTGAAATTCTTGAGAAGTGCATTTCTAGGTTTCAGAAAATAAAAACAAATCCCACATGTGCATGTATGAATACACTATGAATTGCCACGTGAACATGTGGGATTGTTTTAAAGATTTGCTTGAAAGTCGTAAATGCGTCTTTTGAAATTTTCAAAACATTCACTGGAGCTCAGCAGCCAAAAGTAATTAGTCTCAGTTAAGCTCTAGAAATTGATTTCTCTGGAAATAGCCACATGGGGACACATAAACGTAGTTGCGGCGAATGCTTCTGAATTCATATGTTACGTCATACTCACTTGAGGTACGAAAGAGTCATTATCTTCAACAAGGAAGGATTCCTGGACACAAAATTCTCCCATTCTGTTCTGTCTATTTTACCATCCTGATTCGTATCAGCATCTGAAAAGGTCTGTCACCATTAACCAGTCATTATCGTTCTACACTTCAATACTGGACACAAGAATTATCAACAACTTAAGCAACTAACAACTTAAAAAAGTATCCAATACCTTGTCCAGGATTGTCTCAACAATCTCGTCAGATAATCTCATCTCTGATTCGCCTAGAAGAGCAATCAACATCTGCTTTACCTGTACAAGAGGATTATAGAAATTTTAACTGATAAACGAAGGCTCCTATACTTTAATACTTTATACACACAAAATGGTGATGGCACCAATATCAACTTTTGGGATGATAATTGGTTCGATTGTCTATCGTTATCATTTGGTTCTTGGTGAGCATCAGAATTCTCACTTTGAGCCAATAAAAACTCATAAATATTTGTTGTTGTTATATGCTATGGCTTGGTTTCTACGGAGTTCAGCAGCCTGTTCTTTTTTGGTTTGGCTTGGCTTCCAGATGGTACAGAGCATCTGTGGGGCTGCCTGGTTTTAGGGTCTAGCAAATATTGTTAGGTGTGCTGCTGCATGCTGGTCCATGTAGATGCTCTGAATTGGTAGCTACACTTTCAGTGTTAGGTCAGTCCTGCTTCCTTAAGTCAGAAAAAAGCCAATCGCAGTCATTGTCGTACTAGCAATGTTTGATTTGTGAAGCATGTGCCGCAATCGTTGGAAGATATGAGTTATGTTTCTAGAATGGAAGCTGAGACGAGGTCATCTCCTTGTCTTTTCAATTTTTTTAATTTTTTTTGCTTCAGCAGTACATAAGTGCACACGCTACTGGATTTTTCAGTCACAAAGCAATGCATTTCTTTTGTATCTACGACTAATTCAGAAAATTTCAGAAGCAAAAAACATGCGCAGAGGCACAAACCAAGAAGGCCAGACATTACCTCCTTCCGTTCAATAAACCCTGTACCATCCATATCATATAGCTTGAAGGAAACTGTAAGTATCAAGCAGCTCAAAACCTTCAGAAAGAGAGAGAATGGTGTCTATAAACTGAAGACAAGACAGAAACGTAACAACTTACAATCAATTTTCTCTTCCACTGGAAAATTTGGATGGAATACATTTAACGCTCGAACAAAGTCGCCAAAATCAATGACGCCCCTTTTCTTGACATCAAAAAGGTCGAATATCTACAAGGTCAATTTCATATAAGTCAATTGTATTGATAACATTGAGCCCCAGCATATTATATGTAATATCGCAAATGAGAATAGTTGACAAGGGGATGTATACCCGATTAGCGAAAAGATTTTCCTTCCTTGTGTTTTTGAACAATGCAAGCTGGAACTCTTCCTGCATATATATATGAATACAAATTACTCATAGTTTCAGTTGCCAGTGAACATAGTACCCAATGACATCGAGATGATAGTTCACTGTGGTACAAATAATTGCAGACATGTACCGGTTAACATGACAACAAATAATAAATTCTATAATATATATGACCATAATATACATTTATAATTACGCTGGACAAGGAAGGCATTCTCCCAAGGTATCTAGAGCTCTACCATGAATGATCAAATCAAATTTTGCATTATGAACATGCGAAGTAAGCAGTTAGCTTATGTAAGAAGTAAGCCAGGAAACGAGCCATGAAGTTTAGCTAGACTACGATAACGTGAGATGCAAGATAACGGCTAAAACCTTGAGCTACATGATGTTCATATAACTTGCAATAATATCTGATGCAGGACACATTGTGAGTTTGTGACACGGTTATCTTAGGAACAAGTTCTTTCAAGTTCTCCGTGAGAAGATGTGTTACTTATAGTCTGTATGGAAAAGACAATAATAAGGAGCCAAAAGGCATTTTTGTGCTATAATTTTTATTCTATATTTTGCACAGGCCACGAGAATGGAAAATTTTGCATAAAACTCAAAATCTACCTAATACTCACCTAAATGTGTGAAACTATTAATATTTTTTTGGAAGAGATAAGATACTTATTTAGAGCCAGGAGCATGTGCTCCCGAGCTCTACTAAGGCTTCACCGTGTCATAGTTATTATGCTACAATAACGGCTCTAATTTGTAGCTATTTATCAAACGGGCTCATTGAGTTGACATCAAGAATAAACGATTGGCGGCATATACAACAAGAATCCATGTTCACTTACTATGTTAGAGAAAGTAGAACTATTGATGGCTAAATGTAATCACCAAAAAAGGGAATTGCCGCATAAGTTGCTCAGTTGTAAGAGGGTCGGTACATGCGGAATGTAATTTCAGCATAGCAATGTGAGATTTCGTTTCAATGGTACCGACAAAAAGTACGCAAAAACAGGTCTCGGGTGCTTATTTGATGTCTGTATATGTCAACCTGGTAAGGAATCACACGTTCGTAAGAAAGTGGTACCTTGTTGATCAGCCCGTCATCGATCACTGAGCCACTAATGCTCTTGAACAGCTCGAACAACGCCTCAACTTCGCTGACGCTGACTGCATGAACAGAACAGCAAGTGCACGGAGTCAGACAACACCCAATCAGAATTCACAAGGCAGGAGGTGGATCAATAGAATGAATATCACAGCAACTAAAACATAGGTTCCCCCGCAAAATAAAAAACTAAAACTAAAACATAAGTTTAGCATAACTATTGATCAGATTATTCGATTTTCCTCGACTGTCTACAGGATCCATAGCAGTCTACACGGCCGGCAGCACGAAACAAGTTCCATTCCAAATCCTAATCCCGAGTGCGCGAGAGCTAGCACGCGTAGGCGGAAGCAGAAGCTTGATCCATTTACCCTTTTTCGAGAAATGAAGCGGAAGCTGGATTCACGGAATGGGTTGCGTAGAAAAGGGGAAAAGGGATGGGAGCGAGCTCGCTCACAGGCGGTCTGGGAGGCGAGGTGGACGGGGTCCTCGTAGCCAGCAGGGTGCTGCCTCCGCTTCGGCGTGGACTGGATGCACCCCATGGCCTGAGTCGCCGCGGCCGGAGAAGAGCACCTAGCGCCGCCGCGACCAATCACGCATCACCGCCGCCTCCACCCACTGCATAGAAGTGTGGAACCGCAGCGCCAGCAGGGGAGGCAGCGGGCGGGCGGGCGGGCGGATCCGGGCCGTCGGCGCGGGATTCCGGTGGTCAGGGGAGGCGTGCGGGCGGCGGTCTGGTTTGGCTGGTGGGATATGGAGTCGCGGAATCTCTGTAGCGGAACAACCAACAGCGAGAGCTGGTGGTAGTAGTAGTCGCCTTCCGGCTCAAGCCCCCACCCGTTTACGCACGTGACGGTCGGTCGAAATCCACCCGGACGGGGAGCGAGTCTGCTTCGAATCAGAGACCGGCCCAAAAGTCTGAACCTGGCCCGAGTCGTGCAGTGTGGGCGCATAAAAGAGGACGCGTGCCCACCGCTTGGAACGCATACGCATGCCACTTGTCTCCCTCGGTCCCGTGGTAGATCAACCCCGCCCTATTAGGGCACCTCCTATCGCAATCTGTAAATTTGTTTCCGACTGTGAGACCAGTCTACGTACACAGATGCGGAGGACGACATCCAACGCTAGCTGCATATATTTTAAACTTTTTTCAATAAACCGGATGAAATTCATGCAAACACAACCGGATTTCGTACCAACATGATGGATTTTATACAAACATGGCGGATTTCATTATATTTCGAATGTTTAGAACAAAAAAAGACCCGCCCCTAAACCTATCCTACGACGGCGGCACCCGGCATCCAAGCCCGTGTCACCCTCCATCCGCCATCTCCATGAGCACCGGCGATAAGACCCATGAAGTGAAGGTGCGGTCTTCCGCGAGGAAGAGTAGAACATGGGAGACGGACCGACCCACATGGGACACAAGGCACCGCCGCCTCCCGTGGCTTACTCATCCTCGGAGGAGTCCGCGACTTGTCCGTCGCCGGTGGACGTGAGGTCCATGATGGAAATGGCGGCGCCAGCAATGTCGTCATCCCACCGAGCCAGCTGACGATGGTTCGTCAGCGGTGTCGTGGGAGTAAGTTTGACAGTAAGAATAGGGGGTACCTATGAGGAGGCAAGGTCCTAGCTACAGTGAGGTTGTACACGCAAGTTTACGAGTTCAGGCCCCTCTCGGAGGAGGTAAAAGCCCTACGTCTCGGTGCCCTGAAGTTGTGTCGACTGGATATGTGTGAATGTTACAAGGGGTGCGAACCCTTGTGCCAGAGGAGGAGGGTGGCTTATATAGAGTGTTGGGGAACGTAGCAGAAAATAAAAAAATTCCTACGGTTTCACCAAGATCCATCTATGAGTTCATCTAGCAACGAGTGATAATAGTGCATCTACATACCTTTGTAGATCGCGAGCGGAAGCGTTCAAGAGAACGGGGTTGAGGTAGTCGTACTCGTCGTGATCCAAATCACCGATGACCAAGTGTCGAACGGACAACACTTCCGCGTTCAACACACGTACGGAGCGGATGATGTCTCCTCCTTCTTGATCCAGCAAGGGGGAAGGAGAGGTTGATGAAGATCCAGCAGCACGACGGCGTGGTGGTGGATGCAGCAGGGTTCCGGTAGAGCTTCGCCGAGCTTCTGCGAGAGGGAGAGGTGTAGCAGGGGAGAGGGAGGCACCAAGACTTCAGGGTGCGGCTGCCCTCCCTCCCTCCCCCCTCCTTTATATAGGCCCCCAGGGGGGCGCCGGCCCTGGAGATGAGATCTCCCAAGGGGGGCGCCGGCCAGGGGGGTGGAGTGCCCCCCAAGGCAAGTGGAGGCGCCCCCCACCCTACGGTTTCCAACCCTAGGCGCAGGGGGGCCCAAGGGGGGCGCACCAGCCCACCAGGGGCTGGTCCCCTCCCCACTTCAGCCCACGGGGCCCTCCGGGATAGGTGGCCCCACCCGGTGGACCCCCGGGACCCTTCCGGTGGTCCCGGTACAATACCGGTGACCCCCGAAACTCTCCCGATGGCCGAAACTACACTTCCTATATACAATTCTTTACCTTCGGACCATTCCGGAACTCCTCGTGACGTCCGGGATCTCATCCGGGACTCCGAACAACTTTCGGTTTGCTGCATACTCATATTCATACAACCCTAGCGTCACTGAACCTTAAGTATGTAGACCCTACGGGTTCGGGAGACATGTAGACATGATCGAGACGACTCTCCGGTCAATAACCAACAACGGGATCTGGATACCCATGTTGGCTCCCACATGCTCCTCGATGATCTCATCGGATGAACCACGATGTCGAGGATTTAAGCAACCCCGCATAGAATTCCCTTTGTCAATCGGTATTTTACTTGCCCGAGATTCGATCGTCGGTATCCCAATACCTCGTTCAATGTCGTTACCGGCAAGTCACTTTACTCGTACCGTAATGCATGATCCCGTGACCAGACACTTGGTCACTTTGAGCTCATTATGATGATGCACTACCGAGTGGGCCCAGTGATACCTCTCCGTCATACGGAGTGACAAATCCCAGTCCCGATCCGTGTCAACCCAACAGACACTTTCGGAGATACCTATAGTGCACCTTTATAGTCACCCAGTTACGTTGTGATGTTTGGTACACCCAAAGCACTCCTACGGTATCCGGGATTTACACGATCTCATGGTCTAAGGAAAAGATACTTGACATTGGAAAAGCTCTAGCAAACGAACTACACGATCTTTGTGCTATGCTCAGGATTGGGTCTTGTCCATCACATCATTCTCCTAATGATGTGATCCCGTTATCAATGACATCTAATGTCCATAGTCAGGAAATCATGACTATCTGTTGATCAACGAGCTAGTCAACTAGAGGCTCACTAGGGACATGTTGTGGTCTAAGTATTCACACGTGTATTACGATTTCCGGATAATACAATTATAGCATGAATAAAAGACAATTATCATGAACAAGGAAATATAATAATCATTTTATTATTGCCTCTAGGGCATATTTCCAACAGTCTCCCACTTGCACTAGAGTCAATAATCTAGTTACATTGTGATGAATCGAACACACATAGAGTTCTGGTGTTGATCATGTTTTGCTCGCGGAAGAGGTTTAGTCAATGGATCTGCGACATTCAGATCCGTATGTACTTTGCAAATATCTGTGTCTCCATCTTGAACATTTTCACGGATGGAGTTGAAACGACGCTTGATGTGCCGGGTCTTCTTGTGAAACCTGGGCTCCTTGGCAAGGGCAATAGCTCCAGTGTTGTCACAGAAGAGAGTGATTGGCCTCGACGCATTGGTTATGACTCCTAGGTCGGTGATGAACTCCTTCATCCATATTTCTTCATGTGCTGCCTTCGAGGCTGCCATGTACTCCGCTTCACATGTAGATCCCGTCACGACGCTCTGCTTGCAACTGCACCAGCTTACTGCTCCACGATTCAACATATACACGTATCCAGTTTGTGACTTAGAGTCATCCAGATATGTGTCGAAGCTAGCGTCGACGTAACCCTTTACAACGAGCTCTTCGTCACCTCCATAAACGAGAAACATGTACTTTGTCCTTTTCAGGTACTTCAGGATATTCTTGACCGCTGTCCAGTGTTCCTTGCCGGGATTACTTTGGTACCTTCCTACCAAACTTACGGCAAGGTTTACATTAGGTCTGGTACACAACATGGCATACATAATAGATCATATGGTTGATGCATAGGGGATGACACTCATCTCTTCTTTATCTTTTGCCGTGGTCGGGCATTGAGCCGAGCTCAATCTCACACCTTGCAATACAGGCAAGAACCCTTTCTTGGACTGATCCATTTTGAACTTCTTCAAAATCTTATCAAGGTATGTGCTTTGTGAAAGACCTATGAGGTGTCTTGATCTATCCGTATAGATCTTGATGCCTAATATGTAAGCAGCTTCTCCAAGGTCCTTCATTGAAAAACACTTATTCAAGTAGGCCTTAATGTTGTCCAAAAGTTCTATATCATTTCCCATCAGAAGTATGTCATCTACATATAATATGAGAAATGCTACAGAGCTCCCACTAACTTTCTTGTAAACGCAGGCTTCTCCATAAGTCTGCATAAACCCAAACGCTTTGATCATCTCATCAAAGCGAATGTTCCAACTCCGAGATGCTTGCACCAGCCCATAAATGGATCGCTGGAGCTTGCATACCTTGTTAGCATTTTTAGGATCGACAAAACCTTCCGGCTGCATCATATACAGTTCTTCCTTAAGATAGCCGTTAAGGAATGCCGTTTTGACGTCCATCTGCCATATCTCATAATCATAGTATGCGGCAATTGCTAACATGATTCGGACAGACTTCAGCTTCGCTACGGGAGAGAAAGTCTCATCGTAGTCAACCCCTTGAACTTGCTGATAACCCTTAGCGACAAGTCGAGCTTTATAGATGGTAATATTACCATCCACGTCCGTCTTCTTCTTAAAGATCCATTTGTTTTCTATCGCTCGCGATCATCGGGCAAGTCTGTCAAAGTCCATACTTTGTTTTCATACATGGATTCTATCTCGGATTGCATGGCTTCAAGCCATTTGTTGGAATCTGGGCCCACCATCGCTTCTTCATAGTTCGAAGGTTCACTGTTGTCTAACAACATGATTTCCAGGACAGGGTTGCCATACCACTCTGGTGTGGAACGTGTCCTTGTGGACCTATGAAGTTCAGTAGCAACTTGATCCGAAGTACCTTGATCATCATCATTAATTTCCTCTCCAGTCGGTGTAGGCACCACAGGAACATTTTCCTGAGCTGCACTACTTTCCGGTTCAAGAGGTAGTACTTCATCGAGTTCTACTTTCCTCCCACTTACTCCTTTCGAGAGAAACTCTTTTTTCCAGAAAGGATCCGTTCTTGGCAACAAAGATCTTGCCTTCAGATCTAAGGTAGAAGGTATACTGTTGGGGATATAACTACTGAGTATAAACCGCCCCAGGAGGGGGCCGGTTCACACTCAACCGTATTGAAGCCCACGAAGACCCAGAAGGTGGCGCTTTACTATGAAGTTTAGAGGCCCAAAGCCCAAAGGCGGATTAGGGCCCATAGTGGTAAACCGCCATAGTCATATAGCTTGTATTGTAAGATAAGGAAAGGAGAGACCGAGCCGAACACTTGTATGAGTCGGCCTCGGGACTCTGTAAACCGGTTGGGCGTCAACCCATGTATATAAGAGGACGACCCGGCGGCGGTTCAGGGACAAGAAACAACAACTCGAGAGCCAGGCATAGCGTGTTTTGCTCCCTGGTTATCAAGATCCCAATAATCCCATCACAACTAGACGTAGGCTTTTACCTTCCTCGAAGGGGCCGAACTAGTATAAAACTCCCGTGTCCCTTGTCCGGTTTAACCCCTTCAAGCTAACCCGTTGCGATGGCTCCACAACTAAGTCCTTTCACAAGGACATCTGACGTGATAATTCCACGACAGTTGGCGCCCACCGTGGGGCTATCGCACGATGGTGTCGAGTTCTTAAAGGGCTGCTCTGAAGGACTTAAGGGGTACGTGATCGGCCGGATGACCAAAAGTCGTCGCGACAAGCTCTACATCGACGACAAAGGATGGGGCCCCGAAGCCGGCTCAATCGAGTACGGGTACCGGGTTCCCTTCGGCGGAATTCATGTCTTCATTGGCAAGATCGGCGAACCGGGCCCTGAGCCGGACACCTGCACCGACCTTGTCGAGACGGCTCAGCGTGCGAGTCCAGCCCGGGTTACGCCCGCCGTGAAGCGTGCGTTCGTAGGATGTGTCCATGGGATCGGATCTGAACCGGTGCCTGAGGACGAGACGGCGGTATACTCTGATGGCGAATCATCCACTGGTGAAACTGAGTCCTTGTACCAGATTCATGACGGCATGCCCAAGGGGTATTCCGATGGCAACAGTATTCCGGATCTCCTTGAAGCACCAAGCCGGGTTGCTATTTACATGGCCGGCACACAGCCCGTTTTGCAGTCTTCATCTACCGCGGCAATAGATACCGGATCAGCAGCCGGGGCAGGTACTTCGGCGCGCCGGCCGGCGCAGGTTCTCGCCGGTTTAATGGATGCTTGGGAGGCCTTGTTAACTGCGACAGTTACCCCGGAAACACGAAATCAGCACGATGCAGAGGTTGCAAGACTGAAAGAGCAAATTGCGCAGGCTAAGGAGGACTTGGTGGCTGAGGACAATAGGATGGCCGAGGAACAGGCCGCTTTGAATGCTCAATCACAGCAGATACAAGCACAGAATTACCGACTCATGTTAGATCGGACTGCGTCAGAGGATGTGATGCGAAGGAAATATCGGTCATGATTGCCGCCGGTTTACGAAGGGGTAAATCTCTTTCAGACACCAGGCGCTGGGCCGAGCAATCCGGTGGCCGCAAACCGAGCCGAGGCGCCTAGGATCGCCCCGGATCAGCCACAAGCAATGGAGTTGCCCCGACGGACGGTTAATCCGCCACAGTATATGCCTACGCCGCCGGGTCACTTTTCAAGCCCCCTGGATAACATGATTGTTGCGGCCTCACGCCTGGCCGCCATCCCGATGGAAGGAGATTCAATAGAGGCAGTTGAGACAAGGCGAGCACGAGACCTCCTTCAAACCGCCATAA
The DNA here is from genome assembly GCF_002162155.2 of Triticum dicoccoides. Taxonomy (NCBI): domain Eukaryota; kingdom Viridiplantae; phylum Streptophyta; class Magnoliopsida; order Poales; family Poaceae; genus Triticum; species Triticum dicoccoides. Next base: position 431,474,079 of record NC_041381.1, read on the forward strand.
TACAACAGCAGGCTTATTCATACAGCCGGGATAGAATTCATTCAACTCCTCGTCCGAGCCCAAGCTATAGCAGGCGGATGGACGAACCGGAAGTATCTAGCAGCGCGCGGCGTCGCAATGCTCAGGAAGTAGTGGATCATGGCAGGGCACGAAGGGATGGTGTTTTGGGTCGTCATCAACCCGCCCCGGTTCAGCCAGCAATATCGGTTGACAGAGGCACCGGGCTTGCTTTCAGTTCCTGGGGAGTGCCATGCCTCATTCCGGCCCTCCATAACGTGCGTCTGCCCAAGGATTTCAAGGATCCGCGCAAGGTGCCTAATTACACGGCGGATCAGCCGCCTGAGGCGTGGGTCGAGACTTACGAGATGGCAATGGAGATGCTGGATGTAGATGAGGCAGCTTGTGCAAAATACTTCACGATGATGTTGGAAGGAACCGCCTGTACCTGGTTGAAGAATCTGCCGGCTAACTCCATCGAGTCATGGGATCAGTTGAAGGCCCGGTTTATAGCCAATTTTAAAGATACGTGCAAACAACCCATGTCCATTGTAGATCTGGATGCTTGTGTTCAGGGCGAGAACGAGTCCACAACTCGTTGGGTGCGTCGGGTCTCAGAAGTTTTGCACTCGGCCGACCGAATTAACGCCGGCCAAGCGATTATCACGCTGGAGCGTAATTGCCGGTTTAAGTCACTAAAGGAGAAGTTGGGACGAATCAAACGTCACTGCAATGACCTAGGAACCCTCATGGCAGCCTTGGTAAAATATGTCGATTCTGATAATACCAAGGATCCCAATTCTGATAATGAGAAACCGGAGAAGGGAAAGAGGAATGGCGGTGTGAAGGGACAGCAACACAACCAGGGAGGCCATGGGAATAATGGTAAGCGTAAAGCGGATTCAGATTTCGTGGCTAATGCTAATGTGCAGCGTCGTAAAGGTAAACCGCCCCAGCATGGTGGATCGATGAATCTGGAGCGCTTGTTGAATCAGCCCTGTCCAAAGCACGGAACCAAGGAAGCCCCCGCAACTCATCTCTGGAAGGATTGCAATATTATGAGGCAATTCAAAAACTTTGATCTCTTCCGATATGATCAGGGCCCGTCGGGCGGTTCAGGTCCAGGTTTTCATGGTGGCGGCGGTTCAGGCTCTGGATTTCAAAACAATCGGAATAACCAGAACAACCAAAGCGGTAATAACCAGCAGGGCAATCAAGGGAATCAACAGCAGTCAGGTCACCAGAGTAACCCGAAGCAGCTGAATGGTGGACAATATCATGTATTCACCACTAGTCCATGCAAGCGAGATCTGAAGCTGCATAAGAGGGTTGTTAATGCAGTTGAACCGGCAGTTCCATGCTATCTGCGCTGGTCGGAACAACCTATCATGTGGAGTAGGGAGGATCATCCGCCCCGGGTTGACAATCCGGGTCAGCTAGCTCTGGTGGTGGCACCTCAGGTGGGAGGTTACAAGTTCACCAAAGTACTTATGGATGGAGGAAGCAGTATTAACATTCTGTATTATGAGACATTCCGTCGCATGGGGCTGACTGATAAGAATCTTAAACCGTCCAATACGGTTTTTCATGGTGTAGTACCAGGAAAGTCGGCGTATCCAGTGGGCAAGATTGCTTTGGAAGTTGTGTTTGGAGATGAGCATAATTCCCGGTCTGAGACATTGACTTTCAAGGTGGTGAGAATCCAGAGCCCATATCACGCACTGTTTGGGCGACCGGCTTATGCAAAATTTATGGCGAGGGCATGCTATATTTACTTGCAGCTCAAGATGGCAGGTCACAAAGGAACCATCACAGTTCATGGAAGTCGGAAAATCGCTTTGGATTGCAAAGAGAGTGATGCGGCTTACGCTGAGTCGGTTTGTGCTACAGAGGAGTTAAAATTTTACAAGGAAAATGTTGATCCGGCAGATATGACCCCTCTGAAGAAGCCCGCCACTGAGCACGACCCAACCCTGCACTTCAAACCGGCGGATGAGACGAAGCTTGTTGACTTTGTCCCTGGCGATTTGTCCAAACAGTTCAGCGTCAGCACCAATCTGGATCCGAAATAGGAAAGCGCGCTCCTCGAGTCCATCCGTGAGAACCGGGACATCTTTGCATGGAAGCCTTCTGACATGCCAGGTGTGCCGAGGGAACTCGCTGAGCACACCCTTAACATTGATCCGAAGTTTAAACCAGTCAAGCAATTCCTTCGTTGCTTTAATGAAGAGAGACGCAAGGCAATTGGGGAGGAGGTAGCCCGGCTGTTGGCGGCTGGGTTTATCGTTGAAGTTTTTCATCCTGAATGGTTGGCTAATCCGGTGCTGGTTCTTAAGAAAAACGGGACTTGGCGCATGTGTGTGGATTACACGGACTTAAATAAGGCTTGCCCAGCTAATCCTTTTGCTCTCCCGCGTATTGATCAAATCATTAATGCGACGGCGGGTTGTGAGCGCCTGAGTTTTTTGGATGCTTACTCAGGGTACCATCAGATCAAAATGGCAGTTAAGGACCAGGAGAAAACAGCTTTCATCACTCCCTTTGGAGCCTTCTGCTATGTTTCTATGCCCTTTGGGCTCAAGAGTGCTCAAGCAACCTATCAGCGTTGTGTGCAAAATTGTCTTCACACGCAGATTGGGCGTAACGTTCATGCCTATGTGGATGACATTGTGGTGAAATCCAGGAAAAAGGAGACATTGATAGCTGATCTCAAAGAGACGTTTGACAACCTCCGGGTTTACAAAATGATGCTTAATCCAGATAAGTGTGTCTTTGGTGTTCCGGCAGGAAAGCTGCTCGGTTTTCTGGTGTCTAACAGGGGCATTGAGGCTAATCCAGAAAAGATCAAGGCAATCACATCCTTGGCCAAACCGACATGTATCAATGATGTTCAGCGTCTCGTAGGCCGGATCGCAGCTCTCAGCCGGTTCATCAGTCGTTTGGGTGAGAAGGCCATTCCCTTGTATCAGATGCTAAAGAAAATGGATAATTTCGTCTGGAGTGATGCAGCCGATGCGGCTTTTGAGGAGTTAAAGCGGCAATTGGTTGAACTGCCAGTTCTGGCAGCCCCAGTTGATCATGAGCCTTTACTATTATATGTGGCTGCTAACGCCCGAGCAGTCAGTGTGGCTATCATTGTAGAGCATAAAGAGGCTGGGAAGGAATATCCGGTTCAACGTCCAGTGTATTACATCAGTGAAGTCCTGATCGAGTCAAAGCAATGCTATCCACATTGGCAAAAGTTGGTGTATGGGGTTTTTATGGCCAGTCGGAAACTCAAGCAATATTTTCAAGGTCACCCCATCACAGTGGTTAGTTCGGCTCCCTTGGGCGATATTATCCAAAACAGAGAAGCAACTGGCCGGGTTGCAAAGTGGGTAATTGAGCTTGGACCACATGGTTTGAAGTATGTGCCTCGCACAGCCATTAAGTCACAGGCTCTTGTGGACTTCATCAATGACTGGACCGAGTTACAAGCACCGGAAGAGAAACCGGATAATACGTACTGGACCATTCATTTCGATGGATCAAGGCAGTTGGAAGGCTCGGGGGCTGGAGTTGTCCTTACTTCCCCCCGAGGTGATAAAATTTGCTATGTCCTCCGCTTGATGTTTCCTTGTACTAACAATGCAGCTGAATATGAAGCCCTACTTCATGGTCTCCGCGTGGCTAAGGAGATGAACTTAACTCGAGTTCGTTGCTTCGGCGATTCTGATCTGGTGGCTCAGCAAGTTTCTGGTACTTGGGATTCTAAGGATCCGCTCATGGCGGCTTACAGGCGTGAGGTAGATATGGTGGCGGGTCACTTCAAAGGTTACCAGGTTGAGCATATTGATCGGCGCAAAAACGAAGCAGCAGACGCTTTGAGCCAACTTGGATCTCAGCGTAAACCGGTACCTCCTAACACCTTTCTGGATATATTGCATAACCCGTCTGTTAAATTGCCTACAGAAGCGGATCTGGCTGTTCCTGATCCGGAGGCGCAGCTGGTGGCTGCTTTACACGTCGTGCCGGATTGGACGATTCCGTATGTGGCATATATGAACCGGGGTGAGCTACCAAATGATCAAGTCCTGGCCCGACAGATAGTCCGGCGTTCTAAATCCATGGTTATTCACAATGGCGAGTTACACCGTTGTAGCGTTTCAGGCGTATTTCAGCATTGTGTTTCTCCGGAAGAAGGCCAAGCGATCCTCCAGGAAATTCATGAAGGGGATTGTGGTCATCACGCCGGTTCAAAGTCCCTGGTTGCAAAAGCTTTTCGTCATGGGTTTTACTAGCTGACAGCTCATGCTGATCCGGAGGATCTGGTAAAGCGATGTGATGCTTGTCAAAAGTTTTCCCGCAGAGCTCATGTTCCGGCTCAGGAGCTACGGATGATTCCAATCACTTGGCCTTTTGCTACTTGGGGGCTTGATATGGTGGGGCCTTTTAAGCGTTCCCGAGACAAGAAAACCCACCTGTTGGTGGGAGTTGATAAATTCACCAAGTGGGTTGAAGCGGAGCCTGTCAGCAATTGTGATGCAGCGACGGCGGTTCAATTTCTCAAAAAGATTATTTTCCGCTTTGGTTATACACACAACATTATCACGGATAATGGTACTAACCTCTCCAAAGGTGAGATGGAGGATTTCTGTCAAAGAGAGCATATCCGGCTTGATCTAGCATCTGTAGCGCACCCTCAATCCAACGGTCAAGTAGAGCGAGCTAATCAAGAAATCTTAAAGGGTCTTAAACCCCGGCTCATGATTCCATTGAAACGGACGCCGGGTTGTTGGGTGGAAGAATTACCTTCTGTGTTGTGGAGCATCAACACCACCCCCAATCGATCAACAGGATATACGCCTTTCTTCATGGTCTACGGAGCAGAGGCGGTTCTCCAAGTGATATACGTCATGATTCCCCCCGGGTTGCTAATTATGTTGAAGCGGACAATGAGCAAGCTCGCCAAGAGGCACTGGATTTACTAGATGAGAAGCGGGATATGGCTTTGGCATGCTCGGCGGTTTATCAACAAGACCTGCGACGCTATCACAGCCGTCGGGTTAGGACAAGAGCCTTTCAAGAAGGTGACTTGGTGCTCCGGCTTATCCAGGATCAGACCGGTATACACAAGTTATCCCCGCCTTGGGAAGGACCCTTTGTGGTCAGTAAGAATCTGCACAACGGATCATACTACCTCATTGACGTTCGAGATGACTCACGCAAATCTGAGGAGGAGACCCGGCGGCCTTGGAACATAGCTCTCCTCCGGCCTTATTACACTTGAGCCATAGGCTTTCTTTTATGTACATATTTTGACGATGTATATATTATCATCAATAAATAAATCAGCATCCTTGCTTCAAAGCAGGGCCTCTGCTGTTTTTTCTCAAACATTCTTTGAGTTACATGGGGGCTTCAGCTGACCAAGCGAAGTATTATCCCTTGAACCGGCTATCACGCCACAGAGCTTGGGAGCTTCACACCCAAAGGGCCAAAGAGAGTTTCAATGCTATGCACAACTCAAACATAGGCACCTAATGAGCACCGCTCATCATGTTACTTGGGGGCTCCTTGGTCCAATACCAAGAAGTCTGAATGGTCCCTTGTAGCTGGGTATCGACCCACGGCTTGGAAGCCTGGTATATTTACCTAAAACCCCGGGTTAACCTGCCTTCATCAAGTAACACACTCCTATCCAGGTCATCCTGGCACGGCCCTCCGAACGTTTGACAGTTACTCTCCTTGAGACCCTGAACTTGTCAAAGTTAAAACGGTGATTGGCTAGTGGAGGTCTATCTTAAAAGGCTTTGTTAAATGGTTCAACTCAGTGGCCTGGCAGCCCACAAAAAGCCTCGCATTTGGGCCTGGCAGCCCCCAAAAAGCCTCGACTACACGGTTTCCATTTGAACTTTGGCTGAATTTTAAACCGATTTTTTGGCTTGTTCAACCGTCTTCTAAGACCGGCATTTCTTAAACCGGCTTGGTTTGCAACTTTACGTTGACAGACCTTTATTTTAAATCGGAGTTTTCTTAACTCGGCTTGGCATTGATTTCCTGTCAACGGCCCGGATCGTCTGGCGTGAATCATCACCCGGCGTGATTTAATCTACGACATCAGAAAATGATGGCGATACAGATACTTCAGATTTGGGTTTTTCACCCTTATCGCAATTCAAGTTGGCTCGTCAACTAGCCAGGGATCTTGTACTACCGGTATGTATAATTTCATATTATTATGATTTGATTATCAATCCGGCATATTTTGGGCATTATGACCCGTCCGGCGGTAAACCGCCAGGACCCTTTGTCTTTTTATGCATACAGGAAATGCATATTATGATACTTGGAACAAAAATTGATATTGATATGGTGGATCAATGCAAAATATCTCTTGCACGCCGGCATCAGATCAGCATAAGTTTCTTGCTATCCTATTACACGGCACTCCAAGGCCCAAAATATGGAAATATTCATTGATCGTTCGTGATGTACCAATCGCCTGGACGGATTAAGCTTTGTCACCGGGTTGACGTGAGGTAGATGGATCATCTGGCGTCGGTTCAACCTCCTCTTCATCCACTGACTGGAAGTCATTGGTGGTCCAGTCAATCCGGGTTAAGGCCTGAAAGACAGCCTCTTCACTTATAAGCTCAGCCGGATCAACGTCAGGAGCGTAAGTATGCTTACGGATTGGTGGAATGAGGCTCCGCACTTCAGAAATCACAGCTTCAACCCGTTTGTTGTCTGCATCATAGAATGATCGGTGAACCGTCAGGTTCACCTCTTCGGCTAGTTGACTCGCCAATGGACGCATCTCCCTTGTTACCCGTTTCAGGGCGTCATTGTCAAATTCTTCGCCATTTTCTTGGGCACTGGGGAAGCCTTTGGATATATCAGCCGGGTCAAGGTCCGCTATCCATGCCTTGGCCCGAGTCAGCGCCAGCAAAGCGCTGGCCCGAGCAGCGGATCGCTTTAGCTCTTCTATTTGTGCTGGTGTCATTGAAAGACGGTCCAGTGTATCTTTGATAAGTGTTGGTGCCACATTATCATATGATGTTGCGCATATAACCCATTGAGCGCCGGTATACAGCTGCTCAATCAGTGTATATGCCGCTTTAAGCTTCTTCCGCATGTCAGAACCCAGGTGAGCGATGCGATTTCCTATATCGGTTCAAGAAATACATGTTAAACCGATGAAATTTCAAAGGATACAACTTTTTGCAACCACTACTTACCAAATATGGCAGAGGCCATGGCATTGATTTGGCGCTTCAGTCCAGATAATTCTTCTGCCACCGGTTTAAGAGCCGATTCAGCAGTCTCTGTCCGTTTCACCAGTCCAGCCTTCTCGCTGTCCCAGTTGGCCTACTCAGATTTAAACCATTCTTTAAGTTGCTCCATGGTGGTCAAAGCGGTTCTCAGCTCATCCTTGGCCTTGGTGGTTTCTGCTTGTTGGGTCTCAAGGTTTGCTCGAAGATCAACAATTTGTGAGGTTTGTTGATTTATTTCACTCTGCAACAGTAAGAGAGCATGTTAATATCTTTCTTCAAAGTCCTAAGCGTATAACCAGTTATACACTCAGCACTTGGGGGCTAATGCGGATCGTTTTTATGCGGATACTTCAAGTCCCAAGGATTAATACAAGTTTTAATCATGGCACTTGGGGGCTAATGTGTATTTGATCAAGACAAAGAACAGTTCACAAGGTACAACAGGAAGAATATAAAGTACCGGTCTGACTTTCTCAAGGCAAACCGGCCCTTGGGGGCTACAATGCAATGAAGGTGCAGAAATTCTAAAGTACAATGTTTACCTCATAGCGTTCCTTCATTAGATTTACTAAACCGGCTTCATAATCACGGCTTGTATACAGCCGGTTCAGAAAGCCGGAATGAAGGTCTTGAGCAGAGAGCTGGTATAAGCAGACAAATCAGTCTTACCCTTCCCTTTGTTCACGGCAGCAAATTCATCTTTAGCAGTATGCTTTGACAGAGCAACCGAATTACCAGGGGCGGTGTATCCAGTGCTTGTAACAACAACATCATCATCCTTGGTCGGGCTGGAAGAGTCAAGGTTCTGAACAGGGCTTGGCGGTTTGTTAGCTGGACTTGGCGGATCAGCAATTGAGCCCCGTTGTTCCATTGCCGGGCTCGGGGGAGCAGGAGGATTTAAAGTATCAGCCTCTGCAGTCGGTTCAGCTTCTGGCGGGTTAGCATTACCATCTTGATTCGGCCCAGCAGAGCTGTCCATGGCAACTTCCGGGTTTTCGTTATGATGCTCGGGTGTCTTTTCCGGATCAACTTCAACAGTAGGGTCGCTGGTCTTGGCCTTCTTGCTTAATCGAGCTTTGGCGCTATAACACCAAAGGTTAGAGTATGACAAACCGACAAAATAAAGTTATAAATCAGGTAACACTTACCCGGAAACTACTTTGAGAGGAGGCAATTGGGTGGTCGATGAACCGCCAGACGAGCTAGAAGAAGCCTGGTAATTCGGGTCAGACGGATTGAGAGGGCATCGGAAGAAACCTTTAAAAGGGTATTGTTTTTCAGGAAAACAAATCACCTCTGGACGGCGTTTCCGGGGGGCGTATCAGCTAAACCGGACGAGGTGATCTGTTGACCACTATGCCGGGTTGTGCGACGTTCTTCTGCTTGCCGTTTCTTCAAAGAAAAATTTGGATCCAAATGAGCAAGGGGGTGAGATTGTTTTACTTTCCGAACTGTACGGCGAGTTCTTTGAACCGGCACAGGGTCCGAGTCGGAAGGAAGAAGAATTACCTCAACATGATCTGCATGGCTGGCTTCAGCATCATCCTGAAGATGATCATTGTCAATAAGATGTATAAAAAAGGAGCCAAGTGAGTCAAGTTCTACCTCAGCATCTGATTCTTCTTCCTCCGGCGGTTCAGAAGAATCGACAGCTTTCTTCTTTCCGGCCTTCTTGGTGACCTTGGTTTTTACACGAGGAGCACGGGCCGGTTTATTACGTTTCCAGAAAGAGCTGTTGGCCTGAAATTAAGGCAAGGAAAGGTTAGTAAACGGTTGATGTGGAAATCAGTAAAGTATGTACATGAACTTACCGTCGACGGTTTATTGGAGATGCAAAACGGAGCCAAACCGGTTTGGCTGCATGCAGTGACCGGTTCATCAAGCATCCTTTTTACACATTCAGTGATTTCAAGCTCGGTCATTATTACTTCATGATGCCGTTGAGGATCTTTTACACTTCCGGTATACTCATGCATCAATCCGGGCCGGCGGCTCAAAGGCAGAATGCCCCATGAAACCCAGCAGCGGACAAGATCAATGCCGGTTAAACCGTTGGCCATCAGAGCCCGAAGCTTGGCGAGTTGAGGAGCGAAATTCTTCCGTTCCGCGGCGGTTAGACGCGATGGCATTGGGTGGCCATTGCTAAGCCGGTGAGGGCGGTAGCCCGGCAAGGGATTTTCTCCATCAGGAGCAGTATTCCGGCAGTAAAACCAGGTCTGGTTCCAATCTTTAGGATGGCTATGATGTTTGGCATGAGGGAAATCAACTTCTTTCCTCTTTTGAATTGATACGCCACCAAGCTCTGTGTTGGGGCCATCTGAGAATTCTGTGCGGTGGTTCAGATGAAAAAAATCCCGGAACAACTCCACGGTTGGCTCTTCTTGAAGTTAAACTTCGCAGAATACTTGAAAGTTGCATATGTTTGATACAGAGTTCGGGCCGATATCTTGCGGATGGAGTTGGAAGTTGGCAAGGACATCCCGGAAAATTTTTGATCCGGGCGGACTAAATCCCCGGTCTAAATGTTGCATAAAAACAATCACCTCTCCCTCTTGAGGTTCAGGTGGACATTCCGATTCCGGAACTCGCCAGTGGAGAATGTTCTTTGAAGCTAAAGCACCAGTGATGACGTAACCATTGATCTGTGTCTCTGTGATCCGGGATGGAACCCAATTGCAAGCAGAAAATTGCTCCGACATTCCGGAATGAGGAACTGAAAATAAAAAGTGCCGGTTTAAGGCGTCTAATTCAGTGTTAAACCGGAGAAGGGTACTATGCGAGTTTAGTTGGCGGTTTAAGAGAGGGCTAATGTTATATGGCGGATTGATTTTTAAGGAGTTAAACCGCCTATAGGCAGGATGGCCAGAATTTCAAATTTCTGCTAAGTGTTACAAAAACAGGTTTCACAATATGGCAGTATAATTTTGGATCTACCATGGATAATCTAAGAAAATGTTCCCGAGCCCTACAATGGCGCTAAAGAGGAACAGAGACGAACCAGATGGAGTCTATTCAGAAACAGTAAGATACTACGGTATGATGAACTAACAACATGGATCTAGCCACAATTCAAAACTATCAGGCACACATATGTATGTTCAACAGGAAGACCAGGAGGAGGAACACAAAAGAACCGATGAATGGCGATGAACATGGATGAACTTGAAACCCTAATGGAGATCTAGGGTTACAGGGAAGCGAACTTACCAGGGTCACACGGCGGCAGAAGAGCGCGGCAGGGTCTCTGGAACGAACAGGGTGATGCAGCGGCCTTGGTCGGTGCAGATTCGAAGATCGACGGCGGCGGCGGCGCTGGGGTTTCTTCCGGTCGGGAGGAAGAATAAGAGAAGAAAGGGGAGAAAATGAAAGTACCCGTCGGGTGTATTTATAACGAGGCAGGGAGATAAGTGACAGGCGCGAGAATCGAGGAGTCCAAAGCGGCAAGTGGCGCGGTTGTCGCCTCGAGTTCTGGGATGGCATTAAATAAAGGGAATCTTTTTATTTATTTTTTACAGAAATGACGTCATGATAACCCGTTGCTGTATCCAGAGGATGACGTCACGGCGGTTTAACAAAGTTTATAAAAGAAGGCATCATGGCGGTTTACGAGAAATGAAGGAAGGCGTTCATAGGATTCTGCTAAGTATCAAAGATTAACATGAACAGGTTCAAATCAATCTGGGGCCTAATGTTGGGGATATAACTACTGAGTATAAACCGCCCCAGGAGGGGGTCGGTTCACACTCAACCGTATTGAAGCCCACGAAGACCCAGAAGGTGGCGCTTTACTATGAAGTTTAGAGGCCCAGAGCCCAAAGGCGGATTAGGGCCCATAGTGGTAAACCGCCATAGTCATATAGCTTGTATTGTAAGATAAGGAAAGGAGAGACCGAGCCGAACACTTGTATGAGTCGGCCTCGGGACTTTGTAAACTGGCTGGGCGTCAACCCGTGTATATAAGGGGACGACCCGACGGCGGTTCAGGGACAAGAAACAACAACTCGAGAGCCAGGCATAGCGTGTTTTGCTCCCTGGTTATCGAGATCCCAATAATCCCATCACAACTAGACGTAGGCTTTTACCTTCCTCGAAGGGGCCGAACTAGTATAAAACTCCCGTGTCCCTTGTCCGGTTTAACCCCTTCAAGCTAACCCGTTGCAATGGCTCCACGACTAAGTCCTTTCACAAGGACATCTGACGTGATAATTCCACGACATATACCCAATGGTTTCCTTAGGGTATCCTATGAAGACGCATTTTTCCGACTTGGGTTTGAGCTTGTCAGGGTGAAGTTTCTTGACATAAGCATCGCATCCCCAAACTTTTAGAAACGACAGCTTAGGTTTCTTCCCAAACCATATTTCATACGGTGTCGTCTCAACGGATTTAGACGGTGCCCTATTTAAAGTGAATGTAGCTGTTTCTAGAGCGTATCCCCAAAATGATAGCGGTAAATCGGTAAGAGACATCATAGATCGCACCATATCCAATAGAGTGCGATTACGACGTTCGGACACACCGTTACGCTGAGGTGTTCAAGGCAGTGTGAGTTGTGAAACGATTCCACATTTTCTTAAGTGTGTACCAAATTCGTGACTTAAATATTCTCCTCCACGATCTGATCGTAAGAATTTTATCTTTCGGTCACGTTGATTCTCTACTTCATTCTGAAATTCCTTGAACTTTTCAAAGGTTTCAGACTTGTGTTTCATCAAGTAGACATACCCATATCTACTTAAGTCATCAGTGAGAGTGAGAACATAACGATATCCTCCGCGAGCCTCAATGCTCATTGGACCACACACATCAGTATGTATGATTTCCAGTAAGTTGGTTGCTCGCTCCATTGTTCCGGAGAACGGAGTCTTGGTCATTTTGCCCATGAGGCATGGTTCGCATGTGTCAAATGATTCATAATCAAGAGACTCTAAAAATCCATCAGCATGGAGCTTCTTCATGCGCTTGACATCAATGTGACCAAGGCGGCAGTGCCACAAGTATGTGGGACTATCATTATCAACTTTACATCTTTTGGTATTCACACTATGAATATGTGTAACATTACGTTCGAGATTCATTAAGAATAAACCATTGACCATCGGGGCATGACCATAAAACATATCTCTCATATAAATAGAACAACCATTATTCTCGAATTTAAATGAGTAGCCATCTCGCATTAAACGAGATCCAGATACAATGTTCATGCTCAAACTTGGCACTAAATAACAATTATTGAGGTTTAAAGCTAATCCCGTAGGTAAATGTAGAGGTAGCGTGCCGACGGTGATCACATCGACCTTGGAACCATTCCCGACGTGCATCGTCACCTCGTCCTTCGCCAGTCTCTGCTTATTCCGCAGCTCCTGCTGTGAGTTACAAATGTGAGCAACGGCACCGGTATCAAATACCCAGGAGTTACTACGAGTACTGGTAAGGTACACATCAGTTACATGTATATCAAATATACCTTTAGTGTTGCCGGCCTTCTTGTCCGCTAAGTAGTTGGGGCAGTTCCGCTTCCAGTGACCCTTCCCTTTGAAATAAAAACACTCAGTCTCAGGCTTGGGTCCATTCCTTGACTTCTTCCCTACAACTGGCTTACCGAGCGCGGCAACATCTTTGTCGTCCTTCTTGAAGTTCTTCTTCCCCTTGCCCTTCTTGAACTTGGTGGTTTTATTGACCAGCAACACTTGATGTTCTTTCTTGATTTCTACCTCTGCTGACTTTAGCATTAAAAATACGTCAGGAATAGTTTTCACCATCCCCTGCATATTGTAGTTCATCACAAAGCTCTTGTAGCTCGGTGGGAGCGACTGAAGGATTCTGTCAATGACCGCCTTGTCCGGGAGGTTAATGTCCAGCTGGGACAGGCGGTTGTGCAACCCAGACATTTTGAGTATGTGCTCACTGACATAACTGTTTTCCTCCATCTTACAACTATAGAACTTGTCGGAGACTTCATATCTCTCGACCCGGGCATGAGCTTGGAAAACCAATTTCAGCTCCTTGAACATCTCATATGCTCCGTGTTGCTCAAAACGCTTTTGGAGCCCCGGTTCTAAGCTGTAAAGCATGCCGCACTGAACGAGGGAGTAATCATCAGCACGTGACTGCCAAGCGTTCATAACGTCTTGGTTCTCTGGGATGGGTGCTTCACCTAGCGGTCCTTCTAGGACATATGCTTTCTTGGCAGCTATGAGGACGATCCTCAGGTTCCGGACCCAGTCCGAGTAGTTGCTGCCATCATCTTTCAGCTTGGTTTTCTCTAGGAACGCGTTGAAGTTCATGTTGACATGAGCGTTGGCCATTTGATCTACAAGACATATTTTGCAAAGATTTTAGACTAAGTTCATGATAATTAAGTTCATCTAATCAAATTGTTTAATGAACTCCCACTCAGATTTGACATCCCTCTAGTCATCTAAGTGTTACATGATCCGAGTCGACTAGGCCGTGTCCGATCATCACGTGAGACGGACTAGTCATCATCGGTGAACATCTCCATGTTGATCATATCTTCCATACGACTCATGTTCGACCTTTCGGTCTCTGTGTTCCGAGGCCATGTCTGTACATGCTAGGCTCGTCAAGTTAACCCTAAGTGTTTTTGCATGTGTAAAACTGTCTTACACTCGTTGTATGTGAACGTAAGGATCTATCACACCCGTTCATCACGTGGTGCTTCGAAACGACAAACTTTAGCAACGACGCACAGTTAGGGGGAACACTTTCTTGAAATTATTATAAGGGATCATCTTATTTACTACCATCATTCTAAGTAAACAATATGCATAAACATAATAAACATCACATGCAATTATATAGTAGTGACATGATATGGCCAATATCATATAGCTCCTTTGATCTTCATCTTCGGGGCTCCATGATCATCTTCGTCACCGGCATGACACCATGATCTCCGTCATCATGATCTCCATCATCGTGCCTCCGTGAAGTTGCTCGCCAACTATTACTTCTACTACTATGGCTAACGGTTTAGCAATAAAGTAAAGTAATTACATGGCGTTAAATCATTGACACACAGGTCATACTATAATTAAGACAACTCCTATGGCTCCTGCCGGTTGTCATACTCATCGACATGCAAGTCGTGATTCCTATTACAAGAACATGATCTCATACATCACAATATATCATTCATCATTCATCACAACTTTTGGCCATATCACATCACATAGCAATTGCTGCAAAAACAAGTTAGACGTCCTCTAATTGTTGTTGCATCTTTTACGTGGCTGCAATTGGGTTCTAGCAAGAATGTTTTCTTACCTGCGAATAACCACAACGTGATTTTGTCAACTTCTATTTACCCTTCAAAAGGACCCTTTTCATCGAATCCGCTCCAACTAAAGTGGGAGAGACAGACACCCGCTAGCCACCTTATGCAACTAGTGCATGTCAGTCGGTGGAACCTGTCTCATGTAAGCATACGTGTAAGGTCAGTCCGGGCCGCTTCATCCCACAATACCGCTGAAGCAAAATAAGACTAGTAGTGGCAAGCAAGTTGACAAGATCTACGCCCACAACAGATTTGTGTTCTACTCGTGCAATAGAGAACTACGCATAGACCTAGCTCATGATGCCATTGTTGGGGAACGTTGCAGAAAATAAAAAATTTCCTACGGTTTCACCAAGATCCATCTATGAGTTCATCTAGCAACGAGTGATAATAGTGCATCTACATACCTTTGTAGATCGCGAGCGGAAGCGTTCAAGAGAACGAGGTTGAGGTAGTCGTACTCGTCGTGATCCAAATCACCGATGACCAAGTGCCGAACGGACAGCACCTCCGCGTTCAACACATGTACGGAGAGGATGACGTCTCCTCCTTCTTGATCCAGCAAGGGGGAAGGAGAGGTTGATGAAGATCCAGCAGCACGACGGCATGGTGGTGGATGCAGCAGGGTTCCGGCAGAGCTTCGCCGAGCTTCTGCGAGAGGGAGAGGTCTAGCAGGGGAGAGGGAGGCGCCAAGACTTCAGGGTGCAGCTGCCCTCCCTCCCCCTCCTTTATATAGGCCCCCAGGGGGCGCCGGCCCTGGAGATGAGATCTCCCAAGGGGGGGGGGCGGCCAGGGGGGTGGAGTGCCCCCCAAGGCAAGTGGAGGCGCCCCCCACCCTAGGGTTTCCAACCATAGGCGCAGGGGGGCCCAAGGGGGGGCGCACCAGCCCACCAGGGGCTGGTCCCCTCCCACTTCAGCCCACGGGGCCCTCCGGGATAGGTGGCCCCACCCGGTGGACCCCCGGGACCCTTCCGGTGGTCCCGGTACAATACTAGTGACCCCTGAAACTCTCCCGATGGCCGAAACTGCACTTCCTATATACAATTCTTTACCTCCGGACCATTCCGGAACTCCTCGTGATGTCCGGGATCTCATATGGGACTCCGAACAACTTTCGGCTTGCTGCATACTCATATTCATACAACCCTAGCGTCACCGAACCTTAAGTGTGTAGACCCTACGGGTTCGGGAGACATGTAGACATGACCGAGACGGCTCTCCGGTCAATAACCAACAGCGGGATCTGGATACCCATGATGGCTCCCACATGCTCCTCGATGATCTCATCGTATGAACCACGATGTCAAGGATTTAAGCAACCCCGCATACAATTCCCTTTGTCAATCGGTATTTTACTTGCCTGAGATTCAATCCTCGGTATCCCAATACCTCGTTCAATCTCGTTACCGGCAAGTCACTTTACTCGTACCGTAATGCATGATCCCATGACCAGACACTTGGTCACTTTGAGCTCATTATGATGATGCACTACCGAGTGGGCCCAGTGATACCTCTTCGTCATACGGAGTGACAAATCCCAGTCTCGATCCGTGTCAACCCAACAGACACTTTCGGAGATACCTATAGTGCACCTTTATAGTCACCCAGTTACGTTGTGACATTTGGTACACCCAAAGCACTCCTACGGTATCCGGGAGTTACACGATCTCATGGTCTAAGGAAAAGATACTTGACATTGGAAAAGCTCTAGCAAACGAACTACACGATCTTTGTGCTATGCTCAGGATTGGGTCTTGTCCATCACATCATTCTCCTAATGATGTGATCCCGTTATCAATGACATCTAATGTCCATAGTCAGGAAACCATGACTATCTATTGATCAATGAGCTAGTCAACTAGAGGCTCACTAGGGACATGTTGTGGTCTAAGTATTCACACATGTATTATGATTTCCGGATAATACAATTATAGCATGAATAAAAGACAATTATCATGAACAAGGAAATATAATAATCATTTTATTATTGCCTCTAGGGCATATTTCCAACATAGAGTGCGCCAGGACCCTCTCTGACCTCTGTTACGCAGGGTTCAATGTGAGTTAAGATGGGGCGTTACTGGTAACGCCTGCCATAAATGGTCATTAAGACTACAGAGTGAACGTCTGACCGTTGCCATCCTGGGGTGACTTTAGATCTTCTGTACACCGAGTGGTTCTTCATATGGTCGAGTGACTTATGTTGTGGTCGAGTGGAATTGGGGTATCCGAGTGGAGTCTTCTGTCGAGTGAATCGCACTTCAAGGTGATTCCAGTCGGTATTCCCTATTGGTCCTTTAATGCCTTTAACTATAGGTCAGTGTCCTTGGGTGGGGTGTCTAGGTCAGGCCTAAGACCCTACCCATGTTCATGTCCTCATCATTAGCCCCTGAATGGATTGAGATCCGAGTGGAGAAAGGTTGAAGTTGACTCGACTCGATTCAATGCTACGGAGGCATCTCATTGAGGTTTGGGAAGTACATTGTTATCTTTGATCTTGCTCCGGTTGGCTCGATCGATTCTGAAAGCTTGAAATTGTCGAGTGAATAAATGTGATAATCCTTCGAGTGGATTAGGACGCGAAATCTTAGACGCGATCGACTGCTTTGCGATTTCCGGATTCCACGGGATTTGAGATTTCAGAGAAGCGCGTCGGACGGGGCGTGGTGCGATAAGCGGAACGAATTGGACCGGGATGCCTTGATTCCTGGGGGCCACTGGTCAACCACTCAAAACCAGCATCATATAAGGCGTTGAAGTCGGTGCGCGACACAGTACTGTCAATCGATCTCCATCCTCTCTTCCTCTCCGCCTCCTTTCTCCCTGCTCCCCACGCCCCTCCTCGGCCCTCTCAAGCTCCACGCAATGGTGAAGGAGAAGATCGCGGCTCTGGAGCGTGTGAAGAAGGCATCGGCGACGGCGAAGGGGAAGAAGACAATGTGGGGCTCGTCGTCGCGTTCTGCTCTGCCACCTGGCTGGATCCAGGAAGTTGGACCCGCTCGAAGGTCTCGCAGGAAGACTTGGAGAATCTCGCTCACGACAGCCAGATTAAACCCGGGTCCTGGAGATTTCATGGGGAGGAGTTTGAGCCGCGGCCGCGCGATGGTGAGTGTGTTATCCTCACCACCCATGTCGAGTGCGGTTTTTCTTTGCCTCCGCACCCGTTCTTTCGAGAGTTCTTGAACTTTTTTGGGGCTCAGATTCATCATTTCCCTCCGAATACTATCTTGTATCTTGCTGCTTTCATCTCCACGTGCGAATCCTAGGCTGCCATCCGCGTTGGGGTGTCTTCAAGCATATATTCACTTGTCGATCTCAGACGGTGAAGAAGGCTAACCTAGTCGACCAGAAAACACACGTGATCCAGATGTGCAGGGGGCTAGGGATCCAAACGAGGGGTCGGAGATGCTTCCCCCCTGTGACTTTTCCTGAATCAGTTAGATGGTGGCAGTCGACCTAGCTTTACTGCAAGGATGTTCCGACTCCTGGTCAGTCGACTGGTCTCCCTCCTTTCACTCTATAGAGACTCCAGTCCCCTCGCTCACTAGTGGTAGCTCCGGAGGAGAAAGAGGAAGTGCATATGCTGGTTGCAATTGTTGTTGAGTTGGTGAAGGGAGGAGTGACGGGGATGGATCTGTTGGAGGTGTATCTTAGTCAATGGATCCAGCCCCTGCAAGCTCGTGACCACCCCATGTGGATGTATTCGGGCTCTGACGACATCACTCGTACCCACCCGGAGGAGTTTGACGAGGAGATGGTGGCCCAGTGGCTCTATAGTGTTACTGGTAACAAGGACAACCCAGGGGGCCAAGAGGATTCTGCCATTCAACGCCACCTGTGCTCCTGGAGAGGTCAGACTCGCCTATCTGAGTGTTTTCCTTTTATCTTTGTCGAGTGGTTGTTCTTGAATCCGACTCATATACATGACTTGTATCTTGTAGGTTTTCCCCAAGCTCCACTCAATGCCCAACGGAGAGGAGTATCGAGAGGGGATCGACAGCGACAGTGAAGACAGTGACAAAGAATATGCCGAAGATAGTGAAAATGAGAGTGAGGACTCAAGCAGCAGCGGCGAGGAAGTCGACTCACTGCCTCATTCCGAGTGTCGAACCAAGCAGCAGCAAGACCCCGCGGGGGGACACAGCAAGGCTACCACACAGAGTGCCAAAGTTCCCAAGCGCACTCGCACGTTAACTCCTGAGTCGACTGAAAAGGCTCCAAAGCAGGCCAAAGTTGTTCCGCCCAAGCCTCGGAAGGCCCTGTCAAGGATCAAGGTGGTTGTGCCAGTGACGTCAATGTAAGCACTTCCTTCATGTATTTTTCTGTATTCTTCTGTATTTGTTTGACCGAGTGAAATCTGGAATTTTCAGTGCTGCTTCTGCGTCTGTGACCTCCATGGATATTGACAGAGACCGTGGAGATGCGGAAATAGCAGATGCAGCCACCTCTCGAGCAGGTAAGGCTTTATGACTGATCTGTGTTCTGTTAATAGATTTTTGGGGTCGACTGAAATTTCACCGTCGAGTGTTTTGCAGCACCAGCGAATATCATTCAACTCCCTGATGATAATGATGAGACTCTGAAGAATACTGGAGGGAGAAGTTGAACTCTGAGCAAGAGGGTGCCAGGGTCCAGAACGTCTCGCTCGTCTTCCGAGCCTGCGATCCAGCCGGTCAGCGATCCAGCACAAGCTTCTGTCTCCTTTGCCATTCCTCTGTCGACCGACCGGCCTTCAGCGTTGACTGCTCAAGCTCCAGAGCCCACTGCACAAGTCCAAGCTCCTACTCCACCAGTCCAGACACCTGCCCTGACATCTCGCATGTTTACTGCCTATCCCGTCCCAAGGGATCAAGTAGGAGGCCATGATCCAGGCAGGGCTAATGATGGAGCGACTGAAGGTGGTGTATGACACCAGAAAGGCCGCATACAACGCCAGTTCTGCTCTGCAAACCAATGTCCAAGTAAGTGGAATTGTAAGTTAATTTCTGATTGATTTCTCTGCCTTGGCTTTTGCTCCGTTCAGACACACTCTCTACAAACTGTTGCTTTATTATTCATAAGATGTTCATGCATCAAACTTGAATTTTGTAACTTGCGCCTATTCACCCATTGGGTGTTTTATCTCTATAGTGTATCTTCTTCACTTGAGTCGACCAGGTCGTGCCGAGTGAAATACTTTTGGTCCACTGGGGTGATAATCCCCAAGTGCAGGGAACCATCGTAGCAATTCCCAAAGGTGGAAGTGATAAGTATGGAGTGTCGAATCCACAAGGAGCTAAAGGCAAGATCAATATTCTCTCAAGTCCTATTTGCCACTGATACGACTCTATGTACACCGAACGTTTGCTTCCAACTAGAAACGAGAAATAAAAATATGTTGTGGGTATGAAGAGGATAACTTTGCATGATATCGGAGAGCTAAAATATAAAAGTAGGTGTTGTTGTCATAGAGTTAGAATATATTACTTAAGTATTATAAATAGAGAGTGTGGAATAATGATGGGTCGGTGTGCGAAATTATCCTAGGCAATTGTTAACAAGACCGGTAATCACTATTTCAATTTCATATGAGGGAGATGCATAATCTAACATACTTTCTCTTCTTGGATCATATGCACTTATGATTGGAACTCTAGCAAGCATCCGCAACTACTAAAGATCATTAAGGTAAAACCCAACCATAGCATTAACCTATCAAGTCCCCTTTATCCCATGCTCAACAACGCCCTTACTTGGGTTTATGGTTCTGTCACTCAAGCAACCCACTATAAGCGAATCATGAACATATTGCAACACCCTATAGCAGGAATCCCTCATGCTTGCGCGACACGGAGGGCACAACAGGACAGCACCAAAAAAACATACAACTCATACCAATGTAGATCATCAATCAACCCAAAGATAAAGGATATCTACTCAAAACATCATAGGATTGCTACACATCATTGGATCATAATATGTGGCATAAAGCACCATGTTCAAGTAGGGATTACAGCGGGGTGCGGTAGAGTGGACCACGTAAAAGAGATGATGATGGTGATGTTGATGAACACAATCACCGCGACGATGATTCCCCTCCCGATGGCACTCCGGCGCCACCGAGAGAGAGGAGGAGAGGTTCTCCCCCTTGTGCTTCCTCCTCCATGGCCTCCCCCCTAGATGGGGAGAGGTTCTCCCTCTGGATCTTGGCCTTCATGGCGATGATGGCCCCTCCGGGATCCTTCCCCATGGCCTCCGGTGATGATGGTCCCCTCCGGCAGGGTGCCAAAGAGGGCCTAGATTGATTTCTCGTGGCTACAGAGGCTTGCGGCGGCGGAACTTCTGATCTAGGTTATGTTCTGGAGGTTTGGGTATTTATAGGAGAGATTGGCGTCGAGAACAAGTCAGGGGGCCCCATGGAGAGTCCACAAGGCAGGGGCACACCCTAGGGGGGTGGGGGCGCCCTCCACCCTCGTGGGGCCCACGAGACTCCCCTCCGATAACTTTTTGTTCCAGTATTTTTTATATTTTCCAGAAAAATCTCCGTTGATTTTCAGTGCATTCTGAGAACTTTTATTTCTGCACAAAAACAACAACACGGTAGCTCTGCTGAAAACAGCGTCAGTCCGGGTTAGTTCTAATCAAATCATACCAAATCATATAAAACTATTGTAAACATGGCATGAATACTTCATAAATATAGATACGTTGGAGACATATCATGGGGGCACACTACCACTGGGTGTTTTATCTCTATAGTGTATCTTCTTCACTTGATCGACTAGGTCGTGCCGAGTGAAATACTTTTGGTCCAGTGGGGGCATGCTAAGTGCACCCACTGGGTGTAGTCCCCGAGACAGCCGTCGAATGTTTGACTCGGTGGGGGTCTTTATCAAAATGTTTGCTTGTAGCACTTCCACTCGACCTAGACGGGTCTCGTCGAGTGGGAACTTAAACCAGTGGGGGCACACGAAGTGCACCCACTGGGTGTAGTCCCTGAGACCACGGTCGACTGCTGGCAGTTGATGGTGATCTGAGAACCAATGATGTTGTTTTACTCCTTGTACTCCAATTGGGTTGACTATGCTAAGTGGGAAATGAAACCAGTGGGGGCATGCTAAGTGCACCCACTGGGTGTAGTCCCCAAGAATGTTGTTGAATGTTTGATTCAACAGTAGTCTTAGAACTCTTTTTCTATGTAATTCATTCGTGTATCTTTCCATTCGGAGGTAACTGTCGACTGACTTGTGCAATTGTTGATTGCAGAAGTCTTGTGAGCTTGGGGCCCAATATGCCACTATGGAGCAGGAGAAGACCAACCTTAAGCTCGAACTGGAACTGGCCAAGGAGAACTTGAAGAAAGCCCAAGAGGCAGTAGCAATCATGGGAGGTAACCACTTGCTGACTGGATGCCTTGTTATTTTCCTTGTCTATCCTTTGAACCGAGTGATTTCACTCGAATAGATGTGCATAGTGAAAATCGTCAGCTTCAAGCACGTCTGAGGAATGATATTTCTTTAGACAAAATGAAGACGGCCCTGGAGCAAAAGGATCTTGACCTTGTTGCGGTACATAGGATGGCTCGTGAGAAGACTGAGCTTGTCGGCCGGAAGTTGGCCTCAGTCGGAAAGTTGGAAGATGAGAATGCCAAGCTGAAGAGTGTTTTTGACGAAGCCAAGAAGGAAACCGTGCAACTGAAGGATGAACAAGCGGCTCTGACCAAGAAGAGGGATGAACTGGAAGCTTATCTAAGTGACCTCGCCCAGAAGATGTTCCTGAAGCTTGAAGGTATTCCTCTTCAGTCGACTGAAAAACGGTCATGCCATGTTGATGTCGATTCACTAACTTTCCATGCTTGCAGAATTCTGTCAGAATTTTGAGGAGGAGACCGGGCGGATCGAGACTGGACTGGACCCCATCAACTCCCCTGTCAAAGATGAGACTGCCATGAACGTGCTGCGACTGGATGTCACGCCCAATATGCGACCCTATCCAAAAGGAACTCGAAGGTCCCACCAAGGATAGACCCGCATATTGAAACGCTTTTGCAAGGTGGATATCATTACATCAACATTACATAATAGATGGGGATACATACAAGAGGCATACAATGCCACACGAATACAACAATACATCATACATAAGATCAACATCCGACTACGGATGAAACACAAACAGAAACTCAAACGACATCCACCTTGCTAACCCAGGCTGCCGACCTGGAACCTATCCCCTGATCAAAGAAGAAGCAGAAGAAGAACTCCAAACAAGCAAAGATCGCTCTCGCGTCAAGATCATCGCACAACCTATACCTGCAACTGTTGTTGTAGTAATCCGTGAGCCACGAGGACTCAGCAATCCCATTACCATGGGTATCAAGACTAGCAAAGCTTAATAGGAAAGGAAGGGGCAAAGTGGTGAGGTTGCGGCAGCGACTAAGCATATATGGTGGCTAACATACGCAAATAAGAGCGAGAAGAGAGCAAGCAGAACGGTCGTGAAACTAGCAATGATCAAGAAGTGATCCTGAACTCCTACTTATGTCAAACATAACCCAGAAACCGTGTTCACTTCCCGGACTCCGCCGAAAAGAGACCATCACGGCTACACACGCGGTTGATGCGTTTTAATTCGGATCAGGTGTCAAGTTATCTACAACTGGACATTAACAAATTCCCATCTGCCTATAACCGTAGGCACGACTTTCAAAAGATTATACCCTGTAGGGGTGTCCCAACTTAGCCCATGATAAGCTCTCGCGATCTACGAAGGATATACCTTCTCCCAGGAAGACCCGATCAGACTCGGAATCCCGGTTTACAAGACATTTCGACAATGGTAAAACAAGACCAGCAAAGCCGCCCGATGCGCCGACAATCCCGATAGGAGCTGCACATATCTCGTTCTCAGGGCAACACCGGATAGGTCAGCCTACGAGTAAAACTAGCCCTCGAGTTGCCCCGAGGTGGCCCCGCAGTCTGCCCGGTTCGGACCAACACTAAGACAAGCACTGGCCCGGGGGGGCTAAAATAAAGATGACCCTTGGGTTAATTACTCCCAAGGGAAATATAGGTGGTGGTGAGGCAAATGGTAAAACCAAGGTTGGGCCTTGCTGGAGGAGTTTTATTCAAAGCGAACTGTCAAGGGGGTCCCATAAATCACCCGACCGCGTAAGGAACGCAAAATCCGGGAACATAACACCGGTATGACGGAAACTAGGGCGGCAAGAGTGGAACAAAACGCCAGGCATAAGGCCGAGCCTTCCACCCTTTACCAAATATATAGATGCATTAATAATATAAGAGATATTGTGATATCCCAACATAATCCTGTCCACCATGAAGCAATCTTCAACTTCACCTGCAACTAGCAACGCTATAAGAGGGCTGAGCAAAGTGGTAACATAGCCAAGCAACAGTTTGCTAGGAAGGGTGTCAAAGGTTAGAGGTTCATGGCAATTTGGGGAGGCTTGATGAGCAAAAGATAGGTAACGCAGCATAGCGATAGAACGAAGCAACTAGCATAGCAATGATAGTAGTGAGATCCAGGGTAGCGGTCATCTTGCCTGAAATCCCGCAAGGAAGAAGAACGAGTCCATGAAGTAGACGAACCAATGTAGTCGAACGAATCCTCACAAACGCAACGTTACTGGAACTAAGAAGCAACACCGGAAAGAAGCAAACAACATGGTAAACACACAAGCATAATCATGGCATGATGCACAATCAAGTATGATGCATGTCCGGTTTAAAGAGGCATGGCATAGCAATTTGCAACAAATAATACTACAAGTTAAGTGGAGCTTAATATGCAACGAGTTGCATATTGACAAAACACCACATTGACATATTTAGTTTAATCTCGTTTAGGTACCCAACAATATTAAATGTTGATTAACATGGCAAGGGGTGAAGCATAATAAAGTCATCTATTTAGGCAAGTTTAAATGAGGCCGGAAATAACAAACAACAATTCCGGAAAATCCCCATGTGCATAAAATGAATTTGGTACTGTTCTGTCCTAAACCATATTTTAATGTGTTAAACAGGAAAATAAAGTGGACCATGTTAAATTAGGCATTTTTCCACCCCATCTACATATAAAGTTTATTTAAAACCGAGCTACGGTTATTTAGTTATGAATTAAAGCATTTTAGCATGGCATTTAAGCAAATTAGTGCAAACAGCAATTTAAACATATTTAACATGGATGAAAGTGGCAAATTGTTAATCTACACAAAATTCTAAGCATTTTACATATATAAAGTTTTTACATATGATGCACTGCTAAAAAGTTATTATATGCATGATGAACAGGGGGTTTTCTGTAAAACTGTAAATCGCTGGATAATTACACAAATTCACAGATGCTAAAAAAACCTACATGGGCCGAAACTGATTGGCCCAACAGTGCACAGGAGGGGGGATCTGGAGGGGGCTGCTCACCCATGGGCCTTGGGACGGTTCAGTGGAGAGGGAGGCTGGAAGGGCGATGGGCCTTGGCGCTGGAGGGGAGGCAGCCCAGGCGCGCGGTCAACGGGGAGAGCGGGGGAGCTGCTCGTCCTCTGCTCGATGCAGAGCTGCGGGCGGCGATGGCCACGGCCGGACTCGAGCGGCAGCGGCTGCAGGGAAGGCCGACGAGGCTCGGAACGGACGGATCCGAGGGCAGGGGTCCCAGATCCGGCGACGAACGGCAGCGGTGACGAGCTTCCAGGGCAGAGGCGGCTCCCGAGCTCGGGTGGTGGCGGCCATGGCAGAACTCCTGCGGGAGAGAGAGTGAGAGAGAGGAAGGAGAAGGTAGGGGAAGGAGGAGCAGGGGAGGTGAGGTCCGGCCTGGCTGCTGGTGCTCGACGGCGCGGCTGCCGGGGTCGCCGGCGGAAGGCGCGGGGCGGCGGGGGAAGTGGGCGAGGAGGCGAGGCGCTAGGGCGCTCGGGTGGAGAGAGCGGGAGCCGGGCCCAGATCG
>NC_041381.1:431499830-431507267 GCF_002162155.2 Triticum dicoccoides
GACGCGTGGCGCCCTACGGTTTGCTGCGGGAGGCTGCGCGGCGACGACTGGCCAATGGGGCGCTGCCAAGTGGCGTGGGTGAGGTGGAGGGCGCCGGAAAACAGGGAGGAGGTGGATGGATCTGGCTGGTGGCGCGGTTTTCGAGGGGGATGCGGCGGCTGAGGGTAGGGGAAGGCTAGGGGCACCCAAAAATGGCAAGGGGGGCTTCTTAAATAGGCAGGGGTCTAGGGTTAGGGGTTTTGCTCCGTTTCGGAGCCGTTCGATCTCGATCGGATGGTCCGGAGCGGAGGGGGGGTTAGGTAGGTGGGCTAGTGGGCTGTGAAGAGGAGTTGGGCTGAGGTGAGAGGGAAGGAGTGCAACCCGGTAGCTGTTTCCGAAGACCGAAAACATCCGACGATAATACCGGCAACGGTGCCGCTATATATTTAACGGTTGGGCTATCAAATGGACTCCGAATGCGATGAAACTTGGCAGGCGCTCTGTCTACACTATAATAAGACCGCATGACAAGTTGCAACCCATTCCGAGAACATTTTTATGCCACTTATAAAATAATATTTCGGAGGTGCCGCGGGCGCGTGTGAGTGTGGTCGGGCTCAGAACGAACAACGGAGAGAACCGGGGAACCCGAACGGATGCAAGTTTTGGAAAACATGCAGATGATATGCAGATGATGACATGGAAAAATGCAACACACAAGCAAAAGACATGGCAACAACAGCGAACATGAAATATATGGAAGTCTTCTAGAGCGTCGGTCTCGGGGCGTTACAACACTCCACCACTACGAGAGGATCTCGTCCCGAGATCTAGGATGGCACCGGAGGGAAAAGGAAGAGGAAGAGAAGAGGTAAACTAAGTTGCTTCTTCGACAAACGAGTGAAACCATGAACCTTGAGAGGTTGAACAAATTGAAAGAAACAAAACAACGGAGATGACCAAGATTGCAAACAGTCCATTAGAAAAGAGGAACAAGGAACATTACGAGAACTTGAAGGTTGCAAAGACATGAATGACGAGCACAATGGACAAGAAGGAATTGAAACCACTCTAGTTGAAACGAGATAAGAATGAATAAGAATGATATAATTTTGACAGCACTCCGACTGTAAATGGAAGAAATTGAACATGAACTTGACAAGATGAGAGGATACTTGATGAAATCAACAACACACTACCTCCGGAACTGTTGAAAAAATGGCACAAGGGGTAAGAAAGATTTCAGACAACACTCCGGTTGAAAAGAGAAGCAAAACTTGATAAGATGAAAGAGCTTGAATGACAACACAACACTCTGGTTAAATGGATAAGCACGAAAAGAACATGATCTTGACAAAACGAGATGATTAGTGAAGAGAGCAACATCACAGTGCCTCCGGAACGAAAGAATAGAAGCTAGATTGTTGGGATAAAAGGGATGGAGAAGAAAATGACAATTTCTGCTACAAATGAACTTGTTAAGCATCCTTGCAAAGAAGGATTGAATGGAGTTGTTGGAAAACCAACAACGAAAAGAATAAGCTTGTAGTGGGCTTATGGAAACATCTCAACATTATGAGGTGACAACCGACCACTAAAGGAAACAATTGCTTGTTTGAGATCAACGAAGAGATGAAATACCTCTTTCACCGAGAAGGATATGGAGAAAGCTTGGATCAATGATAAGCACCACAAATAGCAACATTCCCAATGGAAGGCTTTAGGTGAAATATAACCCAAGATAACTCCAACAAAGAGATTGATGGATTTAAAATACCTCATTCTTGAAAACAATATGAATCATGAACCATGAAGGAAATTGTGAAGAGTGACATAACACCACCACAAAAGATAAGGTGGAAAGAATTGCACTTCAGAATGCAAGATGAAGAATACTTGAGCTCCTAAAAAAAACATGTGTTGAGCACCATGTTTATTTTAGAGTAAAGCTTGGCGGATCTTAGGTTCGAGAGGAATCTTGAAGATCAATTGAAGAATGAAAGGAATCCTTGACAAACCACCATGTAGATCTTCCATGAAGAACTCCGGTAATAAAAGGATGATAAAAGAAAGAGAACTTGAACACAAGGTGAAGCCTTGCAATGATTTAGATGGAGCTTCGTGACGAGATAAAGCGGAAAACTTGGAACTCCGGAAAAGAAAAGATGAAGCATCTCGAACCGAGAAATGTGACATGATGAACAACTCTGGAAAGAAGAAACTAGATCACTCGGATGAAACAATAATAAGAATTATGGTATGCGTATCCTTCACCAATTTAAACTGATGACAAACAACGGATTTGGCATACTACTTATTCTCGTAAAAAGGATCAAGATAGATATGGCGCAAACTTGTGAAGGTCTTCAAGGAACCACCGGTGGGATTCGGAAACAATGAATATTTGATATGATAACGAAGGAAGAGAAATCTTGAACAAACCACCATAAGAATTGAAAATGAACGTAGCAAAGGCACAATTCACTGGGAAGAATTGGAAAACGAATGAAGATACTTGAGGGGATTTAGATACATGAGAACGAAGAGGCCATGACTGATTGAAGAATACTTGAACGAAGCACCGGAAGAATATTGAGACGAACGAAAGGGCACAGATATAGAATAATTGGAGAATGAATCTGAAAACTTAGAACAAAGGAATCTTCCAAAAAGATGGCCTCCGGATGATCGAGAGAGAAAGCAACTCCTGAAATGCTCCGGATGGATGAAAAGAATTTGCATGACTTGAAACAATTTGAGAGGATAACATCAAGCTAGCACCACGAATCTCCGGGAGAATGGACAAGATTTAGAGGACAAACTCTTCTTCGGTTTTCAAATGACGACGAAAAACACCACCAAATTACTGAGATACTCTGGGAGAATGACAAGCAAAGAGGTTGAGCCAACAATGAAAAATGATTTGAAATTGATCTTGGAAAAGATCTGACTGATGAAATTCATTCTTACATCAAACTTGTAAATGAATTTGAGAACAACTCCGGGGGAATTAGAAGAGTCAGGTAAGATCCTGGGAAAAGACCTGTGGGTTAGGGCCCACTCGAAAGAAACATCATTGAAGGATTGCTTGAAATAGAGATTGCACCGGTAGAATTAAATAGCTTGAAAGAGAGAAAAACCTCGAAATATCTTGAACGGATTGAGAATGGAAACACAATTCTTCTGAGATATCTTGAGCACTCCGGATAAGAATAGAGAGAGGTGAACAATTAAGAGGTACACCGGCATGAGAAAGCATAAGAAACAAGGAAAGGAATATGATGAATATCGAAAGCTTGAATTAAATCCACCGGAAAAGAATACGAGAATGAAGATTGATGAACTTGAAGCTCGTGAGCATCTTCACGAGGGATCACCGAATCAGAACATTGATTGAAAAGAGTGAAGAGACTTCACATGAATAAATGGAAACTTGATTAAGAAATATGGGTCCTTGAAGAAAAAGGGTGGGAGGGTGGGAAAACAAAGGCAACTTGGGGCATATGGAATGGACACTGTTGAGAAAACTTAGAGTTGATCTTGTGGATGTTGAAAATGATCGGATCCACTTGAAGAGAAGCACACCAGTTGGAAAAGAATTAACATGACGACCTCGATGATCAAGAAGGATTAGTATTCACATCGCAATATGAGAACACCGTTTATGAAAGGTATGGATTCAACATTTGACAATGAAGCAACTCGAATACCACAACTCAAAACAAAACAAAGGATTGGCTTGCAGAAATAAGCCGGAACAAATACATATGATAGAGACTTACCCAATCCCATATCATGCATCTGTCGGAAAGATATTCTAGGAGCTACTTGAATTCCCACCTATAAACTCCCGAAACTTTCTGGTTATGCAATCTGGTGTTGGGGATACAGGGGAAGCAATATATATCTCACCCAAACTAACAAACCCTACATCCAGCTGTATCCATCCGTCAACACATAACCAAGAAACCTTCGGAAATCGTGTACCTCAACCTTCGAAAAGCATCCGTTATACGAGTTATGGCAATACTCCCAAACTCCCCAGTACTGGGTGACGTCGAGGTTATCTCACCAACAACTGCATAAAAGAGATTTTCGATGTCGGCAAAACTCAGGTATTCCAGAACTGCAACGATAAAATTGTGACAACAACACCTCGGAGCTCAACTCCCCGGGTCAATGCCACATAATAGACAGGAGGCACCAAGAACAATGTTCTCGTCACAAAACCATCGGAACGATTCCAAGATACCCGCGTGATCCTAAATTTTTTTTAGTGAAATTTGAGGAGAGGAAAGTCAAAACATCTACGTCAAGAAACCTCACCAGAGCGACGAAGGGGCTGAGGAGTAAAAAGAATCCTACTCTCCGGTATATATAATCCTAAGACTCAAAATAGTTTTCTTCTAGACTCAACAATGGCCAACAATCAAGGGGGCTCCTAAGGTCGGTCGAGGCTCTCATACCAACTTGTCACGCCCAATATGCGACCCTATCCAAAAGGAACTCGAAGGTCCCACCAAGGATAGACCCGCATATTGAAACACTTTTGCAAGGTGGATATCATTACATCAACATTACATAATAGATGGGGATACATACAAGAGGCATACAATGCCACACGAATACAACAATACATCATACATAAGATCAACATCCGACTACGGATGAAACACAAACAGAAACTCAAACGACATCCACCTTGCTAACCCAGGCTGCCGACCTGGAACCTATCCCCTGATCGAAGAAGAAGCAGAAGAAGAACTCCAAACAAGCAAACATCGCTCTCGCGTCAAGATCATCGCACAACCTGTACCTGCAACTGTTGTTGTAGTAATCTGTGAGCCACAAGGACTCAGCAATCCCATTACCATGGGTATCAAGACTAGCAAAGCTTAATAGGAAAGGAAGGGGCAAAGTGGTGAGGTTGCGGCAACGACTAAGCATATATGGTGGCTAACATACACAAATAAGAGCGAGAAGAGAGCAAGTAGAACGGTCGTGAAACTAGCAATGATCAAGAAGTGATCCTGAACTCCTACTTATGTCAAACATAACCCAGAAACTGTGTTCACTTCCCGGACTCCGCCGAAAAGAGACCATCACGGCTACACACGCGGTTGATGCGTTTTAATTCGGATCTGGTGTCAAGTTATCTACAACCGGACATTAACAAATTCCCATCTGCCTATAACCGCAGGCACGGCTTTCGAAAGATTATACCCTGCAGGGCTGTCCCAACTTAGCCCATGATAAGCTCTCGCGATCAACGAAGGATATACCTTCTCCCAGGAAGACCCGATCAGACTCGGAATCCCGGTTTACAAGACATTTCGACAATGGTAAAACAAGACCAGCAAAGCCGCCCGATGCGCCGACAATCCCGATAGGAGCTGCACATATCTCGTTCTCAGGGCAACACCGGATAGGTCAGCCTACGAGTAAAACCAGCCCTCGAGTTGCCCCGAGGTGGCCCCGCAGTCTGCCCGGTTCGGACCAACACTTAGACAAGCACTGGCCAGGGGGGCTAAAATAAAGATGACCCTTGGGTTAATTACTCCCAAGGGAAATATAGGTGGTGGTGAGGCAAATGGTAAAACCAAGGTTGGGCCTTGCTGGAGGAGTTTTATTCAAAGCGAACTGTCAAGGGGGTCCCATAAATCACCCGACCGCGTAAGGAACGCAAAATCCGGGAACATAACACCGGTATGACGGAAACTAGGGCGGCAAAAGTGGAACAAAACACCAGGCATAAGGCCGAGCCTTCCACCCTTTACCAAATATATAGATGCATTAATAATATAAGAGATATTGTGATATCCCAACATAATCCTGTCCACCATGAAGCAATCTTCAACTTCACCTGCAACTAGCAACGCTATAAGAGGGCTGAGCAAAGCGGTAACATAGCCAAGCAACGGTTTGCTAGGAAGGGTGTCAAAGGTTAGAGGTTCATGGCAATTTGGGGAGGCTTGATGAGCAAAAGATAGGTAATGCAACATAGCGATAGAACGAAGCAACTAGCATAGCAATGATAGTAGTGAGATCCAGGCTAGCGGTCATCTTGCCTGAAATCCCGCAAGGAAGAAGAACGAGTCCATGAAGTAGACGAACCAACGTAGTCGAACGAATCCTCACAAACGCATCATTACCGGAACTAAGAAGCAACACCGGAAAGAAGCAAACAACATGGTAAACACACAAGCATAATCATGGCATGATGCACAATCAAGTGTGATGCATGTCCGGTTTAAAGAGGCATGGCATGGCAATTTGCAACAAATAATACTACAAGTTAAGTGGAGCTCAATATGCAACGAGTTGCATATTGACAAAACACCACATTGACATATTTAGTTTAATCTCGTTTAGGTACCCAACAATATTAAATGTTGATTAACATGGCAAGAGGTGAAGCATAATAAATTCATCTATTTAGGCAAGTTTAAATGAGGCCGGAAATAACAAACAACAATTCCGGAAAATCCCCATGTGCATAAAATGAATTTGGTACTGTTCTGTCCTAAACCATATTTTAAGGTTGTTAAACAGGAAAATAAAGTGGACCATGTTAAATTAGGCATTTTTCCACCCCATTTACATATAAAGTTTATTTGAAACCGAGCTACGGTTATTTAGTTATGAATTAAAGCATTTTAGCATGGCATTTAAGCAAATTAATGCAAACAGCAATTTAAACATATTTAACATGGATGAAAGTGGCAAATTATTAATCTACACAAAATTCTAAGCATTTTACATATATAAAGTTTTTACATATGATGCACTGCTAAAAAGTTATTATATGCATGATGAACAGGGGGTTTTCTGTAAAACTGTAAATCACTGGATAATTAGACAAATTCACATATGCTAAAAAAAACCTACGCGGGCCGAAACTGATTGGCCCAACAGTGCATAGGAGGGGGGATCTGGAGGGGGCTGCTCACCCATGGGCCTTGGGCCGGTTCAGTGGAGAGGGAGGCTGGAAGGGCGATGGGCCTTGGCGCTGGAGGGGAGGCAGCCCAAGCGCGCGGTCAACGGGGAGAGCGGACGAGCTCCTCGTCCTCTGCTTGATGCAAAGCTGCGGGCAGCGATGGCCATGGCCGGACTCGAGCGGCAGCGGCTACAGGGAAGGCCGACGAGGCTCGGAACAGACGGATCCGAGGGCAGGGGTCCCAGATCCGGCGACGAACGGCGGCAGTGACGAGCTTCCAGGGCAGAGGCGGCTCCCGAGCTCGGGTGGTGGCGGCCATGGCAGAACTCCTGCGGGAGAGAGTGAGAGAGAGAGGAAGGAGAAGGTAGGGGAAGGAGGAGCAGGGGAGGTGAGGTCCGGCCTGGCTGCTGGTGCTCGACGGCGCGGCTGCCGGGGTCGCCGGCGGAAGGCGCGAGGCGGCGGGGGAAGCGGGCGAGGAGGCGAGGCGCTGGGGCGCTCGAGCGGAAAGAGCGGGAGCCGGG
>NC_041381.1:431507752-431509787 GCF_002162155.2 Triticum dicoccoides
GGGCCTGGTGCGGGCATGGCGGGCCGCGGCGGCGCTGGGGGCTGCGGGGGCGCGGGAGGACGCGTGGCACCCTGCGGTTTGCTGTGGGAGGCTGTGCGGCGACGGCTGGCCAATGGGGCGCTGCCAAGTGGCGCGGGTGAGGTGGAGGGCGCCGGAAAGCAGGGAGGAGGTGGATGGATCTGGCTGGTGGCGTGGTTTTCGAGGGGGATGCGGCGGCTGAGGGTAGGGGAAGGCTAGGGGCACCCAAAAATGGCAAGGGGGGCTTCTTAAATAGGCAGGGGTCTAGGGTTAGGGGTTTTGCTCCATTTCGGAGCCGTTCGATCTCGATCGGACGGTCCGGAGCGGAGGGGGTTAGGTAGGTGGGCTAGTGGGCTGTGAAGAGGAGTTGGGCTGAGGTGAGAGGGAAGGAGTGCAACCCGGTAGCTATTTCCGAAGACCGAAAACATCCGACGATAATACCGGCAACGGTGCCGCTATATATTTAACGGTTGGGCTATCAAATGGACTCCGAATGCGATGAAACTTGGCAGGCGCTCTGTCTACACTATAATAAGACCGCATGACAAGTTGCAACCCATTCCGAGAACATTTTTATGCCACTTATAAAATAATATTTCGGAGGTGCCGCGGGCGCGTGCGAGTGTGGTCGGGCTCAGAACGGACAACGGAGAGAACCGGGGGAACCCGAACGGATGCAAGTTTTGGAAAACATGCAGATGATATGCAGATGATGACATGGCAAAATGCAACACACAAGCAAAAGACATGGCAACGACGGCGAACATGAAATATATGGAAGCCTTCTGGAGCGTCGGTCTCGGGGCGTTACACTGGAGGCTCGACTTGCTAACGTCTTGGACTACATCATCGACTTGAAAACTGCAATTTCTCGGGTCGACAAGGAGCTCTGGCCATAGGTCGTGCAATAGAATGACCTTGAGTCACTGATGACTCAACTCAACTGCATCCCCGACCGAGTGCTGGCATGGAAGAAGTCAGCTATGCATTGTGGTGCTGATGTCGCCTTATCCCTCGTCCGTGTTCACTGTAGGGATGTCAAAGAGGAGAAGCTGAAGGACCTGCAAGTAGCCAACACCAAGAAGCTTCAATTCCAATCTTTCATGGAGACCTTCATCGACGCAACCACTCGCATCGCAAATGGCATTGACTTGGATTCATTTGTCGAGCCAGCCAGCCCGCCTCCCGAGGAGTGATAAACTTGATGACTTAATTTGCCTCGGAATGCCGAGTAGATTTTGTAACCGTTAAAACTCCTTCGAGCCTGATGCTCGAGTACTTTCGTTCGCGACGTTGAACCTTGCTGGAAATATCCGAACTTGGTTGTTTTATTTGAATGTCGTTGCCTCGTTTCTACTGTTCTTTGGATTTTCTTGGTTTGAGTCGAGTGAGAGGGTTGCTCTACACTTGGAGTCGACGTTGTACTTGTGGTGCAGCTCAGAGCGCATCCAGACTTTGTACTTGTGGCGCAGCTCAGAGTGCGTCAGATGTTGTACTTCTGGCGCAACTCAGAGTGCGTCAGACGTTGTACTTGTGGTGCAGCTCAGAGCACGCCTTGGGGTGTTCTTAACTTAGGCGAGTACGGGGTCACAAGTAAGTTTCTGAGTGAGAAGATCGTTCTTCACTTGGAGTGTTTTCAACTTAGGTGAGTACGGGGTCGCAGCTAAGCCTCCGAGTGAGAGGATCACTCTTCACTTGGAGTGTTTTTGAACTTAGGCGAATCGGGTTTGCGGCTAAGCCACCCACTGGGTGTAGCTAAGTCCCCGAGTGAGAGGATCGCTCTTCACTCGGAGTGTTTTTGAAACTTAGGCGAGTAC
This sequence comes from Triticum dicoccoides, assembly GCF_002162155.2. Lineage (NCBI taxonomy): Eukaryota > Viridiplantae > Streptophyta > Magnoliopsida > Poales > Poaceae > Triticum > Triticum dicoccoides. The sequence goes on from NC_041381.1 coordinate 431,509,588, forward strand.
GGGATCGCAGCTAAGTCCCCGAGTGAGATGATCACTCTACACTCGGAGTGTTTTTGAAACTTAGGCGAGTACGAGATCGCAGCTAAGTCCCCGAGTGAGAGGATCGCTCTTCACTCGTAGTGTTTTTGAAACTTAGGCAAGTACGGTATCGTAGCTAAACCCCCGAGTGAGAGGATCGCTCTTCACTCAAAGTGTTTTTG
>NC_041381.1:431510060-431589468 GCF_002162155.2 Triticum dicoccoides
CGGAGTGTTTTTGAAACTTAGGCGAGTATGAGATCGCAGCTAAGCCCCCGAGTGAGAGGATCGCTCTTCATTTGGAGTGTTTTTTAAACTTAGGCGAGTACGGGGTCGCAGCTAAACCCCCGAGTGAGAGGATCGCTCTTCACTCGGAGTGTTTTTGAAACTTAGGCGAGTACGGGATTGCAGCTAAGCCCCCGAGTGAGGGGACCGCTCTTCACTCTGAGTGTTTTTGAAACTTAGGCGAATCGGGTTTGCGGCTAAGCCCCCGAGTGAAAGGATTGGTCTTCACTCAAGAGTGTTTTTGAACTTAGGCAAATCGGGTTCGCGGCTAAGCCACCCACTAAGGGATTTGAACACAAGTATATGCGAAAAACAATCAATTTGTGACTGCGGAAGTCATATCTTTGATAAACAATCTGAAAAGTACTTCTTATTACATCTCGCCTATCCCAGTGTTCTTAGGTATAAAAACGACGGAGCAGATCTGCATTCCAAGCGCGCGGCTCGTTCTTCCTCTTGGTCACGTTGTAAAGGTGATACGCATCATTGTGAAGTACCTTGGTGACGATGAAAGGGCCTTCCCAGGCAGGGGCTAGCTTGTGAGGGCGTTGCTGATCCACTCGGAGCACAAGATCTCCCTCCTGGAATGCTCGACCTCTGACATTTCGCGCATGGAATCGATGAAGATCTTGCTGATAAATGGTCGACCGGATCAAAGCCATCTCTCTCCCCTCTTCCAGAAGGCCAATAGCATCTTGACGTGCTTGTTCGGCTTCGGCTTCTGAAAAGATTTCCACTCGGGGCGCATTATGGAGCAAGTCACTCGGAAGCACTGCTTCAGCTCCATATACCATGAAGAAAGGAGTTCCACCAGTCGACCGGTTGGGGGTCGTCCTTAGTCCCCATAAGACAGAGGGCAGCTCCATCACCCAAGCGCCTACTGCATGCTTGAGGTCGCGCATCAATCGAGGTTTCAGCCCCTGTAAGATCAAACCATTGGCTCTTTATGCTTGTCCATTCGACCGCGGATGCGCTACGGATGCATAGTCGACCCGAGTGCCTTGGGAAGCACAGAAAGCTCTGAATTCATCGGAATCAAAGTTCGACCCATTATCTATGATGATGTTGTGCGGAACTCTATATTTGAACTAGATCATTGACGGCGCGCGTTGCCGCACCCGTCAATTTGTCCATGTAATGATAGGAATTAATATAAATATAAGGTGGCATGAGCAAAGATCTGGTGTGCTCCTAAATTAGGTCATAAATAGATGCATAAGCTGGACGATCTTATATTACTTTACAGAGTGAGTAAATAAAATAATTCCCGTAGGTTCACCAGGTTGACCCTCAAAATATAGCTCCCAACGAAATGAATGTTGTGAACCGACACCGGCATCTAGCATAGTTGCTCACGGTAGCACATTACTTAGTACTATCACATATTACCTAATTGCTGTAAGGAAACAACTGTTTATCGGAAGAAAAATAACAATATGCATTGATGTTTTATACCAAATTATATAGTTACATGGGGTTTTGGGAAGCCAATATTTAAAAGAATGGGTGGCGGATGACCAAACCCACACTAGGTTCTAAAATAGTGCATCCGGTGGCAGAAATGTCATCATGTTACTCAACCTCTTTTCAACAGGAGTCTTGGAATTTGGACGACATCCCCACCAAACATCAATCAAGAGGAAAGAGATCTCCAGAATCTTGGAACGAAAGTTGCTATCCAAAGTCCATCATAAACTACATCGTTGTCCAAGCAAGCAGTACTCTGACATCAAATGCCCCAAATTTGAATAAATATTGGAGTAGCAACTTGGGGACTTTTGATATGTATGATCAAAGAAATGATTGCCTAAGGATGACCCGAGACAAATTTAGTAATTAACGAAAATGAAGAAAAAAATGTACATTTACCTGAATGTCATATTCTACCTTCGGTAGCATTTTCCTAACAGGGCATATTAAACATAAAGGTAAACTAAAAACGGGAACAGTAAGTCTATGTCATTATGATTGCCTCCAAGCATAAATAAATCACATAGCTTGGCCACATTCCAACATTTGGCTAAAAACCAGCAACGTTTCATTGGGTTTAAGTGAGGGCTTCTCATGATATGATTTTTGAATAATTTACGTATGTTTCATATTTAAATAAAGCTGACTTCCACACCTTTCATCATAGAAATAACCATATTGGTTTATTTCTCTTCCTCGGGCTCTGGATTTTTTTATCATATCCACTGCAGGCGAGACCCGCTTTGCTAACTGAGTCATACTAAATTCACACCCTACCAATAATTAATTTATGGAAGTGTTGGATTTGTAAGATGATTAAAAATTAAATTGGTAAGTAGCTTGTAAGGGTGGGATTTTTTATACAACAAGCGTAAGGTTCTCTTAGAGGTTCATCTCAACAATATTCGTAGGCACTTCAACATATGAAGTGAAAAACCCCAAAGTTCATGTCAACAATTGATTTGCAAAGGTATTTGGTTTGTATGAGCTTGGTTCATGAATATTGCAATCATTACACAAAGTACATGGTATCCTTGAACAAGAAAGAAAGCTTCTTATGACCAAGATAAAAAGCGGCAGAGAGGTAACTTACTGCAGCTATACCATCTTGCTGTCATAATACTTGACATTAAACTGAGAACCCTCCAGCGTCATTCCCACCACCCAAGATAGCCAAAAGCTGGTAGATACGAAAAAAACTTGGAAATGATGTATCTCAGTTGGTAGCTTTTACTTCCTCCATTCCTAAATATTTGTCTGTTAGAGGTTTCAAATGGACTACCACATACGGATGTATATAGACATATTTTAGAGTGTAGATTCACTCATTTTGCTTCGTATATAGTCACTTGTTGAAATCTCTAGAAAGACAAATATTTAGGAACGGAGAGAGTAGTTAAGTAAATACAAGTGAGAATGCAAAAGCATCAGTACCAAAGCTAGATTTTGAAAAATTCATTGAAAGATAATGGAAGCAGCTTATGGCACCATGAGCTAGGCAGAACACTGATAATGATTGCAAATTTGTTGTACATGTCTAGTTATGTCCTTACCTCACTGTAAAAGATATTCTCACCGTCAGAACCCAACAATGCTTGAGACTTGAAGAACATTTCTTCCTTGCTGGTTTATACTGAAGACCTGATAGTTAAACTATGTTAGTTATGTTCTTTACGAACAAAAGGATCAAAATGGTTCAGAGAAAGAAGGTGCAATAGAAAGAAGAAATTTGATCAACTTGATTAACAAAGTCATATTGACTTTTATACATCACTAAAACATCAATTTGAAGTAAGTGATAAACCAATAACCTTGGTGCATCAGAATATGATTTGTTAGACTAATATTTACAGGGCTAGCATTTGATTTCGAACACATATAATCTCTAGTAATTTTATTCTCTTCTTCCACAATTCGTGCTTGTTGCTTGGGCAGGTAACCACCGAAGAATATGGCAAGCCAACAATACAGAAACTTTGTATACACAAAACCTTAATTTCGAACCATGTGGACGGAACAACTCTATTCAACCCTGAACTCTTGTGTGTAGACTTGGTTATGGATTCGGTAGTTCATGTAGTAGCATGGCACAGAGAAATTTAGTTATTTCCCATAGACATGTCCTCTCCTGCCCAGCGCCATACATCACCTACAATCTGAATTCCGCGGGGCACTAATCCGAGACCCAACCTACTTGTGCAGTTGCTGGAGAACCATGGTGAAGAAGTTGCCCACCAAGAGTCCCTTGTAGAAAAACAGAGTATGATTGAATGAAAACAAAGTTACGATCTGAAATAAGATGAGGGAGGGTTAGTGTTTAGATGGTTGAGCACCTCCGATGGACGAGGAAGGCCACGACTACGACATTGAGATGTGGAGGAGGGGGCAGTGCGCGCTGTCGCCGCGTTGATCCACCGTTACCGGCTAAGGGAAGATGGGGCGTCATTCGCCACCGCCGCCGCTGCCGCAAGATCCCAGCTTATGCGTGCGGAGATGTGTCCCAAAGTCCAGTGGCCCATGCCGCACGCTCGCCCCTCCCAACAGCACCCGGAACCTTAGTGTGTGTTCCATCGCCACAACCTTGGCGGAGGCACCGCCGGCTTGTTGCCGGCCGCCGCCGCCAGCGGTTTAGGGATGGGTGGCGTCGTAGCCCGACAAGCAGGTGCGTCCCGGTGGGTGCGGCTGCTCGAAGTCAGACTGCGCGATGGGCGCCTCCCGTCGAAGTGTGAGGGGCAACGCCACTTGGCCCAGAGATCTGGGAAGGACGCCGCCTCTTGAGGTCGCATCCGCCGCCGGCGGTTTCCGGATGGATGGTCCACGGGAACGGGAGGTCGAGGAGGGTGAGGCGATGCAAGCCCAATTGTCATTGCGCGGTGGAGGACTGCGACGAGCATGGGAAGCGAACACGCCGCGGTCGCCGTCGTCATCCGCGTGGGAGAGGGAGGGGCACGAGCGAGGAGAGAGGTCGTGGGGTTTTTTTAGGGGAAGAGAGGTCGTGGGTGGGTGGGTGAGGAGAGATATCGTATTATTTTGCGGCTGAGATGGGCTTCTTGCTCGTGAGGCCGAATTAGCTGGAGGCCCGATCAACCAGTGCACTTTGATTTTTCCATGGGAGTAGCGTCCCTATAGGACAGCCGACCCACTTGCTGAAAAACGAGGGAGACAGCGCCCTAACCGTGATTAGACGGCCAGAGATGGCTCAATCGTGAAATAAACGGCTGTGGTCGCTGATGGCCTGAGAGGGCTGGAATGATGCTCAGTTATATGTATCTAAATATCAGCTCTCTGATGAATGTGATGGATGTGCTTGAATCGAGGTTTTTGATGGGTTTAGGTTCAATCCACTTAGTGAACTTGTCGACTGCCACGAGGAGATGGGTGAAGCCGCTTCTGCCAATCCTCAAGGGCCCAGCCATGTCGAGTCCCCAAACAACAAATGGCTAGACGAGTGGGATAGTCTTCAAGGCTGATGCAGGTTTGTGAGACATGTTGGAGTAAAACTGGCATCCTTCACACTTCTCGACTATCTCCTTAGCCATTTTGTTTGCTCGCGGCCAATAGAATCCCGCTTGGTATGCTTTGGCCATGATGGTCCGAGAGGACGCATGGTGACCACTGGTCCCCGAGTGAATCTCATTCAGGATTAGTTGACCCTCTTCTAGGGTAATGCACCGCTGAGCTACGCCAGTCACACTTTCTCTGTAAAGTTGATCACCTACCACCGTGAAGGCTTTGGATCTGCGAACAATCTGCCGAGCTTCATCTTCATCCTCTGGGAGCTCTAGCCTAAGCAGATATGCGATGTACGACACTGTCCAGCCAGGGATGCTCACCAAAACCTCCATGATTAGGTCAATAACCGCTAAGACTTCAACTTCAGTCGGATTAGTTGAACTTATCGGTTGTGGGGGCTCCTCTGTAAAGGGATCTTCTTGAATTGACGGGGTGTGGAGATGCTCCAAGAACACATTATTGGGAATAAGCTTCCGAGTGGAGCCTATTTTAGCCAGATCATCAGCAACGTGATTCTTGAGTCGGGGTATGTGGTTAGGCTCCTTTTCTTGGACGGAGTCAAAGCTTATGATCATCACAAGTTGTGTCTCGATTGTTCAAAATTTCTGACAATGGAGCATCACTGACGACTGAAACTGAGTGATCTACGAAGTAGTGTGCAACTTTCTTCGTTGTCATATAGATTCCATAGACAAGCTTCTGGTAATGCGAATACCTTTGCTTGGACGGAGTCAAAACTTCAGAAATGTAATACACTAGGTGTTGAACCTTATAGGCTTTACCTTCTGTTGGATCGAAACTATGTCTAGAGGGGGGGGGTGATTAGACTACTTGACCAAATAAAAACCTAGCCTTTTTCCAATTTTAATTCTTGGTAGATTTTAGCAACTTAGCACAAGTCAAGCAATCAACCTACACATGCAATTCTAGAGTATAGCAGCGAAATTTAACACAATTGCATATGAAGGTAAAGGGGAGGAGTTTGAGGAGGCAAACCCAATTGGAGACACGGAGATTTTTGAGCCGTGGTTCCGATAGGTGGTGCTATCGTACATCCACGTTGATGGGGATTTCAACCCACGAAGGGTAAGGGCTGCGCGAGTCCATGGAGGGATCCACCCACGAAGGGTCCACGAAGAAGCAACCTTGTCTATCCCACCATGGCCGTCGCCCACGAAGGACTTGCCTCACTAGGGGTAGATCTTCACGAAGTAGGCGATCTCCTTGCCCATACAAACTCCTTGGTTCAACTCCACAATCTTGCCGGAGGCTCCCAAGTGACACCTAGCCAATCTAGGAGACACCACTCTCCAAGAAGTAACAAATGGTGTGTTGATGACGAACTCCTTGCTCTTGTGCTTCAAATGATAGTCTCCCGAACACTCAACTCTCTCTCACAGGATATGGATTTGGTGGAAAGAAGATTTGAGTGGAAAGCAACTTGGGGAAGGCTATAGATCAAGATTCATATGGTAGGATTGGAATATCTTGACCTCAACACAAGTGTAGGTGGTTCTCTCTCAGAAAATGTAAGTTGGAAGTGTAGATATGTTCTGATGGCTCTCTCCATGAATGAAGAGGGGGTGGAGGGGTATTTATAGCCTCCGCATAAAATCTAACCATTACACACAACCTACCAATCTTGGTGGGACTGAATTGAGAAACTCGGTCGGACCGATTTAGCAAATCTAGTGACCATTAGGATTTTCGCTGGGACCGACATGCAACTCGGTAGGACCGATATGGTTAGGGTTAGGGCATAACATAATCTCGGTGAGACCAATTACACAAACTGGGTGAGACCGATTTTGGTAATAAGCTAACCAGAGAGTTGGTCAGGTAAACTCGGTGGGACCGAAATGTTACGAAAGGGAAACAAAGAGTTTACATTGCAATCTCGGTGGGACCGATCGCTCATCTCGGTGAGACCAAAACGTTACGAAGGGAAACAGAGAGTTTGCAATCCCATCTCGGTGAGACCGAGATCCCTATCGGTGAGACTAATTTGCCTAGGGTTTGTGGCAGTGGCTATGACATCTGAACTCGGTGGCGCCGGATAGAAAGAATCGGTGGGGCCGAGTTTGACTTCTGGTTTAGGTCATAGGTGGATGTGAGAAAGTATTTGAGGGCTTTGGAGCATATCACTAAGCATTTTGAGCAAGAGCCTCATTAAGCAACACCTCGTCCCTCCTTGATAGTATTGGCTTTTCCTATAGACTCAATGTGATCTTGGATCACTAAAATAGTAAATGTAGAGTCTTGAGCTTTGAGCTTGAGCCAATCCTTTTGTCCTTAGCATTTTGAGGGGTCCACTTTTCTCATCCATGCCATGCCAATCATTGATATTTCCTAAAATATTTATCTTGAGATAGCATTAGCTCAATGAGCTATATGTTGTTAGGAATTACCAAAACCACCCAGGGATAGTTGCACTTTCACCTTCTTCCTCCCGCTCGACTGTGAGCACCGTACTGACAACATGTCCAATGGTTGCAATATACAATAGCAGAGGCTCCTTGCTGACTAGAGTAGCAAGCACCGGCTGGGTGGAAAGCAGCACTTTGAGCTCTACAAACGCTGCTTTAGCTTCAGGAGTCCACTCGAATGTATCAGACTTTTTCGTCAGTCGATAAAGAGGCAATGCCTTTTCACCGAGGCAAGAAATGAATCAATTGAGAGCAGCCAAACAACCCGTAAGCTTATGAACATCATGCACGCGCACAGGGCGTATCATTCGGATGATTGCTCCAATATTTTTTGGGTTCGCGTTGATTCCTCATTCAGAAACAAGAAAACCGAGTAATTTCCCCTGGAACTCCTAATGTGCACTTGGATGGATTCAACTTGATGTCATATCTTCTCAGGTTGGAAAGGTTTCATCGAGGTCAGTCAGTAGGTTGGAACTCTTGCGTGACTTGACCACGATATCATCCATGTATGCTTCCACGTTCCGACTGATTGGATAGAGCAGGCACTTCTGTATCATGCGCATGAACGTGGCTTCAGCATTATTCAGACCAAAAGGCATGGTAACATAGCAAAAACACCCGAATGGGGTGATGAAGGCTGTTTTTATTTCGTCAGGCCCATACAGACGGATCTGATGGTACCTGGAATATGCATCCAAGAAGGATAAACGCTTGCACCCCGCTATCGAGTCAATTATCTGATCGATGCGGGGGAGAGGAAAATGATCTTTCGGGCATGCCCGATTGATATGCTTGAAGTAAATACACATACGAAGTGAATCATCTTTCTTAGGGAGCATGACGATGTTGGTGAGCCACTCGGAGTGGTAAATCTCGCGGATGAACTCAACGGCCAAGAGTCGAGCCACCTCCTCGCCAATCGCCTTTCTCTCCTCAACGGCGGACCGTTGAAGATGCTCTTTGACTAGTTTTTCTTTTGGGTCAACACGCAAACGGTGCTCAACCAGCCCCCTGGGTACACCTGGCATGTTAGAAGGTTTCCATGCAAAGATGGCCCAGTTCTCACGGAGGAACTGGATGAGCGCGGCTTCCTATTTGCCGTCGAGTGTCGTTGATATGTGAGTCGGAGCTGCATTAGGGTCTTTCGGGTGGATATGAACAGACTTGGTCTCTCCAGCCGACTGAAATGTAGATTCTGAAGCAAGCTTCTTGGACTACAGCAAATCACTCAGATCTGCAGTTTTCTGATACTCATGCATCTCTACGGCTGCTATCTATTCATCTGCAATCTTGCATCCCTTCTGAAGGCATTCTTCTGCTCTCTGTTTATTTCCTGTAACTATGATCATGCCATTGTTTCATATGCGTGAGTAGTTTACCACAAGCATTCGGGTCCATAGTTATTATCTAGATGGCTTCTTCTCTCTCTTTGATTCTCAATACAAAGTTCTCCTCGATGTTCTTGGAGATCTACTCAATGTAATAATCTTTTGCGGTGTGTTTGCCGAGATCCGATGAATTGTGGATTTATGATCAAGATTGAATATTATTTGGTTCTTCTCTGAATTCTTATATGCATGATTTGATATCTTTGCAAGTCTCTTCGAATTATTGGTTTAGTTTGGCCTACTAGATTGATCTTTCTTGCCATGAGAGAAGTGCTTAGCTGTGGGTTCAATCTTGCGGTGTCCTTTCCCAGTGATAGTAGGGGCAACAAGGCACGTATTGTATTGTTGCCATCGAGGATAACAAGATGGGGTTTTCATCATATTGCTTGAGTTAATTCCTCTACATCATGTCATCTTGCTTAATGCGTTACTCCGTTCTTTATGAACTTAATACTCTAGATGCATGCTGGATAGCGGTTGATGTGTGGAGTAATAGTAGTAGATGCAGGCAGGAGTCGATCTACTTGACATAGACGTGATGCCTATGTTCATGATCATTGCCTTAGATGTCATCATAATTATGCGCTTTTCTATCAATTGCTCTACAGTAATTTGTTCACCCACCGTAATATATGCTATCTCGAGAGAAGCCACTAGTGACACCTATGGACCCCAGGTCTCTTTTCCATATTATTAAATCTCGTTTACATCTTGCTAGTTTCCGATCTACTATTTTGCAATCTTTACTTTCCAATCTATACATCAAAAATACCAAAAATATTTACTTTATTATCTCTATTAGATCTCACTTTTGCGAGTGACCGTGAAGGGATTGACAACCCCTTTATCGCGTTGGTTGCAAGTTCTTGATTGTTTGTGCAGGTATTCAGTGACTTGTGTATCGTCTCCTACTGGATTGGTACCTTGGTTCTCAAAACTGAGGGAAATACGTACGCTACTTTGCTGCATCACCCTTTCCTCTTCAAGGGAAAACCAACGCAAGCTCAAGAGGTAGCAAGAAGGATTTCCGGCACCGTCGCCGGGGAGATCTTCGTCAAGTCAAGCCATACCAAGTACCCATCATAAACTCTTCTCCCTTGCATTACATTATTTTCCATTCGCCTCTCGTTTTCCTCTCCCCCACTTCTAAAACGATTTTTGAAAACCTTTGCCTTTTCTTCGCCCCTCTTTCGTTCTTTTCTTCTCGCTTGCTTCTTGTGTGCTTGTGTGTTGGATTGATTGCTTTTCACGATGGCTCAAGATAATACTAAATTGTGTGACTTTTCCAACATCAACAACAATGATTTTATTAGCACTCCGACTGCTCCTACTACCAATGCTGAATCTTGTGAAATTAATGCCTCTTTGTTGAATCTTGTTATGAAAGATCAATTTTCTAGCCTTCCTAGTGAAGATGTTGCATCCCATCTAAACAACTTTGTTGATTTGTGTGATAAGCAAAATAAGAAAGATGTGGATAATGATATTGTTAAATTGAATCTATTTCCATTTTCGCTTAGGGATCGTGCTAAAACTTGCTTCTCATCTTTTCCTAAAAATAGTATTGATTCATGGAATAAGTGCAAAGATGCTTTTATCTCTAAGTATTTTCCTCACTCTAAGATCATCTCCCTTAGGAACGATATTATTAATTTTAAGCAACTTGATCATGAGCATGTTGCACAAGCTTGGGAGAGGATGAAATTAATGATACGTAATTGCCCTACACATGGTTTGAATTTGTGGATGATTATACAATTTTTTATGCCAGATTGAAATTTGCTTCTAGAAATCCTTTAGATTCTGCCACGGGAGGCACTTTTATGGAAATCACTTTAGGATAAGCTACTATGCTCCTACATAATATTATGGTTAATTATTCTCAATGGCATACCGAAAGATCCACTAGTAAAAAAGTTCATGCGATTGAAGAGGTTAATGTTTTGAGTGGAAAGATGGATGAACTTATGGAATTATTTGCTAATAAAAGTGTTTCTTCTGATCCTAATGATATGTCTTTGTCCACTTTGATTGAGAATAATAATGAATCTATGGATGTGAATTTTGTTGGTAGGAACAATTTTGGTAACAACGCGTATAGAGAAAATTTTAATCCTAGGACATTTGCTAGTAATTCCTCTAATAATTATGGTAATTCCCACAACAACTCTTATGGAAATTTTAATAAGTTTCCCTCTGATTTTAAGAATATTATTAAAGTATTTGTGAGTTCGTAAAAGAATTTTAATGCTTTGATTGAAGAAAAAATGCTTAAGATTGATGAGTTGGCTAGGAACATGGATAGAATTTCTCTTGATGTTGATTCTTTGAAACTTAGATCTATTCCACCTAAGCATGATATCAATGAGTCTCTCAAAGGCATGATATTTTCCATTGATGAGTGCAAAGAAAGAACCGCTAAGATGCGTGCTAAAAAGATTGGTTTGTAAAAGCGCGTTCTTCTAGTTTTCATGATAATAATGATGAAGATCTAAAAGTGATTGATGTGACTCCTATTAAATATTTGTTTTCCAATATGAATCTTGATAAAGATGTGACTATATATGAGTCAACTTTAGTTAAAAGGCGTCCCAATGATTTGGAGTTTTTAGATCTAGATGCAAAAATTGATAAAAATGGGATTGAAGAGGTCAAAACTTTAAGTAGCAATGAACCCGCTATTTTTTATTTCAAGGAATTTAATTATGATAATTGTTCTTTAATAGATTGTATTTCCTTGTTGCAATCCATGTTAAATTCTCCTCATGCTTACAATCAAAATAAAGCTTTTACTAAACATATCGTTGATGCTTTGATGGAATCTTTTGAAGAAAATCTTGAACTAGAAGTTTCTATCCCTAGAAAACTTTATGATGAGTGGGAACCTACTATTAATATTAAGATTAAAGATTATGAATGTTATGCTTTGTGTGATTTGGGTGCTAGTGTTGCCACGATTCCAAAAACTCTGCGTGATGTGCTAGGTTTCCGTGAATTTGATGATTGCTCTCTAAATTTGCATCTTGCGGATTCCACCATTAAGAAACCTATGGGAAGGATTAATGATGTTCTTATTGTTGCAAAAAGGAATTATGTGCCCGTAGATTTCATTGTTCTTGATATAGATTGCAATCCTACATGTCCTATTATTCTTGGTAGACCTTTCCTTAGAATGATTGGTGCAATTATTTATATGAAAGAAGGAAACATTAGATTCCAATTTCCGTTAAGGAAGGGCATGGAACACTTTCCTAGGAAGAAAATTAAATTGCCTTATGAATCTATTATGAGAGCCACTTATGTATTACATACCAAAGATGGCAATACCTAGATCTATTCTTGTTTTTATGCCTAGCTAGGGGTGTTAAACGATAGCGCTTGTTGGGAGGCAACCCAATTTTATTTTTGTTCTTTGCTTTTTGCTCCTGTTTAGTAATAAATAATTCATATAGCCTCTGTTAGATGTGGTTTTATGTTTTAATTAGTGTTTGTGCAAAGTAGAACCTTTAGGAAGACTTGGGTGAAGTCTTTGCGATCTTGCTGTAAAAAACAGAAACTTTTGTGCTCACGAAGTCACGAGAATAGCTGTCATTTTTTACAGAAGAGTTCTTTTAGGTTCATTCTTTTTGAAGAAGATTAATAGACAAATTCCTCACGTCCACCAATTTATTTCAGAATTTTTGGAGTTACATAAGTATTCGAAAGTTACAGATTGCTACAGACTGTTCTGTTTTTGACAGATTATGTTTTCCGCGTGTTGTTTGCTTATTTTGATGAATCTATGAGTAGTATCGGGGGGGGGGGTATGAACCATAGAGAAGTTGGAAATACAGTAGGTTTAACACCTATATAAATAAAGAATGAGTTCAGTATAGTACCTTGAAGTGGTGATTTATTTTCTTATACTAACGAAGCTCATGAGATTTTCTGTTGAAGTTTTGTGTTGTGAAGTTTTCAAGTTTTGGGTAAGGATTTGATGGATTTTGGAATAATGAGTGGCAAGAGCATAAGCGTGGGTATGCTCAAGGCACCCCAAGGTAAAATTGAAGGACAACAAAAATCCTAAGCTTGGGGATGCCCCGGAAGGCATCCCCTCTTTCATCTTCGTCTATCAGTAACTTTACTTGAGGCTATTTTTATTCACCACATGATATGTGTTTTGCTTGGAGCGTATTTTATGATTTGAGTCTTTGTTTTTTAGTTTACCACAATCATACTTGCTGTACACACCTTTTGGGAGAGACACACATGAATCGTGATTTATTAGAATACTCTATGTGCTTCACTTATATCTTTTGAGCTAGACAATATTGCTCTAGTGCTTCACTTATGTCTTTTTAGAGCACGGCGGTGGCTTTATTTTATAGAAATTGTTGATCTCTCATGCTTCACTTATATTATTTTGAGAGTCTTTTAGAACATCATGGTAATTTGCTTTGCTTATAAAATTAGTCCTAATATGATGGGCATCCAACATGGGTATAATAAAAACTTTCATATAAAGTGCGTTGAATACTATGAGAAGTTTGATTCTTTATGATTGTTTTGAGATATGAAGATGGTGATATTAGAGTCATGCTAGTAGAGTAGTTGTGAATTTCAGCGATACTTGTGTTAAAGTTTGTGATTCCCGTAGCATATGCGTGTATGGTGAACCATTATGTGATGAAGTTGGAGCATGATTTATTTATTGATTGTCTTCCTTATGAGTGGCGGTCGGGGACGAGTGATGGTCTTTTCCTACCAATCTATCCCCCTAGGAGCATGCACATAGTACTTTATTTCGATAACTAATAGATTTTTGCAATAAGTATGTGAGTTCTTTATGACTAAAGTTGAGTCCATGGATTATACGCACTCTCACCCTTCCACCATTGCTAGCCTCTGTAGTGTCGTGCAACTTTCGCCGGTACCATACACCCACCTTATACCTTCCTCAAAACAGCCACCATACCTACCTATTATGGCATTTCCATAGCCATTCCGAGATATATTGCCATGCAACTTTCCACCATTCCGTTTATCATGACACACTCCATCATTGTCATATTGCTTTGCATGATCATGTAGTTGACATTGTATTTGTGGCAAAGCCACCATTCATAATTTTTCATACATGTCACTCTTGAATCATTGCACATCCCGGTACACCGCCGGAGGCATTCACATAGAGTCATCTTTTTGTTCTAAGTATCGAGTTGTAATTCTTGAGTTGTAAGTAAATAAAAGTGTGATGATCTTCATTATTAGAGCATTGTCCCAGTGAGGAAAGGATGATGGAGACTATGATTCCCCCACAAGTCGGGATGAGACTCTGGACAAAAAAAAAAGATACCATAAAAAGGATAGAAAAGGCCCAAATAAAAAATTGAGAGAAAAAGAGAGAAGGGGCAATGCTACTATCCTTTTTCCACACGTGTGCTTCAAAGTAGCACCATGATCTTCATGATAGAGAGTCTCCTATGTTGTCACTTTCATATACTAGTGGGGATTTTTCATTATAGAACTTGGCTTGTATATTCCAATGATGGGCTTCCTCAAAAGTGCCCTAGGTCTTCATGAGCAAGCAAGTTGGATGCACACCCACTTAGTTTCTTTTTGAGCTTTCATACACTTATTGCTCTAGTGCATCTGTTGCATGGCAATCCCTACTCACTCACATTGATATTATTGATGGGCATCTCCGTAGCCCATTGATATGCCTAGTTGATGTGAGACTATCTTCTCCTTTTTGTCTTCTCCACAACCACCATATTCTATTCCACCATAGTGCTATATCCATAGCTCATGCTCATGCATTGTGTGAAGATTGATAAAGTTTGAGAACATCAAAAGTATGAAACAATTGCTTGGCTTGTCATTGGGGTTGTGCATGATTAAATACTTTCTGTGATGAAGATAGAGCATAGCCAGACTATATGATTTTGTAGGGATAGCTTTCTTTGGCCATGTTATTTTGAGAAGACATGATTGCTTTGTTAGTATGCTTGAAGTATTATTGTTTTTATGTCAATATTAAACTTTTGTCTTGAATCTGTCGGATCTGAACATTCATGCCACAATAAATAAAATTACATTGGTAAATATGTTAGGTAGCATTCCACATCACAAATTCTATTTTTATCATTTACCTACTCAAGGACGAGCATGAATTAAGCTTGGGGATGCTTGATACGTCTCCAACGTATCTATAATTTTTGATTGTTCCATGCTATTATATTATCTGTTTTGGATGTTTAATGGGCTTTAATATGCTCTTTTATATTATTTTTGGGACTAACCTATTAACCGAAGGCCCAGTGCCAGTTTCTGTTTTTTGCCTATTTTAGAGTTTTGCAGAAAAGGAATACCAAACGGAGTCCAAATGGAATGAAAACTTCACGATGATCTTTCTTGGACCGAAAGCAAACCAGAAGACTTGGAGATGAAGTCGGAGACGTAATGAGGAGGCCACGAGGCAGGAGGGCGCGCCCCCACCCTTGTGGGACCCTTGTAGCTCCACCGACCTAGTTCTTTCGCCTATATATACTCTGATACCCTAAAAACATCATGGGGAGCCACGAAACCACTTTTTCACTGCCGCAACCTTCTGTATCCATGAGATCCCATCTTGGGGCCTTTTCCGGCGATCTTCCGGAGGGGGATTCGATCATGGAGGGCTTCTACATTAACACCATTACCCTCTCCGATGAAGCGTGAGTAGTTTACCATAGACCTTCGGGTCCATAGTTATTAGCTAGATGGCTTCTTCTCTCTCTCTTTGATTCTCAATACAATGTTCTCCTCGATGTTCTTGGAGATCTATTCGATATAATACTCTTTTGCTGTGTGTTTGCCGAGATTCGATGAATTGTGGATTTATGATCAAGATTATCTATGAATATTATTTGGTTCTTCTCTGAATTCTTATATGCATGATTTGATATCTTTGCAAGTCTCTTCGAGTTATCGGTTTAGTTTGGCCTACTAGATTGATCTTTCTTGGCATGAGAGAAGTGCTTAGCTTTGGTTCAATCTTGCGGTGTCCTTTCCCAGTGACAGTAGGGGCAGCAAGGCACGTATTGTATTGTTGCCATCGTGGATAACAAGATGGGGTTTTCATCATATTTCTTGAGTTAATTCCTCTACATCATGTCATCTTGCTTAATGCGTTACTCTGTTCTTTATGAACTTAATACTCTAGATGCATGTTGGATAGCGGTCGATGTGTGGAGTAATAGTAATAGATGCAGGCAGGAGTCGGTCTACTTGACACAGACATGATGCCTATGTTCATGATCATTGCCTTAGATGTCATCATAATTATGCACTTTTCTATCAATTGCTCCGCAGTAACTTGTTCACCCACCGTAATATATACTATCTCGAGAGAAGCCACTAGTGAAACCTATGGCCCCCGGGTCTCTTTTCCATATTATTAAATCTCGTTTACATCTTGCTAGTTTCCGATCTACTATTTTGCAATCTTTACTTTCCAATCTATACATGAAAAATACAAAAAATATTTACTTTATTATCTCTATTAGATCTCACTTTTGCGAGTGATCGTGAAGGGATTGACAACCCCTTTATCGTGTTGGTTGCAAGTTCTTGATTGTTTGTGCAGGTATTCGGTGACTTGTGCATCATCTCCTACTGGATTGATACCTTGGTTCTCAAAACTGAGGGAAATACTTATGCTACTTTGCTGTATCACCATTTCCTCTTCTAGGGAAAACCAATGCAAGCTCAAGAGGTAGCAGGTCTCAGCATATAGAATGTTCAACCCACTTCCGCCATCTATAAGGACCTTGGTCAGTCGGGTGCCCCAAACGACTAAGTCGACCACCAGCGCTTGCCACCCAGGGGTAGCAACATGCACCGGGTGATCTGACTGGTCGAATGTAATGGCAGTCTTCGACCAATTCAAATACATCGGAGTTGCCGGAGCAACCATATTCACTTGTCTGTTAATGACTTTGAGTAGACTTTTTGCTTTATACATCAGCAAAAATCATCAAGGTGGCACTGACCTGAGGGTAACCATCCTCTTCCTCTTTCTCATCTTCATTATCAGATTCTTTGTCATTGGACTGATTCTCTCGGAAGCTCTGAATCAGGAGTCGGCATTGCCGAGTGGTATGCTTGGGTTGAATCAGGTTACCTTCCTCATCTTTCTTCGTGTGTATGTAACACGACAAATCCAGGACGTCTTGTCCTAACTGATCTGTCACCTTCTTAGGTTTCCATTGCGGTTTTGGTTTCCCTTTGAACTTTCCACCTCCTGCATTCAAGACCGCGGCCTTAGCAGGACCTATAGGTTCAGCTTTACGCTTCTACTTCCGACTGGAATTCCCTGCTCTGGAGTCCTGGATGACTATTTTCCTGTTGCCGTGGCGGAGTCGTTCTTCCTCTTCACCATTGGCATACCGAGTGGCTATCTCCATCATTCTGGTCAGAGTCATATCTCCGGACTGACCAAATTTTAGGGTAAGCTCTTTGTACTTGACGCCCTCTTTGAAGGCGCAAACCGCCTGGTGATCTGACAAATTTTCCACCGTATGATGAAGGGTGGTCCATCTCTGGATGAAATCTCGCAAAGTCTCATTTGGTTTCTTAACATAGTGTTGCAACTCAGTCAGCCCAGCAGGTCGCTTGCAAGTGCCCTCGAATGTTTTGATGAACACTCGAGCCAAATCATCCCAGCAATAAATACACCCAAGGGCTAAATGTGTGAACCAAGCTCTGGCCGACCCCTCAAGCATCAAGGGGAGGTGTTTCATAGATACATCATCATTGCCACCACCAATCTGCATAGCCACTTGGGAGTCTTCCAGCCAGGTGTGTGGCTTCGATTCTCCGGTGAACTTACTCATGCCCGCTGCCAGTCTGAAGTTGGGAGGGATCTCAGCTGATCGAATGGCCATACTAAAACATTCGGGCCCAGAAATGAATGCTATGTTCCTAGTTAGACGATCTCCTCCTTGCCCTTCTCTATTTGCTCGGCCTCTGTCGACCAGACCTTGCACAAGTAGTGATTGTCGGTGTCAAAACCGGCGGATCTCGGGTAGGGGGTCCCGATCTGTGCATCTTAGGCTGATGGTAACAAGAAGCAAGGGACACAATGTTTACCCAGGTTTGGGCCCTCTCGATGGAGGTAAAACCCTACTTCCTGCTTGATTAATATTGAAGATATGAGTAGTACAAGAGTAGATCTACCACGAGATCATAGAGGCTAAACCCTAGAAGCTAGCCTATGATGGTATGATTGTAAATGTGATCTCCCTTCTAAGGACCATCCTCTCCGGTTTATATAGACATTGGAGAGGGCTAGGGTTTACATGGAGTCGGTTACAAGGAAGGAAACACAATATCCGGATCGCCAAGCTTGTCTTCCACGCAAAGGAGAGTCCGATCCGGACACGGGCCAAAGTCTTGAGTCTTGTATCTTCACGCTTCAATAGTCCGGACGATGTATATAGTCCGGCTGTCCGGATACCCCCTAATCCAGGACTCCCTCAGTAGCCCCTGAACCAGGCTTCAATGATGATGAGTCCGGCGTGCAGTCTTGTCTTCGGCATTGCAAGGCGGGTTCCTTCTCCGAATACTCCAAAGTAATTATCGAACACGTAGACCGTGTCTGGATCTGCAAAATGATCTTCACACACCATTGTAGGGAACATAGCACGAATCCGTTCTGCTGGCAATCTTCGTACATCGTGCTCTTGCATCGTGGCCTGGTCCAACACGAACCGGCGTTTCCCGCCTCACCTTGACTCACATTGTGAGGCGGTTTTATTGGCACGTACTACCAAAGCAGAGATCGTGTTCCTCTTATTACAGGATCTTTCATCAATAATGGCGTGTGTGACCCCACGGCGACCGTTGGTATGACTCCATGTATTTTAGATAAGTCCCAAGCGGTCACGCTGAGGACTCTTGATATTCATCCCTTTTATAAAGGGGTCAAGGCCTATGCCTGTTTTCCACCTCCCTTGCTCCTTCTCGCACCTCGAGTTCTAACACCCAAGACCCAAGTTCCAACACCCCAGATCCTCCAACATGTACGGATCCGATGCCAAAGGCCGGTGGGTGGCCTCCTCGATCCAAGAGGAGGACATTATGAAGCTTAGGGAGGTCGGATACCTGACCGCCGACATTCAGCACATGCTTCCTGCTCTAGGGCAAGTTATCCTTACGCCGGAGCCCACCGAGAGCGTTGTGTTTGTCCCACACTTCCTCCGAGGCCTGGGCCTCACCCTCGACCCGTTTGTGAGGGGCTCATGTTCTACTATGGGTTAGATTTTCATGATCTGGCTCCAGACGCTATCCTCCATATCTCATCGTTCATTATTGTGTGCGAGGCCTTTCTCCACGTCAACCCACACTTCGGCTTATGGCTCAAGACCTTCAATGTGAAGTCGAAGATGATCGAGGGGCGACATGCGGAGTGCGGAGGTGCCATAATAAGCAGGAACGCTGATGCCCCATGGCCAGAGGGTTCTTTCCCAGAAGTATCGGATGTATGGCAACGGAGGTGGTTTTGTGTTACAGCTCCCAGAGGCACAAAGTGGGTAGCCGCCCCCGAGTTCCGCTCGGGCCCTCCATCACAGTTGGCGTCTTGGACCAACGTAGGACGGAATTGGGGGTCCGCTGGTGATGCACCAGAACTGCAGAATCGCATCCGGGAGCTTATTGAGAGGGACATAAATATTGTCAGCATAATGCAAGTGATGCTAATCCGACAGATGTTGCCGTGCAAACGTCGGCCTCTCTGGATGTGGGAGTTTAATCCGGAGGGTCCGCGGACTATTAAGCACTTCTTCGGCCTGAAGCTCGAAGGGATGTGTAAATTATTCTTCGTACCACAAGTAAAGTGTCCGGACACCACCGAGGATGCGGGCCTAAGCTACAATCGCCTAGATGCCCAACTAAGTAACCTTAAAGCCAGACACTTCATTTGTATTTTTCATAACTATTATTCTGAAAATCCCTCCGTGGCCAGGAATGGCTCAACAAGGCGGAGAGAATCAGGTGTCCGGCGCCACTTCCTGAAGGCTCGTCTGGTCCGACCGTTGCCAAGATGCTTGGCCAGGCGCTCAGCAAAATCCCCTCAGGGAAAGGTGAAGGAAAGGGCGGTGAAGCCGAACTTCACACACTACACATCCAAAACGGGGGAATCGTTACCTCCCCTGAGGAGGATAGTCGGGAAGGGGAAGCTAAAGCCTCCTCCCCGCGCGGGAGAAAAAGGGCCGCCTCCGAAGACTTGGAGGCGGAGATGCCCAAGCAAGGGAAGAAGGTATCACCAGGGGGCTCTACCACGATGGGCACCCTCACCGCGTCGTGCCCGCCAATGGGCCAGCCCTCCACCGAGCTGTAAGTTATTCATTAATTCGAAGGTATGGTGTTTCTCTGAGATCCATAACCGGGACTTCGTCTTTTGCAGTCCGGCGAGCAGCTCTTCTCAACAGAGTTTGTCTTCGGGGGATCTTCCTCCGGAGATGGTGGAGAGTGAGACCCCACCCATCTCTCTGCCTGATGAAGCGGGCGACACTGAGGTGTCATCACGGAGGAGTCTGGATCTGCCAAAGCCAAAAGCGAACACGTCAGTTGCCCAGAACCCGGAGCGTTTGGCTCCCACGGGGGGCGATGAGAAGGGTCCGACACAGTTCGATGTCCGGTCGGACGTACTGACAGGCCTTCTAGAGCGAGTCGCGCTCTCGGAGGAGCACCGCTCTTTAATGAGCACGATGCTCATGAAGATTTCATCCGCTACCAGTGGTTTGAATGAGGCATTTACAAGCCTGCTCAAAGGCTTTGAGGTATGTAGTGAAAAATGCACTATTTTTTGGTTGTGAAGCACGCGCTAGGTGTGCTCCCTATGGATAGTAGCCCCTGAGACTCTGGTTGCCCGCCATAGGCGGCAAACGGGGGATCACATAGTAATGGCTGCACCGTACATGTGCGCAAGTATCTAAGGATCCAGCAGCCGACCAGTCTGTTGAAGTTGCCGAACTAAGGAGGCAGATCGGATATATTGATGCCGATATCACGCTAGTGAATAAATGGCTGGAAGAATCCCAGGGTATGTGCTCTGCTTCCCTTATTATGTTTGTATAGGAAAATGCGAGAGTGGCATAATGTTAAAGCCATGTGTTTGTACTGCAGATGGTGCTGCTGCCGTGGAGGCCCTGAGGGCAGAACTTGCTCAGGCCAAGGAACAAGCTCGGGCTAGCAATGCGGCTGCCCTAAAGGCGGCCGAAGAATTGAGAGCCGAATAGGCTGCTCATCGCCGACGCGAGGAAAAGATAGCCGAAATGGCTGGGGAGTTGAGAAATGCCGCCGACTGGTATGTACTCCTTGAAAAGGAGAATAAGGCTAGTTCAGCCGAGCTGGACAAGGCACTTAATGCCACCAAAGAGATGCGGACCGAGATTTGGGGTATGCGGGAGGAGCTCCAACAGGCCGACAAAATCGTGGCTGGGGGCTCCTACTTACCACGGACGAAGTTTTTGGGTCCAAAGTATGCTCCCCTGGCTGGCACTGGAGTTCGGCAGACGCATATGCGGACTTGAAGAATAGTACAGCTGACCATGCTAAGTATTTCCAGGGTCAAGGTGATAAAGAAGTGGAGAAGCTTTTCTGGTCGCAGTTCAATGCTCCCACTCGCCAGCTGCCACTAAATGAGAAGGTGGCTGCTGTGGTGGAGCTCCACAGGCTGTCCGGGCTTGCAATGCGGTCTGTAATAGACCATCTTTGGCCGAAGGGGCCTAAGTCGGATAACTACTTTGGTTTGGTTCAACAATTCCTTGGGGCCGTGTCTCGGATTGACGCCATGAGGAGGTCGGCGTGCATAGAGGGTGCATGGATGGCTCTTGCCCACGTTAAAGCCTATTGGATGGATATGGAGGCCACCATTGTAGCGACCCAGGATCCGGCGGGCGGCCAATATCCGACCGAGCACTACTTGGCGCAGGTCATAGAAGGTGCCCGCCTAATAGAGGCGCAGTGCTCGAAGAATGTCCTGTTCGAGTGATAAGTAGAGTCATTGTAAAAAACAATGTTTATTTTGATTATGAGGCTATATTTATAGTTTTTGCCTGAAAATATGATTGTGTCCCCTGTACGGCCATTTTTATATGTATAAGTAGTCTGAAAGATAGCATTCATTGGCTTCAGCCCCCACGCATACAATGCGGGGGTGTTCGTGAAAAATATGCTTAATCACACTTGATCCAATGTCTTGGTCCATTAAGGAGGTGATTGCACGTCGAACTAGGCAACCGGACTATATAGCTATAACACTTTCGCTTAGCCATGGGAGTCTAATGGTGGGGCTACTATGTAGCCCCTGGTACCTTCGCGTGCATCCGAATACGGGCGCGTGTGTACATGGTCGGGAAACGGCCCTTCGTTAATGCGGAGGAATCCTAAAGATTCCGGTGAGTCTTCGAGTGGTTGAACAGTCTCTCGCTGCATCATGATAGTCACTTTTCGGCTTTCTCTACTGAGGTGCTCATCCGGAATAACCGGGGTACAATCGCAGTAATTCTCCTTTGGCCGCCTTAGCCGATAACGGAACGTAAGGCGGCAAACCCAGGAGCCGGGCAAACCCAACATTTGACCAAAGACATGATTCGGAGCTGATGCATATAAGGCCAAACTCGTGACGCCGAACACTCCCGAAGGTGTTCGGGCTTTATAACAAAAGATGGGCTCAAGAATGCCCCTTTATTATGAACCCTATGTTTCCAGGTACGTGCAGTAATCTGTCGTGGCGAAATGCCAATAACGACAGTATCCTCTGTGGGTATGGAACCCATGGGATGGTTTAAACAACAAGAGGCAATAGAAAAGGTTTACAGAGGGGCTTAATCTGAAAAGAAACCTGTTGAACGGGGCCCTGTTGCACGTCTGCGCCTTTCTCTCCATTGTGCCGTATCCTGGAAGGGTATCGCGCGAACGTTGTCTGTGGAAAAAGGAAAACTCATAGGAGAGTACAACATAAGTATGCGATGGATAGTAAAAGGGTAAGATGTTGGCCTGCCAATAGGGTTGAGCCAAGTGTGGGGCTGTATTAAATATTTATAGCCCCTGGTTTTCGCTATGGGATTACATATACGGTGCCCTGGTTGAATTTTATCCGGGCTACCGGACTCGTCTAACCGTGTCTGTGGTCTTAATGACCAGTCATGTTTTCTCATATGGGAAGTCGCTTACAGTCCGGCCGCCAGGGCCGTCGCGTGTTCCTCTGCGCGTGAAGAGCGCTCTGTGATTCCGCTAATGGTGATGACACCACATGGACCGGGCATCTTGAGTGTAAGGTAGCCATAGTGCGGCATTGCGTTGAAGCGGGTGAAGGCTGCTCTTCCCAGCAATGCGTGATAGCCGCTTTGGAAGGGTGCGATGGTGAAGAGTAGTTCTTCACTTCTGGAGTTACCTGGGGAGCCGAATGTTACTTCCAACACGACGGAGCCCTTGCCGTGGGCTTCAACGCCTGGTATCACACCTTCAAAGGTGGTGTTGCTTTGGCGAATTCTGGATGGGTTTATCCCCATTGTGCGGACAGTGTCTTCATATATTAAATTGAGACTACTGCCGCCGTCCATGAGGACGCGGGTGAGACGGTATCCGTCGATTATTAGGTCTAGTGCCAAGGCCTCTGATCCTCCACGCCGAATACTAGTTCGGCCGTCCATGTGATCGAAATTGATCGGACGAGACATCCAGAAGTCAGATGAGGGTACGATGGGTTCTACACCATGCGCGTCTCTGAGCGCGCGTTCGTGCCTTCTCGTGGATGTGTGAGTCGCGTGGATCATGTTTACTATTTTAACCTCTGGTGGGAATTTTTTCTGTCCCCCAGTGTTCGGCTGGCGAGGTTCGTCCTCGTCTTCACTTGGTATTTTCCTCCCCTTGTGTTCGGCATTTAATTTGTCGGCCTGCTTGAAGACCCAGCATTCTCTATGCGTGTGGTTTGCAGGTTTCTCCGGGGTGCCATGAATTTTGCATAGTCTGTCCAAGACTCTGTTCAGACCGGACCGTTGTATTGCGATCGTCGCCATATCTTTCTTCAGTGTCTAGCACTTTATTCCATCTGCGACTGAGCTTTTCCTGTGCGGCTTTAAGCCGTTATTTCTGCTTCTTTAGACTTCCTGCCGTGGCCATGAGCTTTCGGTGGAGGTTGTCTCGTTCCACTCGTTCGTCCGGAATAGTGAATGTATCGTTGTCCGGACTGTGTTCCTGTTCTGGGGTGGTTTCATGAGCTCGTCCCTTTGGATCATTGTGATCGGGTATTTGCTCCGAACTCGGTTTGGCGTGACCTGGCTCGTCCTGATCCATCGCTGGGTCCCTGTGGTCGTTACTGCCTTCGGGGTTTGCTGGTATGTCGACCCTTCTTGCGCTCTTGTCGCTATTTTTGCTGTTGCTGGACTTTGAGCGGCATCTGCGCCGCCGTTTTGGCTTTTTCCCGGGTGTTTTATCTTCCGGATTATCGCCGTCATCCTTCTTGGGCGTATCCACCATGTATATATTGTGTGACAAGGTAGTAGTACTGCGCCCCAGAGATTCTGAAGCTTATCCTGCATCGTCGTCCATACCGTCGATGTCTTCGGAGTCGAGGTCAAGAACGTCGGTTAAATCATCGATCGTGGCAATGAAGTGGGTGATGGGTGGGCAACGAATTCCTTCGTCGCCCGCTTCCCACTGAGGCCGGACATAGTTCGGCCCAGAGCCTCCTGACAGAGAGTGAGACTTTAATGAGTTCAGCATGTCGCCAAAGGGCGAGTGCTGGAAGATGTCCGCAGCGGTAAACTCCATTACCGGAGCCCAACCTGGCCTGGCTGGCTCGAGGGTATGCGGACCGGGACCAACAACCGGATACGAGTCTGGGGGTCCGAGGTTACAGGCCTCAATAGAGGTGAGACCTGTGTTCGGCTCCATCGCCGATGAGTATGCGGCCCGCGGGGCGGGGTCCACCCCTCCGTCCTTAGGCAACGCAACCTGCTCCAGATTTAGATCCAGGGCTACTGCAGGGATGATATCCCGAGCATTGTCCGACAGCAGGTCTAGGCCATGCTCGTCGTGACTGTCCGACGCTCCTGGCACAGGCCCGAATCCATCGGAGATCAAGTCTCTGCGAATATCCGCCGTGTAGTTCAAGTTTCCGAACCTGATCTGGTGGCCAAGGGCATAGCTGTCGATCTGCTCCAGATGGCCAAGCGAATTGGCCCGCAGTGCGAAGCCGCCAGACATAAAGATCTGTCCGGGGAGAAAAGTCTCCCCCTGGACCGCGTTGTTGGTGATTGAATATGCCATCAAGCCTCAAAGCGACGATATAGAGGAACTCTCAATGAAAGCACCAATGTCGGTGTCAAAACCGGCGGATCTCGGGTAGGGGGTCCCGATCTGTGAGTCTTAGGCTGATGGTAACAAGAAGCAAGGGACACAATGTTTACCCAGGTTCGGGCCCTCTCGATGGAGGTAAAACCCTACTTCCTGCTTGATTAATATTGAATATATGAGTAGTACAAGAGTAGATCTACCACGAGATCGTAGAGGCTAAACCCTAGAAGCTAGCCTATGATGGTATGATTGTAAATGTGATCGCCCTTCTAAGGACCATCCTCTCCGGTTTATATAGACACCGGAGAGGGCTAGGGTTTACATGGAGTCGATTACAAGGAAGGAAACACAATATCCGGATCGCCAAGCTTGTCTTCCATGCAAAGGAGAGTCCCATTCGGACACGGGCCGAAGTCTTGAGTCTTGTATCTTCACGCTTCAATAGTCTGGACGATGTATATAGTCCGGCTGTCTGGATACCCCCTAATCCAGGACTCCCTCAGTGATCTCGCATCAAATCCCGACTCTCTTGGGTCGACTGGGGCTCTCCGCTCGTCACCATATGGGTGCCTGTCATCATAACGCTAGGGCGCATATGATCCGCCCCTCGGAGGGGGCGTAAGCACTTGACGATGGTCATCACGGGAACCCTGACGATTGAACTGTCTATGGCCCCGCTCCAGGTACTGGTCCTAGCGGGAACCATGATCTTCCTGACGCCTGGGTGACCTTGGACCAAGGTTGTCAGAATCGGGATTTTGAATCGGATCGGAGTTCCGATGGTAGGATCGCAAATCGTAGAATCTTCACTATCAGGATCATAGAAACGTAGATTCCATGAACTAAAATCGTAGAATCATAGAGGTTAGTTTAGATCCTAAAGTCGTAGAATCGTATAATAGAATCGCGATTCTGACAACCTTGCCTTGGACTATGTCCGACTGAACTGTGTCTGCAACCACTGACCTGCTACGAATTATGTTCCGCTACTGGGAAACGCCAGAATTTTGTTCCCAACATCCTTAAGCAATGCACGTACCTGCTCTAAACCTCTACCGGCTTCTGAACGCGATGGCTGAATTGACTCTGCTATGCGTGCTGCTGCTGCAACATTTTGAATCGGTGTTCGGTATACCTGAGTTTCAGTCAGAAACATTCGTCTGGCCCGTCGACTAGATTCGGGAATCCGCTGACGAGCCTGCTCATCGAGTGCCTTCTACAGATTGTCCAGACATGTACGCTAAGCCAAGGTGGCCAAGCACGCAGCCTCCAAGGCCTGAGCCTCGGGGGTCTCCCAAACAATGGGGTATGGAGCGCCTGAACGTTGCGTCGATCCAACTCTTCCCTTTGCTCAATGGTGAGGGCTTTGGGGACGTACTCCTCATGCCCTTGTGATGGGCCAGTGCCGCCATCACTGCCACCGTGGCGGCGGAATTCGGGCAGGCTGTGTTGGGAAGTACCATGAGAACTTCTGCCGCTGGGTCATTGCTCTCGCACTCGGAGAGGGAATCTGAGTGACCAGTCGGCAAATCAAACAGACCATAAAGGGATTCGTCGGGCTCGATCGCCGCGACTTGGAGGGTGGCCGACTGGCGAGCCATCGCATGCTTCACCCACTGCTGGAGCCGCGAATGGCCGGACCGCTTGCGACCGCAAATGGCAGGGATCGATGATGTCACCAGGGCCGACCGATACTAGGTCGGCGGCTGTCGAAGAAGAACACCACAAGCACTCGCACGGAAGTGCGTTGCCCCACGGAGGGGGAGGCGCCGACGTCGAGGGGAGCTCCTTGAAGCCAGGCGGAGTCATCAGCGATGAAAACGAGCGCACCGATATGGATCTCGTGGCCCAATGCCAAACTACCGCTGGAAACCATGTTGTCGGAGAACGAAATCTGCAACCTCACTGGAAGTCGCTTAGACGCCGGCCCCACAGTGGGCACCAACTGTTGTGGGAGTAAGTCTGATAGTAAGAATAGGGGGTACATATGAGGAGGCAAGGTCCTAGCTACGGCGAGGTTGTATACGCAAGTTTACGAGTTCAGGCCCCTCTCAGAGAAGGTAAAAGCCCTATGTCTCGGTGCCTTGAGGCTGTGTCGACTGGATATGTGTGAATGTTACAAGGGGTGCAAACCCTTGTGCCATAGGAGGATGGTCTCTTATATAGAGTGCGCTAGGACACTCTCTAACCTCCGTTACACAGGGTTCAATGTGAGTTAAGATGGGGCATTACTGGTAACGCCTGCCATAAATGGTCATTAAGACTACAGAGTGAACGCCTGACCGTTGCCATCCTGGGGTGACTTTATATCTTCTGTACACCGAGTGGTTCTTCATATGGTCGAGTGACTTATGCCATGGTCGAGTGGAATTGGGGTATCTGAGCAGAGTCTTCTGTCGAGTGAATCACACTTCGGGGTGAATCTAGTCGGTATTCCCTGTTGGTCCTTGAATGCCTTTGACTGTAGGTCAGTGTCCTTGGGTGGGGTGTCTAGGTCAGGCCTAAAACCCTACCCCAGGTACATGTCCTCGTCAATTGGCGCGTAGGAGGTGCAGCTAACGTTGTTCTCCTCCGCGATTGCCTGCAGTTGCACCTTCTATTGGAAATATGCCCTAGGGGCAATAATATTGTATTATTATATTTCCATATTCATACTCAAGTGTTCATATTTCATGTAATAACTGCTATGATCCTGGAATATGTGATTCAGTGGAAAAATCATATGCACATGTGAAATGGTAAACGGATAAAATAAAGGTTCCTAGTCTCGCCTTTAAGACTAGCTCAAGTGTTGTTGGTGATCACGTTTTCCGGATCTTAGAATATCATTAAGTGTAATGATAGTCCTAAAACAAACAATGAGATTATGACGTTGGAAGACCGATCATATTGAATCGACCCAAACTTGTTTGTTATGAATTGAGATAATATCGTCCGCACTCAGTCGTAATAACTCAAAGTGTTAACGCGTGATTTTGCTCCTTGGACCATGAGAGTATCACAGTCACTTATTATCGTACGGTGGGCTTTGGGGTTGCTCAAACGTACCTGTGACACGATGATCACAATGACAACTTATAGGTTCATCGGAAAGTTTGACAAGTGGCAAGATAGCTCGAGAGTGGGATTTGCTCCTCGGACGATGGAGATATATTCTTAGGGCCCTCTTGGTGTGATGGCATCAATCATCATTGGGCCAGACACAGGTGCCTTTGTCACGGGGATGCCGGAACACAATAACGAGAAAGAAGAAGAAAACTGGAAGCGAGGATTTCGGTATAGTGAGCATGGTGATGACTCAGGAGGATACCGATACATCCTGGGTTTTGTGAAGTATCGTGAAGCAAAGGGAACATCACATGATAACCTAAGGTTCACTCAAATATCATTCGTGTACTCATAGGGAATGATACGGACGCCCACGGTCCCGCTGTCGGTCCTTGAACGAACGGTTTCGTTCATGTCTATGAGTTACCGAACCTACGGGGTCTCAAGCTTAAGACAACAATGATCTTCTGAGTGTTAGTAGGACGGGAGTCATGATAATATATTTCTGGAACGGTTTCATGGATATTCGGAATACTTCCGAGAGTATCTGGAAGCGTTTCGGGGTCATCGGAAGGGTTTCGGTGAATATCGGGTAATACCGGGTATTACCGATAAATATATATAGGTGGAAAAAATTTCCGGGATGTTAAATTATACATATATATATAATGGTTTAAAAAATTAGAACTATTTTATATTATTTTAATGTCAATGGGTCTAAAAAGGCCAAGTGGTGGAAGGCAACTTGGGCCAAAAAGGCCCAGGTGGGAAAGTGTTTCCTTCCCTAAGGAAGGAGGCTGAATTGGTGAGGGGGAGGAGTCAGACTCCTCCTCCCCTAGGCTGGCGCACCAATGGGAACTCCTTCCCCCTCGGTGGCATCCCTCCCTCTCCCTCCAACCTATATATACTAGGGGATTTTGCTCTTTTGAGGATACAAGTTTTGGAGCCTCCTCTAGTTCTACTTATAATTGGTCCTAGTTAACTAATTAGAGCTAGACTAATCCTCTTGTCCTCATAATTAGAAGCCCGGTGTGGTTCCAATCTCCTCCCTCTAATTCTCTGGCGAGGATTAACTCTAGACGAAGAAGCGTTGCCGGATCGTGTAGGTTGCACGCTTGCAACCAAGTAGATATGTCGTGCTTTTGGTCTTCGGTTCAAGGGACTATTCATGGGCTATATGAGGGGTTGTTCATCGACGGCTCGAGGGAATCCAAGTACGATCTACACCGACATGTTCTTGTTCCGCCGCAACTCGATGACGGTAATGATCATGATCCCAACCTGTTATGCATCTTCATATTGATCTTGGGTGATCATATGTGCGATTTTTTGTTTTCTACTACATTTCCCAACAGTGGCATCATGAGAAGTTATATGAGTAGGTGTAGGTTGCGATCTAGATCACATGTGATTGTGAGGGTTGATGTTCTTGCTATGCTTCCCTTTAGTGTTGGTTCGGTTCAATTCATCGACGACATGGTGTAGCTTTTTACAAGGTTCTGACAATCGATCAGCTCTGGCTGTCGATGATCTGCTAACAATTCCGTGGGCTTCATCATAGTTTAGAATAGTGAACCGTCACATACACAAGAGGGTGATGAAGATGGATGATCTTTTAGTGGGCACGCGTATTGACGAAGTTTAGTTTGGGGCTAGAGATTTTTAATTGAGTCTCTTGTTTCAGACACCTCGAAACTTAATCTAGCATCAATGTCGGGGAAACTGATCCACGAACACCTATGGGACCGGCGGACCGAGCCCCTTTCGGTTCGGCGGGGGGCAGAGATCGCACGAAGAGCAGATCGAGGCGAGACACACAAGCAGTTTTACCCAGCTTCGGAGCTCTCCGGAGAGATAACACTCCTACTGCTGCTTGTCTGATTGTATTGAGTTCTTGCTCGGGAGCGCTGAGTGCTACAGTACACTCGAGCTGCTAACGAGACCGAGCGTGAGTGTGTTTCTGGCTTCGAACTGAACCGAACCTTCTCTACGTTGCGCATGGGCCTCCTTTTATATGCTCAAGGGGTCACCGACAGGTGGCAACGTAAACAAGGGTAAAAATGGAAAAAGAGGGGTGGTTGGTATAGCTACCTGCACAGTGCACCCTACCTAACCCTGACGGAGGGGACAAGGGCATTAAATGCCCGTCTACGTCGCCCAAACAGTGCAAAAAGGGACCGTCAGGGGCGCCACCGCTCGCCACGATGGCAATCTTGTCAGCATCGCGTGCCACCGTGCGCCGCTGGCTGCACAGCCTCCCGCCACGCGCGCCTGGAAAGGCCCCAGGGCGACACGTTGGTGGATGCGCTGGAGCGAGGGCACAGAGTGGCTGCTTGCCGTGGCAAGCGCCTTGCCGCGGTCGTTATCTTGTCGCGTCCGGAAGCTTGTCGCTCACCGGACCTTGCCGGGACGCGTGGCGCGTCGCGGCAAGTTCCTTGAGATGCCTTGGTTGGCCTTTCCGGCAAGCTCCTCTTGCCGGGGCCTTGTCTCCTTGGCTTGAATACTTTGTTCTTGAATGGCTCCAAAGGAACCACGGAGGACCTTGGCAGTCACCCGGCAAGCCTTGCCGCGGGGCGCTGCAACTGCCCGTGCACAAGTTCGGGATACTAGGGTACCCCTACTCTAGTACACCGACAATCAAGCATCATTGCCTTAATTGTGGATGTAGGTAACCATAAGATTAAAATGAAGGAATCAGATCAGGCTGCAACAGTGTTCATCACCCTGTACGACCCTTTATGCTTCAACACCGTGCCCTTCAGACTCAAAAACGCTGGCGCCACTTACATTTTTATGATTCAAACATGCTTGGAAAAACAAATCGGTAAAAAAGTCAAAGCATATGTGGACAACTTGGTCATCAAGACAAAACACGTCGAAACACTAGTAGACGATCTTCGCCTCACCTTCGACAACCTCTGGACATACGATATACGGCTCAATCCGGAGAAGTGCATCTTCGGCGTACCAGCCAGAAAATTGCTGGGGTTCATTGTTTCCCATAGAGGAATTGAAGCAAACCCAACTAAGATACGAGCATTGTCACAATTGGCTATACCAACCGAGCTAAAGCATGTCCAAAAGCTAGCAGGGTGCATCGCGGCCTTACGCCGCTTCATCTCCAGATTAGGAGAAAAATCATTACCACTCTACAAGCTACTAAGACGCACTGATAGCTTTGAATGGACGGATGCTGCCATAGCCGGATTGGAAGAAATTAAGGCAGTACTCGCAAGCAACCCAATCCTAGCCGCCCCAGGCGTGGGCGAGCCTATGTTGTTGTATATCTCAGCAACCAACCAGGTAGTCAGTGTCGTACTCATCATCGAACGAGGGGAAGAGGGACAAAAATTATGTATCAGAGGTCCTTACACCATGCAAATCTTGATACCCCCACTACCAAAACATAGCCTATACGGTCTTCATGGCATCCCAAAAACTATGACACTATTTTCAGGAGTGTTCAATCACAGTGGTATTGGAAGTACCACTTAACGACATTATTAACAACAGGGATGCCACTGGCCGCATAGCCAAATGGCCATCGAACTTCTACCATTCAAAATAGTATACAAGCCACGCCGAGCTATTAATCTTAGGTTCTAGCTGACTTTATCGCTGAATGGACGGAAGCCGAACTCCCTAAAGAGTATAGTTCATACTCCAACTGGACTATGTACTTTGACGGTTCCAAAATGTTAGCCAGACTGGGGGCCGACGTCATCTTGACGTCCTCCACCGGGGACACAGTCCGCTACGTGTTGCAAATCATGTATACGAACTCCAACAATGCAGCCGAATATGAGGCACTCCTACACGGTCTTCGCATGGCTGTCTCCATGGGTATACAACGCCTCAAGGTGCGCGGTGATTCAAACCTTGCAATATTCTAGGTCAATGGAGAGTTCGACGCAAAGGACCCAAAAATGGTGGCAAACCGAAACACCGTATTAAAAATATCAGCTTGGTTCGCGGGACTTGAATTCCATCATGTCACTCGAGACAATAACTAGGAAACCGACATCCTCGCTCGCATGGGTGCTAAGCGCGACCCTGTCCCACCTAACACCTTTGTGGAAAGGCTTTTCAAGCCATCCGTAGTATGGCAGGGTGAGAGCAGAGAATCTAATACGGACCTGGTCACAC
This sequence comes from Triticum dicoccoides, assembly GCF_002162155.2. Classification (NCBI taxonomy): domain Eukaryota; kingdom Viridiplantae; phylum Streptophyta; class Magnoliopsida; order Poales; family Poaceae; genus Triticum; species Triticum dicoccoides. Next base: position 431,542,435 of record NC_041381.1, read on the forward strand.
CCCCAGCAGCCGAACACAAGACAGATATCGTCGGGGGATCGGATATAGAAATAACACCCTCTTCTCATGAGATCATGGTTGTTATTGCTCCATGGACCGAACCCTTCCTGGACAACCTTAATAGGTAGGAGCTTCCCGGCGATTAGAATGAAGCTCACTGCATAGTTCGGCGCTCTAAAGCCTTCAAAGTGCACAAGGGTGAACTGTACAAGCACTACCAGAGTCTTCCAAAGGTGCATCTTTGAAGAAGAGGGACGACAACTCCTGGCAGAAATACATGCTCGTCTGGGCGGTCATCATGCCATAGCTCGGGCCCTCGTAAGCAAAGCTTTCAGGATAGGTTTCTTCTGGCCAATGGCCCAGGCAAACGCACAAGCCCTTGTCCAACGTTGTGTGTGTTGTCAACTTTTTGCCAACCAAAGTCATATGCCTCCTACTTCCTTAAGAACAATCCCCATTACCTGGCCCTTCGCGGCCTGGGGGCTTGATATGGTCGGTCCCCTTAAAGGGGGAAGCCATAAAAATAAATATTTACTGGTGATGGTCGATAAATTCACTAAATGGATAGAAGCCAAACCAGTAAAAACAGATGAAGCAGGGCCAGTGATTGATTTTATATCCGGCGTGGTGCATCATTGCAGTGTCCCACGCAGTATCATCACTGATAATGGCTCCAACTTTACAGCTGATGAGGTGAAAACCTGGTGCGCTAAGTTGGGCATTAAACTCGACTACACATCTATATACCATCCTCAAACAAACGACCAAGTTGAATGGGCCAATGGTCTGATCATGAGTGGCATTAAGCCCAGACTGGTGCGCTCCTTACGAGAATCTGATAAGCACTGGTTTGAGGAACTTGATTCCGTACTCTGGGGGCTGCGGACCATGCCCAATCAAACGACCAGATACACACCTTTGTTTATGGTGTACGGCGCAGAGGCTGTATTGCCCTGCGATATTATTCAAGACTCGCCTAGAGTGTGCATGTACGAAGAGCGAGAAGTCAAACTAGATCGGTAGGATGACCTAGATGGACTTGAAGAGGAGCGCGATGTTGCGAAGGCTCGTTCTGCATTCTATCAACAACAGGCCAGGTGATACCAAAGCATGGAATTGCGGGCTAAGATATACAATGTCAAAGAACTTGTTTTACGCCTCCCGGAAAAGAAATAGGACAAGCTCAAACCAAAATGGGAGGGCCCCTTCATCATAGATGAAGTCGTTACAGGAGGAGCCTATCGCCTTCGCAATGCCGTGGATAATCTCCTTGAGCCGAACCCATGGAACGCCGCGTGGCTCCGAAGATTTTACGCATAGTTCAGCCTCTTTATATTTTACTTTGACTAGGATTTTCCCTCCTCCTCTCCCTTTTTGTTTTTCCTTTTTATATCGCAGGGAGTGTTCGGATCTACAACACTATAAGGGGTACACATCTTTAAATGTATACACCCCACTATACTTGGGGGCTTCTCTAATGAAGCTTATTATTAAAAGCTTACAACTTACATTGTCCATGTCGACTATTTCATACATCTTTTGCCATTATATGCACCTCTATGACTTAAGTTTTTGCCAAGCTGGGTTGCCTCGCTCCTGTGCTTATACCCTACGTTCCTGATTGTTTGGCTAGGGTGTAAAGGGAGTACATCTATGATTGTTACAACCAGGTTATCTGGACCTGTACCTCAGATGGGTGAAGCCAAAAGCTAGCATTCTTAAGGGAATAATTGGTTGGCAAACAACGACAAACTGTTTTGCATCTGCAACAAATATGGAGTAGGTTGTCCGTAATTTCAATACAAGCCTAGGCATGCATACTTACGCATGTTGACCCAAGGAAAGGAATCCCTAACAGAACTATTTTCCTTGGAAGATGTTTCTTGCGTTAAGCAGTAATATAACATAACTCCCCGAACACATTTTGTCTATTTGAGCAATACAACCGGATTGCCTGGTTTCCGGACATACTAAATATTTCATATAGTATCCGGAAACACTCCAACTTCTTGGTTAGGAGGTTAAAGTTGAAGGCCTGCGATGACAAATTTCTATGAATTCGGCCAGAGATAAAAGTTTGATGATAAAGTAAGTTGTTACATAGAATCAAACGCCTACTCTTTTCCTACATCATCTATAAGACTATATAGCTTGTAGTCTTCTTGCGAATATTTCGCCGCAATCATCACTTGGTCATATACCAAACTTACAGGAATTTCTTTTCCATCTAGTCCCTGAGGGCCAATTCGGGCCATATGATTCGGATAGAGTCCGGTGTAGCGCGTCTTCACCATGGCCCATGCCTCTCGCGCACCTTCCCAACATGCGGTCGTCTTCCATAACTCGAAGCAATGCCGCGCACCCTTGAACGGGTCCGCCAACCCCTCCATACTTTCGGGAGGGGCATCGGATGGCCATAGGGCTTTGACATACTCTTCATGGCTTTCCGGGCCTGCTCGTGCACTTTCGACAGTTCTTTTAGAACACCGCCTTGGAACCCGGACACTTCTTCGACGGTTAACAGACCTGCAAGTAGGGCTAGGCATATAACCCGAAAACTGATGTACCGAACCGAAATAACCGGTACCGAAGCCGAATACACCGAAACCGAAAGATTCGTTAGTACGATCAATTTGCATATTTAGAAAACAGAAATTAGTTCGGTAATTTCGGGTTTAGTTCTCGATTAACCGAACTGACCAAACACCGACTAAAATACAGGCTCAGCCGGCCGGCCCATATGTTATCCCTAATCCCCTGCAGCCGCAGCCGCATGCATGAGGTAGCGATACCGAAGCAGCGAGCGAGCCACCGCCGGCTGACCCCTGCAATTACTTTCACAGCCTCCTCCGCTCCTTGCTTCCCACTGGAGTTTATTGGCTGATACTTCACCTTCCTAGGCTACTCTTAGCATTCCTGACGCTGAGCCCCGTCCTTTTATACTGCAACGCCCGCTGGATGGCGAGTCAATCATCGGGATGGGGAGGCGGGGACGAGGAGCTCCGAACTCTAGCCGGCTCGCTGGAGACGGACCCTAGACGACAACGCTAGTCGTGCCACCATCCCGCGGAACTGCGGATCTACGCCCACAGCCACAAGGCGATTCTGCAAGGCCGCAAGCCTACAACGTAAGTCCTCTGTTTCGATCTTGTGTTCATCTTTTTTCCCCATCTAAATTTTTTAAACACCTATAGACTATAGTGCCTTTATTATTGCATCTAATGTCAGTCTAGTTGGAGAAATCATTCTTGTGTTGAACTGTTGATGAATACGTAGCCTAATTGCTGAACTATAGTATTGTCAACCTGCCATTGATGAATCATATTTCTATCAGCTTGCTTGGTACTATTCATTGCCAACCATCTACTTTGTAATTTCGTCCAACAAAGTATGTTGATGTATATGAGATTTTGTACTATTCATTGCCAACCATCCGCTTTCATTTGTCTATATGGAATACTTGTTGACAGTGAAGCCTACTTCTTAATAATTGATGCGATTTCAAAATGAAAAAAAACATAAACTTATTTACGAGTGTACTGTTCATACGAACCACTCAATTGTATTATTGGTTGCAGTTATGGATAACTTGTTGATGAAGGCTGGAGCAGAAGTTTTGGATAACTTGTTGATGAAGGCTGGAGCAAAAGTGAACCTCCAAGTTTAGAAGTTGTGATATGTGTTGGGGAACGCGGTAATTTCAAAAAAAATCCTGCGATCACACAAGATCTATCTAGGTGATGCATAGCAACGAGAGGGGAGAGTGTGTCCACATACCCTTGTAGACCGAAAGCGGAAGCGTTTCAATAATGCGGTTAATGTAGTCGAACTTCTTCACGATCCAACCGATCAAGTACCGAATGTACGTCACCTCTGTGTTCAGCACACATTCAGCTCAATGATGTCCCTCGTGCTCTTGATCCAGTTGAGGACGAGGGTGAGTTCCGTCAGCACGATGGCGTGGCGACGATGATGATGATGCTCCCGGCACAGGGCTTTGCCTAAGCACTATGATGGTATGATCAAGGTGTGTAACTGTGGAGGGGGGCACCGCACAAGGTTAAGAGAAACTTGTGTGTTCTAGGGTGCCCCCCTGCCCCCATATATAAAGGAGCAAGGGGGAGGCCGGCCGGCCCCTAGGGCGCGCCCCAAGAGAGGATTCCTACTAGGACTATGATGACCCACAAGTGTAGGGGATCTATCGTAGTCCTTTCAATAAGTAAGAGTGTCGAACCCAACGAGGAGCATAAGGAAATGATAAGCGGTTTTTAGTAAGGTTTTCTCTGCAAGCACTGAAATAGTAGGTGATAAATAGTTTTGTGATAAGATAAATAGTAACGAGTAACAAATAAACAGAGTAAATAAGGTGCAGCAAGGTGGCCCAATCCTTTATGTAGCAAAGGATAAGCCTGGACAAATTCTAATAATAATAAAGGAGCTCCCGAGGACACATTGGGAATTATCGTCAAGCTAGTTTTCATCACGCTCATATGATTTGCGTTCGGTACTTTGATAATTTGATATGTCGGTGGACCGACACTTGGGTACTTCCCTAACTTGGACAAGCATCCCACTGATGATTAACCCCTATTGCAAGCGTCCGCAACTACAAAAAGGAGTATTAAGGTAAACCTAACCACAACATTAAACATATGGGCCCTAACGAAGCAATGCATAAACTAGGGTTTAAGCTTCTGTCACTCTACCAACCCATCATCTACTTATTATTTCCCTATGCCTTCCTCTAGGCCCAAATAATGGTGAAGTGTCATGTAGTCAACGTTCACATAACACCACTAGAGGAAAGACAACGTACATCTCATCAAAATATCGAATGAATACCAAATTCACTTGACTACTAATAGCAAGACTTCACCCATGTCCTCAGGGACTAAAGTAACTAATCACAAAGCATAATCATGTTCATAATCAGAGGTGTAATAATATGCATTAAGGATCTGAACATATGATCTTCCACCAAGTAAACCAATAAGTATCAACTACAAGGAGTAATCAACACTACTAGCAACCCACAGGTACCAATTTGTGGTTTTGGATACAAGATTGGATACAAGAGATGAACTAGGGTTTGAGAGGAGATGGTGCTGGTGAAGATGTTGCTGGAGATTGACCCCCTCCCGATGAGAGGATCGTTGGTGATGATTTCCCCCTCCCGGAGGGAAGTGTCCCCGGCAGAATAGCTCCGCCAGAGCCCTAGATTGATTCCGCCAAGGTTCCGCCTCGTGGCAGCGGAGTTTCGTCCCGTAAGCTTGCCCATGATTTTTTCCAGGATAAACGTGATGATATAGCAGAAGATGGACGCCAGAGGCCCATCAGGGGGCCCAGGAGATAAGGGGCGCGCCCTATAGGGGGGGCCTATCTCCTGGACAGGGTGTGGGCCCCCTGGCCTATTTCTTTCGCTCATAAATTCTTAATAAAGCCAAAAAGCTGTTTCGTGGAGTTTCAGGACTTTTGGAGTTGTGCAGAATAGGTTTCCAACGTTTGCTCCTTTTCCAGTCAGAATTCCAGCTGCCGGCATTCCCCCTCTTCATGGTAAACCTTGTAAAATAAGAGAGAATAGCCATAAATATTGAGATATAAAGTGTAATGACAGCCCATAATGCAATAAATATTGATATAAAAGCATGATGCAAAATGGATGTATCAACTCCCCCAAGCTTAGACCTCGCTTGTCCTCAAGCGGAAACCGAGATCGAGAAATATGTCCACATGTTTAGAGATAGAGGTGTCGATAAAAATAAAATACGTACATGAGGGCATCATGATCATTCTAATAACAGCAACATATATAGATTTTGTCATATGATTTCTTATGCTCAAGTAATAAGCAATTCACAGTGTCAAGTATGGTTCATAAACTTCATTGGGAACTAACAGACTATAATCTCAGTCATTGAAGCAATTGCAATTTATCGTAACATCAGAAAGAGTCAATAATAGAGCTTTTCAGCAAGCTCACATACTCAATTATCTCGTAGTCTCCTATAATTGTTAACACTCACTCAATACTTGTGGTTATAGAGTTTCAGCCGGACACTGAAAAAGATAGGGGCTTATTGTGTTGCCTCCCAACGTATTCACCTTTAGGTGATGTCAACAATAATAGCCTATGCCAACTTACATCCAATTGGATATATGTATCATGACCTTTCAAACACGAGGAGCTTGCCAAAGGATAAAATGAAAAAGTGGGAAGGTGAGAATCATCTTGACTCAAGCATAAACTAAAAACATAAAGTAAAAGATAGGCCCTTCACAGAGGGAAGCAGAGGTTGTCATGCACATTTAGGGTTGATGCATGAAATCTTAATGCAAAAGAACGTCACTTTATATTGCCCCTTGTATGTGGACCTTTATTATGCAATCCGTCGCTTTTATTACTTCCACAACAAGTTCGTACAAAGCTTATTTTCTCTACACTAATAAGTCATACACATTTAGAGAGCAATTTTTATTGCTTGCACCGATGACAACTTACTTGAAGGATCTTACTCAATCCATAGGTAGGTATGGTGGACTCTCATGGCAAAACTGGGTTTGAGGATATTTGGAAGCACAAGTAGTATCTCTACTTGGTGCAAGGAATTTTGGCTAGCAAGATGGAGAAAGGCAAGCTCAACATGTTTGGAAGGTCAATGACAATATACTTTAACTGAGATGTCAGAAAACATAAACCATTACGTTGTCTTCCTTGTCCAACATCAACTCTTTTAGCATGTCATACTTAATGAGTGCTTCACAATCATAAAAGATGTCCAAGATAATATATCTATATGTGAACCCCTCTTTCCTTATCACTTCCCATTAATTGCAACGATGACCAAGGCTACGTTCATCAACTCTCAACAATTTTTATGCCTCATACTTTCTATGTGTGAAGTTATCACTATCCATAAGATCAATATGAACTCTTTTGTTCTTTCTACTTTCTCAAGATCATAGCAACATTGCAAAGCCCTTGACTCAACACTAATCTTTATTATAGATAGCACACGGACCCTCTTACATAAAGAGATCACAATGCAAAACTCAAACTATTTGATAACAAAACTTCAATCTACTGGATCAAGATACTACTAAAAGGATCGAACTAAATAAACGGGTAAAGATAGGAGTGTGATGGTGATACGATACCCTGGAACCTCCCCCAAGCTTGGTGGTTGCCAAGGGGAGTGCCCATACCCATGTGATTATTTCTTCGGAGGTGATGGAGGTGGTGATGATGATGGTGGATAATCGCACATTGAGCGTAAAAGCTCCTCCAACTTGTGGATAATGCCCTTGAGCCCAGCAATATGATCCTTCAACAAAATATTCTCCTGTGTGAGATACTTGTTTTGTATGCGGGCTAACTCAATCATCTTGAAAGCTTCAATCTTTGTTGGAGTGAAAAGGTTAGGTAAAGGGTGAGGGACGTCTTCTTCTTTCATCACCGGAGCTTGAACCTCCATGGCCTTCTTGATCCCTTCATCCTTGTTAATCTCTTCTGGTTCCTCTCTTTTCAACTCTATCTTCAATAGCCAGGCATCCTTGTCTTCGTTGTTGTAGGAGGGAGAAGTCATGGTGCTCTAAATCTACAACAGGAACAACTCGAAACGAAAACAGAAGATAATTGCGTGATACGGTGGTCAAAACCTTCGGGAGTATATATAATGAATTTTTAGCGACCAAAATACATAACATACAAGAAAACGGAGTCTGGGAGGCACATGAGGTGCCCACGAGACAGGGGGGCGCGCCCTACAGGGGGGCGCGCCCTCCTCTCTCGTGGGAGCCTCGTGTCCCTTTCGGACTACTTCTTTCTTCCTAAAATTCTTAAAATAATCCAAAACTGATAAAAATTGCCTTTAGAGTTGTTTTGGAGTCGGTATACTTACCGTACCACGTACCTATGCCTTTTCGGAGTCTGGAACGTTCTGGAAAGTGTCTCTTATATATTTCTCTGGGGTTATGGTTTCAATAATATTAGTTTCAACATTGATAGGATTACCTGAAATATAATGCTTAATTCTTTGACCATTAACCACCCTCGGATTTGTGCCTTCGAAGTTGTTAATTTTTATAGCACCGGAACGATAGACCTCCTCGATAACGTAGGGACCTTCCCATTTTAAGAGAAGTTTTCCTGCAAAAAATCTTAAACGAGAGTTGAATAATAACACGTAATCTCCTACGTTAAACTCACGCTTTTGTATCCTCTTATCATGCCAGCGTTTGACTTTTTCTTTGAAGAGCTTGGCATTCTCATATTCCTGGGTTCTCCATTCATCAAGTGAGCTAATATCAAACAACCTCTTCTCACCGGCAAGTTTGAAGTCATAATTGAGCTCTTTAATAGCCCAATATGCTTTATGTTCAAGTTCAAGAGGTAAATGACACGCTTTTCCATAAACCATCTTATATGGAGACATACCCATAGGATTTTTGTAAGCAGTTCTATAGGCCCATAATGCATCATCATGTTTTTTGGACCAATTCTTTCTAGATCTATTCACAGTCTTTTGCAAAATTAATTTGAGCTCTCTATTTCTCAACTCTACTTGACCACTAGACTGCGGGTGATAAGGAGATGCGATTCTATGATTGACATCATACTAAGCAAGCATCTTACGGAAAGCACCATGAATAAAATGTGAACCACCATCAGTCATAAGATATCTAGGGACTCCAAACCTCGGAAAAATAACTTCTTTAAGCATTTTAATAGAAGTGTTATGATCAACACTACTAGTTGGAATAGCTTCTACCCACTTAGTAACGTAATCAACAACAACTAAAATATGTGTATAACCATTGGAGGCAGGAAAAGGTCCCATATAATCAAAGCCCCAAACATCAAACGGTTCAATAACAAGAGAGTAATTCATAGGCATTTCTTGACGTCTGCTAATGTTACCTATTCTTTGACATTCATCACAAGATAAGACAAACTTACGAGCATCTTTGAAGAGAGTAGGCCAATAAAAACCAGATTGTAGTACCTTGTGTGCAGTTCTATCTCCCGCGTGGTGTCCTCCATAAGATTAAGAGTGACACTTACGTAGGATTTGTTCGTGTTCATGCTCAGGCACACAACGTCTAATAATACCATCTACTCCTTCTTTATAAAGGTGCGGATCATCCCAGAAGTAATGTCTTAAATCATAAAAGAACTTTTTCTTTTGCTGGTATGTGAAACTAGGCGGTATATATTTAGCAACAATGTAATTAGCATAATCAGCATACTACGAGAAGCATTGACAACCGCTAATTTTTCATCACGAAAACTATCATTAATAGGCAGTGGGTCATCAAGAACATTCTCTAACCTAGACAAGTTATCTGCAACTGGGTTCTCAGCTCCCTTTCTATCAATAATATGCAAGTCGAATTCTTGGAGCAAGAGAACCCATCTAATGAGTCTAGGCTTAGCATCTTTCTTTTCCATGAGATATTTAATAGCAGCATGATCAGTGTGAATAGTAACTTTGGAATCAACAATATAAGGTCTAAACTTATCACATGCAAACACAACTGCTAAGAACTCTTTTTCAGTAGTAGCATAATTTCTTTGGGCAGTATCAAGAGTCTTACTAGCATACTGGATAACATTCAATTTCTTATCGACTCTTTGCCCTAAAACAGCACCTATAGCATAATCACTAGCATCGCACATAATTTCAAAAGGTAAGTTCCAATCAGGTGGCTGAACAATAGGTGCAGTGATCAAAGCTTTCTTAAGTGTTTCAAATGCTTCTACACAATCATCATCAAAGACAAAAGGGATATCTTTTTGCAATAAATTAGTCAAAGGCCTAGAGATTTTAGAAAAGTCCTTAATGAACCTCCTATAAAAACCGGCATGACCAAGAAAACTTCTTATACCTTTTATGTCCTTGGGACATGGCATTTTCTCAATAGCGTTAACTTTGGCTTTATCAACTTCAATACCTCTCTCGGAGATCTTGTGCCCCAAGACAATGCCTTCATTAACCATAAGGTGAGACTTTTCCCAATTCAGGACGAGACTGGTGTCTTCGCATCTCCGCAAAACTCGATCAAGGTTTCTCAAACAATCATCAAAAGAGGATCCATAAATGGATAAGTCATCCACGAATACCACACAAATCTTTTCACAAAAATCAGAAAATATAGCCATCATGCATCTTTGAAAGGTAGCAGGTGAATTACATAAACCAAAAGGCATACGTCTATAAGCAAAAGTACCAAAAGGGCAAGTAAAAGTAGTTTTAGATTGATCCTGCGCGGACACAGGTATTTGAGAGAAACCAGAATAACCATCTAGAAAGCAAAAATGTGTGTGTTTGGATAGCCTTTCTAGCATTTGATCAATAAAAGGTAAAGGGTAATGATCTTTCTTAGTGGCTTTATTTAACTTACGGAAATCAATTACCATCCTATAGCCTGGAATAATTCTTTGCGGGATCAATTCATCTTTATCATTAGGAACAATGGTAATACCTCCCTTTTTAGGGACACAATGGACAGGGCTTACCCATTCACTATCAACAACGGGATAAATAATACCCGCCTCAAGGAGTTTTAGAATCTCCTTTCTTACCACTTCCTTCATTTTGGGGTTTAATCGTCTTTGATGATCTCTAACTGGTTTGGCATCCTTCTCCACTGAAATTTTGTGTTGACATAATGTGGGACTAATGCCCTTAAGATCATCCAGAGTATATACAATAGCAGCTCGGTGCTTCTTCAGAGTTTTCAATAATCTTTCTTCTTCTTTCTCTGAAAGGTTAGCACTAATAATAACAGGATATATTTATTTTTCATCAAGATAAGCATACTTGAGATTATCAGGTAAGGGTTTGAGTTCGAACACGGGATCACCCTTGGGTGGAGGGGGATCCCCAAGAATTTCAACAGGAAGGTTATGTTTTAGCATAGGTTCTTGTTTAAGGAACACTTCGTCTATTTCTTCCCTTTCCTTCATAAACATATCGTTTTCATGGTCTAACAAATATTGTTCTAACGGATCAGTTGGGGGAACATCAATGGAAGCAAGACCAATAATTTCATCCTTACTAGGTGGTTCCCTTTCACAGGTTGTCTACTAAACTTAGCGAAATTAAAATCATGAGACATACCATCTATGCCAACTGTGACAATATTCCTTTCACAATTAATCTTAGCACTAGCAGTATTCAAAAAGGGTCTACCAAAAATAATGGGACAAAAATTATCTTGTGGGGAAGCAAGAACAAGGAAATCAGCAGGGTATTTAATCTTTCCACACAAGACTTCAACATCTCTAACAATCCCAATAGGTTTAATGGTGTCCCTATTAGCAAGCTTAATAGTAACATCAATGTCTTCTAATTCAATAGGTGCAATATCATGCATAATTTCTTTATAAAGATCATAAGGTATCGCATTAGCACTAGCACCGATATCACATAAGCCATGATAACAATGATCTCCTATTTTAACAGAAATAACAGGCGTGCCTACAACAAGTCTACGTGTCTTAGTATCGGGTCTAGCAATATTAGCAGTTTCACCCACGAAAGAGATAACATGCCCATCTAAGTCTTCATCCAAGAGATCTTTAATCATAGCAATACCAGGTTCAACATTAATTTGCTCAGGAGGTGTATAAGTCCTAGTATTACTCTTACGAACAACAGTCAAAGCTTTAACATGATCTTTTATCCTAACAGGAAAAGGAGGTTTTTCAACATAAGCAGTAGGAATAATAGGATCACTATATGTAAAAGTTTTTTCTTCGACTGTAATAGGTGCAACTACTTTCACTTCAATAGGAGGATTATATTTAAACCACTTCTCTTTAGGGAGATCAATGTGAGTAGCAAAAGTTTCACAAAAAGTAGCTACTATCTCAGAGTCAAGTCCATACTTAGAGCTAAATCCACGGAAAGCATCGGTATCCATAAAAGATTTAACACAATCGAACTTAGGTGTCATACCTGACTCCTTACCATCGTCGGAACCCCAATCTTCAGAGTTGTGTTTAATTCTTTCCAATAAGTCCCATTTGAAATCAATAGTCTTCAACATATAGGAACCAGCACAGGAAGTATCGAGCAGGTTGCGATTATCAAGAGAAAGCCGAGCATAAAAATTCTGAATAATCATTTCCCGAGAGAGCTCATGATTGGGGCATGAATATAACATGGATTTAAGCCCCCCCCCCAAGCTTGAGCAATGCTTTCTCCTTTGCGAGGCCAGAAATTATATATGTAATTACGATCACGATGAACAAGATGCGTAGGGTAGAACTTCTGGTGAAATTCCAACTTCAGTCGCTTATAATTCCAAAATCGCGTATTCATCACATAGCCTATACCATGTCATTGCATCTCCCTTCAAAGATAAAGGGAAGACCTTCCTTTTAACAACATCATCGGGGATACCTGCAAGCTTAAATAATCCACAAACTTCATCCACAAAGATAAGGTGTAAGTCGGGATGCAAAGTTCCATCTCCTGCAAAAGGATTAGCTAGCAGTTTTTCTATCATACCCGAAGGAATCTCAAAGTGAATATTTTCATAAGGTTCAGTAGGTTGAGGAGCATCTCTTTGCTCTTCTGGTTGGGGTGAAGATACCCCAAACAAGCCCCTCAAAGGATTAGTTTCCATAGTGACAAGTAACAGAAAATTTTATCACACTAAATAAATGTTTCCTTACCAAGTTCCACTCACCAAAAGCGCTACACTCCCCGGCAACGGCGCCAGAAAAGAGTCTTGATGACCCACAAGTGTAGGGGATCTATCGTAGTCCTTTTGATAAGTAAGAGTGTCGAACCCAACGAGGAGCAGAAGGAAATGATAAGCGGTTTTCAGTAAGGTTTTCTCTGCAAGCACTGAAATAGTAGGTGATAGATAGTTTTGTGATAAGATAAATAGTAACGAGTAACAAATAAACAAAGTAAATAAGGTGCAGCAAGGTGGCCCAATCCTTTATGTAGCAAAGGATAAGCCTAGACAAATTCTAATAATAATAAAGGAGCTCCCGAGGACAAATTGGGAATTATCGTCAAGCTAGTTTTCATCACGCTCATATGATTCGCGTTCGGTACTTTGATAATTTGATATGTGGGTGGACCGGCACTTGGGTACTGCCTAACTTGGACAAGCATCCCACTTATGATTAACCCCTATTGCAAGCGTCCGCAACTACAAAAAGGAGTATTAAGGTAAACCTAACCATAACATTAAACATATGGGCCCATATGAACCCCTAACGAAGTAACGCATAAACTAGGGTTTAAGCTTCTGTCACTCTAGCAACCCATCATCTACTTATTACTTCCCTATGCCTTCCTCTAGGCCCAAATAATGGTAAAGTGTCATGTAGTCGACGTTCACATAACACCACTAGAGGAAAGACAACATACATCTCATCAAAATATCGAACGAATACCAAATTCACATGACTACTAATAGCAAGACTTCACCCATGTCCTCAGGAACTAAAGTAACTACTCACAAAGCATAATCATGTTCATAATCAGAGCTGTAATAATATGCATTAAGGATCTGAACATATGATCTTCCACCAAGTAAACCAATAAGTATCAACTTCAAGGAGTAATCAACACTACTAGCAACCCACAGGTACCAATTTGTGGTTTTGGATACAAGATTGGATACAAGAGATGAACTAGGGTTTGAGAGGAGATGGTGCTGGTGAAGATGTTGATGGAGATTGACCCCCTCCCGATGAGAGGATCGTTGGTGATGACGTTGGTGATGATTTCCCCCTCCCGGAGGGAAGTGTCCCCGGCAGAATAGCTCCGCCAGAGCCCTAGATTGATTCCGCCAAGGTTCCGCGTCGTGGCGGCGGAGTTTCGTCCCGTAAGCTTACCCATGATTTTTTCCAAGGTAAACGTGATGATATAGCAGAAGATGGACGCCGGAGGCCCATTAGGGGGCCCAGGAGATAGGGGCGCGCCCTATGGGGGGGCGCCCCCCGTCTCCTGGACAGGGTGTGGGCCCCTGGCCTATTTCTTTCACTCATAAATTCTTAATAAATCCAAAAGGCTGTTTCGTGGAGTTTCAGGACTTTTGGAGTTGTGCAGGATAGGTTTCCAACGTTTGCTCCTTTTCCAGCCAGAATTCCAGCTGCCGGCATCCCCCCTCTGCATGGTAAACCTTGTAAAATAAGAGAGAATAGCCATAAATATTGAGATATAAAGTGTAATGATAGCCCATAATGCAATAAATATTTATATAAAAGCATGATGCAAAATGGACGTATTAGACTACTAGTCCTAGTAGGATTCCACCACAAGGGAGGTAGGGGGAAGGAAGGAGAGGGAGAGGGAGTACGAAAGGGGGGCGCCGCCCCCCTTCCTTGTCATATTCGGACTCCAAGGGTGGGGGGGCTGCCTTGGCCGCCCTCCTCTCTCTCCACTAAGTCCCATGGTGGCCCATTAGTTCCCTCGTGGGGTTCTGGTAACCCCTCCGGCACTCCGGTTTTACCCGAAACTTCCCGGAACACTTCTGGTGTGCGAATAACATGGTCCAATATATCAATCTTTCTGTCTCGACCATTTCGAGACTCCTCGTCACGTCCGTGATCTCGTCCGGGACTCCGAACAAACTTCGGTCATAAAAACACATAACTCGTAATACATATCATCATCGAACGTTAAGCGTGCGGACCCTAGGGGATCAACAACTATGTAGACATGACTGTCGGTGTCAAAACCGGCGGATCTCGGGTAGGGGTCCCGAACTATGCGTCTAGGAGGATGGTAACAGGAGACAAGGGACACGATGTTTTTAACCAGGTTCCGGCCCTCTCGATGGAGGTAAAACCCTACTCCTGCTTGATTAATATTGATGATATGGGTAGTACAAGAGTTGATCTACCACGAGATCAGAGAGGCTAAACCCTAGAAGCTAGCCTATGGTATGATTGTTGTTCGTCCTAAGGACTAAAACTCTCCGGTTTATATAGACACCGGAGAGGGATAGGGTTACACAGAGTCGGTTACAATGGGAGGTGATCTACATATCGTATCGCCAAGCTTGCCTTCCACGCCAAGGAAAGTCTCATTCGAACACAGGACGAAGTCTTCAATCATGTATCTTCATAGTCCGGGAGTCCAACCAAAGGTCACAGTCCGGCCATCCGGACGCCCCCTAATCCAGGACTCCCTCAGTAGCCCCTGAACCAGGCTTTAATGACGATGAGTCCGGCGCGCAAATTGTCTTCGGCATTGCAAGGCGGGTTCCTCCTCCGAATACTTCATAGAAGATGTTGAACACAAGGATAGTGTCCGGCTCTGCAAAATAGTTTCCACATACCATCGTAGAGAGAATAATATTCGCACAAATCTAATCTGCTGACGCATTCCGTAGCGTGACATCATGCCACAGCCAAGCCTTTATTCGAATCATTTTACCGTCCCACCTCAGCGTGTTTAGCGAGGCGGTTTCCTTGGTACATCTTGTCAAAGCAGAGATCGTGTCCCCTTATTCCGGGATTCTCATCAATACGGGCATGGGTAACCCAACCGCGCCATTAATCGCGACGCTTGGGAGATAAGCGAGTTTTACTAGGCTGGTGGGGGCTCATAGTTTCGGCCGCCCATATAAGGGGATAAGGATCTACCCTTTCCATCTACGCCTTCTTCCTCCTTCACTTATCCATTCCTGCGCACTCGAGCTCCAGCGCCCAAGTCCGCACTTCCCACCTCAACCTTCTCCAATCATGTCCGGAGCAGGAGGTAGGTGGATGGCCTCCTCCGTTATCGAGGGGCAACTCAAGAAGCCGAGGAAAGCCGGATACTTGTCTAACGACATCCCGCACCGGCTCCCAGATGAGGGGCAGCTCATCCCCACCCCCAGGCCCCATGAGAGGTCGTGTTTCTCCCCCATTTCCTCCACAGACTGGGCTTTCCTCTTCACCCATTTGTCCGGGGGCTCATGTTCTACTACGGCCTGGACTTCCACGATCTGGACCCGAACTTCATCCTCAACATCTCGGCGTTTATCGTCGTGTGTGAGGTCTTCCTCCGCATCCAGCCCCACTTCGGCTTATGGCTGAAGACCTTCAATGTCAAGCCGAAGGTTGTGGGCGGCCGACAGGCGGAGTGCGGAGGCGCCATGGTGGGCAAGATGGCCAACGTCACATGGCTCGAGGGCTCCTTTGTGGAAACCATCAAAGGGTGGCAATCGGGGTGGTTCTACATCACCGAGCCGTGTGACCCTGAATGGGCAGCGGCCCCCGAGTTCCGATCTGGCATCCCCATGCGGCTCACCTCATGGAAAGAGATAGGCCTGTCGTGGGGTAATCCGGAAGAGGCGACCGGACTCCAAACCTGCGTCCAGAACCTGATGGACAAGAAGGTTAAACTCGTCAACGTAGTCCAGGTCATGCTCTTCCGCCGGATCCTCCCGTGTCAACAGTGGGCTTTTAATCTGTGAGAATTCAACCCGGCTCAGGACCAAACTCTGTCCAGGCTCTTCGACACAACGCACGAAGATGCTTGGAAGGTGCTTTTCAAGAGCTTCGAGGTCCACCCTCCCACTACCGAGGATCGTGGATTCTGCGTGAAGCACCAAGCCAGCGCGGTAAGCTTAGTTTACCCATTACAGGGTATTTGTTTTTCATAGTTTGACTCTATGCGAGATCTAAACTCCCATTCCTTTAACATGACTGGCAGAAGAAGGCCGGACAGATCAACTGTCCAACTCCTTTGCCCGAAGACCCAGCGGACGCCCGTTTGGCAAAGCTGCTGGTTCCGGCACCCCACGTGGTGCCGGAAAAGAAGGCCAGGAAGAAGGCCACGGGGACTCGAAAGAGTTCCTGACGCCTGGTGGTGTCGGACTCTTCGCCCGATGACCCCGAGACACCCTTCGCCTCCGAAGACGAGGAAGAGGAAGAAGAAGCCTCTCCCCCTCCAGCGGGGGGAGGAAAGAGAAGGAAGGCCGCCCCAACTGGGGAGGCCGGAGGGTCCAAGAAGGGGAAGACCCTTCTTCCGGACTACGCCTCCGATGCCGACGACGGCGGAGAGGAATTTCCATCCAGGGTCAAGCCCCTGGCAAAATTGTAAGTATCCGGATACCAGAATAACTTATGGCATTCCTCTATTGTACAGTACCTTCTGACACCGAATTCAATTATGCAGTCCGCCCAAGGCTCAGCTCAGCGATTCATCGAGCGGCTCCCTGGACTCGTCGGATGTGAATAGCGCTTCACTCCCGACGGATACCTCTCCCCGCCCTACGGACGATGCCGAGGTGGAGTCCCAAAAGGGGCTAAACCAGGAGGAGCTAGTCCTGGAGGCGCCACAAGGCGACCTCCTAGACTCCAGGCCCAAAGGGGACGAAGCCCCAGAGGGATCTAAGTCCGGCCCTGGGTCGGACACTGCTCTGGAACCTTCAGTGATTCCGGAGTCCGGCAGGCGGCCCCCTCGCAAGAAGGGCAAGCCTACGATGCCGGCGGCCTCCGTCCAACTGGAGGCGCCGGACAATTTGCTGGAGGTGCTTAACGGCGCCTCCATCGACGAGGAGCACCACACTGTTATGAGTGCGGTGATCCAGAAGGTTCAGTCCGCCAAGAGCAGGCTGACAGAAGCATGTGCCAGCCTTCTAACAGGCTTTGAGGTATGTATTTAAAACATATGAAAATGGTACCGCATAGACAGTAGCCCCTGATGCTTAGTTTGGTGTTCAGAAGGAAAAGCCGGACTGAGGATCTAAAAAAAGATATATGCAGGAGTCTAACATAAATATGTCGATATGGGAATGCAGGCTGCGTTGCTGACCTCTGCCGCACTGACTGCGGAGGTCGATGCATTGAAGCAAAGCCTCGAGTGGTCCGAGAATGAGCTCGGTCTTGCCAAGAAGTAGCTCGAGGACAAGGAAGGTATGTAGTACCTTATGTAAGTATATAGAAACCTGGTTGCAAAAATGACAGGACCAACATGAATGTTACAGGGGCCACAACCGAGGTGGCGACCCTGAAGTAAGCACTTTCCAAGGCCGAACACAATGTGGCCGTGGAGCGCACCGAGCGAGAGAAACAAGAGGCGCAGGTGGCGGAAGTGCGGCAAGAGCTCAATGCTCTTGTGAAAAAACATGAGAGTTTAGAGCTTGACTCAAAGACTCGAGAGTCCGAGCTTGCCTCGGCACTTGAAAGCGCCAAATCTGCCAAGGCCGAAGCCCAAAAAGCCCTCCAGGAAATTGAGGCGATGAAGAAGATTGGGGCGGGTAAGGCATTCTTTATGCAAAGC
Organism: Triticum dicoccoides; assembly: GCF_002162155.2. Lineage (NCBI taxonomy): Eukaryota > Viridiplantae > Streptophyta > Magnoliopsida > Poales > Poaceae > Triticum > Triticum dicoccoides. The sequence continues at coordinate 431,560,677 of NC_041381.1, forward strand.
AAGCACGCAAAAGTAAATTACCTGTTACTTACCCGAATTCGGAGCTCTCCAGGAGCATTCACAGATCTGCCCTGCAGTGTATCCGACGCCGCCGCATTCTACCGGGCCGAGGAAGGGAGCTCGACGGAGAAGGTGTTCTGGTCCCAGTATGCTGAGGCCGGACACTCGGTGCCCCTGAGCGACCAGCTGAAGCAGCTGGTCGAGCTTCATAAGGCAGCCGAACAGGCCATCAAGGGCCTGATAGGCCGATTGTGGCCTGGGGAGGCCATGCCTTTGAGCTATTTTGGGCTAGTGCCGCGGCTGGTGGATGCCTGTCCATGGCTTGAAGTTATCAAGCGCTCCATATGCATCGAAGGCGCCCGTAGGGCTTTTGCCCATGCTAAAGTGCACTGGGGCAAGCTGGATGCTGAGAAGCTGGTGACAGAAGGGCCACCGGAGGGAAGGAGCATCGCCGGCCCGAGATGTATTATGAGGGCGTCCTGAAGGGTGCCCGTCTTGTGGCGAATGATTGTACCAGGGATGTAATTTTTGAGTAAACTCGCTCGTGTTTATCCTATGCGCTGAAAACTTGTTCATGTGCGCTAAGCAACGCCTTTTGAATTTAAAATATTACCTTTTGTGCGACCGTTTATTAAATCTGAGAGATGCAAGTCGTCTGCTTCTGCCCCCATGCCATGAGTGCTGGGGTGTTCAGGATAAACCTGAGCGCTCTTGTTCCCATTCTTGGGTCCTTCGAGGGAGGCGCTCAGCACAACGAACAAGGCGATCGGACTTATAATGCTTTATCACTCTCACTTAGCCATAGAATTCTATAATTTTAAATTTCGGTGAAGCCCCTAGTATTCGGAAGACCGAGTTCGAGGCGCTATCCACGCCTAGGCCGGATAAATCCGGCTCCTTGCTCGAAGCGGCATAAGTCTTTAGGGACTCGAAAAACCTCTCGAACAGCGACCGGTCTCTCGCCCTATCATGACGGTCAGTTTTAGCTTTCTCTACTGAGGTGTTAACCCAGCTCAACTGGGGCACAATCGCAGTTGTTCTCCCAGCGCTACCTTAGCCGACATAGCGGAACGTAAGGTACCAAAACATGGGAGCCGGGCAAACCCAACTATTGACCCAAGACATGATTCGGAGCCGACGCATATAATGCTATAAGTTCGGGGTGCCGTACTCATAAGAGTGTTCGGTCTTCTCACACCGTATTCTGGGGAACTTAAGCCCCTGGTGTATTGGCCGTACCAAAGTGTACGGTTGCATGATGTCATGACTGAACATATTTACATGAAAAAATGAATGCAATAATAGACAAGAGCTATGTATTGTTTATTAAAGGGCTGCTATGAAAGCAGAACGATACAAATAGTGCGATAAGCAAGAGATATGATTATTTGACATGTCCCCCTCCAGGGGCAAGCTGCGAGACTTTAAGTAAGACAGGTATTTAGCTAGTTATAGAGACCACCTGGACGTTCGACGTGGCTTGCTGTCTCCCTGGCTGTTGCATCGTGTGTTCAGCGACTGTATTGCCGGACAGGCCTTCTGAAGAGTGGAGTCCTGAAAGTAAGAAAAGAGAAACGACAAAATTGGGAGCCCCTAGTGCGGTTGAGCCGCCTTCTGGGCATGTCGTGGTTGTGCCCCTCCCCTTATGCCCATGGTACTTCCAGAGCGTAATTATGTACGCGTGGTATTGGTTTCGCAATCTCGCGAGGGCTGGGGTTGGGGCCGCACTGCTCTGCTTGCTTGGAATGTGCCAGACGGTCTTGTTGTAGGTTACTCCGGGCATGCTTGACGGTGTCCGGACGTTTAATAGCCGGACTGTAGAATTGCCTTGAGAAGCTACTTTGTACTTCCGCCGCGAGGGCCGCCGTATGCTCCTCTGCTCGGAGAGAACGTTCGGTATTTCCATTGACCGTAATGACTCCGTGAGGTCCTCGCATCTTGAGCTTGAGATATGCATAGTGCGGCACCGCATTGAACTTTGCAAATGCGGTTCGCCCGAGCAGGGGGTGATAGCCACTGCGGAACGGGACTATGTCGAAGATTAACTCCTCGCTTCGAAAATTATCCGGGGATCCGAAGACCACTTCAAGTGTAACTGAGCCTATACAACTGGCCTCTACACCTGGTATGACACCTTTAAAGGTTGTCTTTGTGGGTTTAATCCTTGAGGGATCTATGCCCATTTTTCGCACTGTATCCTGGTAAAGTAGGTTCAGGCAGCTGCCGCCGTCCATGAGGACCCTAGTGAGGTGAAATCCGTCAATGATTGGGTCTAGAACCAATGCGGCGAATCCGCCGTGACGAATGCTAGTGGGGTGGTCCCTTCGATCAAAAGTGATCGGGCAGGAGGACCATGGGTTGAACTTTGGGGCGACTGGCTCCAATGCATATATGTCCCTGAGCGCACACTTCCGTTCCCTTTTGGGGATGTGGGTTGCGTATATCATGTTCACCGTCGGCACTTGTGGGGGGAATCCCTTCTGTCCTCTGTTGTTTGGCGGCCGGGGCTCCTCCTCGTCATTGCTATGCAGCCCCTTGTCTCTGTTTTCGGCACTTAACTTGCCTGCCTGCTTGAACACCCAACAATCCTTGTTGGTGTGATTGTCTGGTTGTTCGGGGGTGCCGTGTATCTGGCACAAGCGATCGAGTATCCGGTCTAAACTGGATGGGCCCGGAGGATTTCTTTTAATGGATTCTTCCGCTGACCGGGTTTAGAGCCTCTGAATCCGGTATTAACTGCCGTATCCTCAGTATTGTCGCCGTTAATGCAGCGCTTGTGCTTGTTGCAACACGACCTGCCATTGTTGTCCTTGGTATCTGAATTACCCGGGCTCTTCGTCATGTTATTACTACGAGCTAGCCAGATGTCTTCTCCCGCGCAAAAGCGGGTCATGAGTGTTGTGAGGGCTGCCATGGATTTTGGCTTTTCCAGTCCAAGGTGCCGGGCAAGCCATTCATCACGGATATTATGTTTGAAGGCTGCGAGAGCCTCTGCGTCCGGACAGTCAACTATTTGATTTTTCTTGGTTAGGAACCGTGTCCAGAATTGTCTGGCCGATTCCTCCGGCTGCTGAATTATGTGGCTTAGGTCATCGGCGTCTGGTGGTCACACATAAGTGCCCTGGAAGTTGTCGAGGAATGCGGATTCTAGGTCCTCCCAGCAACCAATTGACTCTGCTGGCAAGCTGTTAAGCCAATGCCGAGCTGGTCCTTTAAGCTTGAGTGGGAGGTATTTTATGGCGTGTAGATCATCACCGTGGGCCATGTGGATATGAAGGAGATAATCATCGATCCATACCGCAGGATCTGTTGTGCCATCGTATGATTCGATGTTTACGGGTTTAAACCCTTCGGGGATTTGATGATCCATTACTTCATCTGTGAAGCATAGTGGGTGTGCGGCGCCTCTGTACTGGGCTATATCACGATCTAGCTCATATGAGCCTTGCCTGCCCTATTCAGCCTGGCCGTATTTGCCATATCCGGCGTGACGGTTATCATCACGTGTCGTGGGGCACCCACACGATCCGTAGATCGATCTTGTTTACCTTGCCTTGTCCTCCAATATGTCTCGCAGGTCTGGCGCGTTTCCCCGTGCCTTGGTACTTTTTGAGTGGCGCCGGGGTGCGGCTAGAGTTGAGGGCCGAAAGGAATCTCTGTCGCGGCCACGGGGTGGCCGATCAGCCGCCTCATATGCTGGTGATGTAGGTTTAGTTGCTTCCTCCTCTAGTTGGGGTAGCAGCCTGCGCTTTGGGTAGCTCTTGGAGGGGCGTTCGAGTTTGTACTCTTTGGCCACCATGACTTCAGTCCATCTGTCGGCTAGCAAATCTTGGTCAGCTCTAAGCTGCTCTATTTTCTTTTGAGGCTGCTTGCTGTGGCCATAAGCCTGCGTTTGAAACGCTCTTGTTCGACGGGATCCTCAGGCACGACAAATTCGTCGTCATCGCGGCTTGCCTCGTCTTCGGAGGGAGGCATATAATTGTTGTCCTCGACCTCTCTGTCTGCCGCTCTCTCATGAAGGCTGGCTTCCCCATCCTCCTGCGCTGAATCCTGCTGGAGGGGGTTGTCTTCGGCACTGTCCGGGGTGTTATTGTCTCCAGTGCCAGACTCGCCGTTTTTGCTTTGGCGGGATTTAGAGCGGCGCCGCTGACGCCGACGCTTAGGTTGTTTCTTGGAGGGGTCATCCTCCGTTTTTCCATCGCCATTCCCTTCTTTTGGGGTGTCCACCATGTATACGTCATATGACGAGGTGGCTTTCCAGTGCCCTATAGGCGCTGGTTCTTGGTCGTTTCCTTCATCGGCGTCCATACCATCGATGTCTTCGGAGTCGAAGTCGAGCATGTCGGTTAAATCGTCGATAGTGGCTACGAAGTGGGTGGTGGGTGGGTTTCGAATTTCTTCATCGTCCGCATCCCAACCTTGCTGACCATAGTCCGGCCAGGGCTCTCCTGACAAAGAGAGAGATTTTAGTGAATTCAGGATGTCGCCAAAGGGCGAGTGCTGAAAGATGTCTGCGGCGGTAAACTCCATGATCGGAGCCCAATTGGGTTTGATCGGGAGGGGTGCAGAAGATTCGGAGTCCGGAAAGGAGTCCAGCACCTTGGAGTCACGAGCTCCGTGAGGGACTAGATTGGTGTTCGGCTCGATCGCCGTAGAGATTGCAGCCCCCGAGGTGGCGTCTAGCCACCCGTCCTCGACCGGCGCAGTCGGCTCCGAGCTGAGGGTCGGAGCAGACAGCTGAGCGGCGTTCTGGGCACTGTCCGGCGGCAGAGCTAGATCATGCCCATCGTGACAGCGCGGCGCGCTCGGCTGCGGCTCGAATCCGTCGAAGATCAAGTCTCCGCGGATGTCAGCCATGTAGTTTAAACTTCCAAATTTGACCTGATGGCCAGGGGCGTAGCTTTCGATCTGCTCCAGATGGCCAAGCAAATTGGCCCGCAGTGCAAAGCCACCGAATACGAAGATCTGTCCGGGGAGAAAAGTATCACCCTGGACCATGTCGTGGATGATGATCGAAGAAGCCATCGGGCCTAAAGGTGATGCCATAGAGGAACTCTCAATGAAAGAACCAATGTCGGTGTCAAAACCGGAGGATCTCGGGTAGGGGGTCCCGAACTGTGCGTCTAGGAGGATGGTAACAGGAGACAAGGGACACGATGTTTTTACCCAGGTTTGGGCCCTCTCGATGGAGGTAAAACCCTACTCCTGCTTGATTAATATTGATGATATGGGTAGTACAAGAGTTGATCTACCACGAGATCAGAGAGGCTAAACCCTAGAAGCTAGCCTATGGTATGATTGTTGTTCGTCCTACGGACTAAAACTCTCCGGTTTATATAGACACCGGAGAGGGCTAGGGTTACACAGAGTCGGTTACAATGGGAGGAGATCTACATATCGCATCGCCAAGCTTGCCTTCCACGCCAAGGAAAGTCCCATCCGGACACGGAACGAAGTCTTCAATCTTGTATCTTCATAGTCCGGGAGTCCGGCCAAAGGTCACAGTCCGGCCATCTGGACACCCCCTAATCCAGGACTCCCTCAATGACCGAGACACATCTCCGGTCAATAAACAATAGCGGAACCTGGATGCTCATATTGGCTCCTACATATTCTACGAAGAACTTTATCGGTCAAATCGCATAACAACATATGTTGTTCCCTTTGTCATCGGTATGTTACTTGCCCGAGATTCAACCGTCGGTATCATCATACCTAGTTCAATATCGTTACTGGCAAGTCTTTTTACTCGCTCTGTAATACTTCATCCCGAAACTAACTCATTAGCCACAATGCTTGCAAGGCTTATAGTGATGAGCATTACCGAGAGGGCCCAGAGATACCTCTCCGAAACACAGAGTGACAAATCCTAATCTTGATCTATGCCAACCCAACGAACACCTTCGGAGACACCTGTAGATCATCTTTATAATCACCCATTTACGTTGTGATGTTTGATAGCACACAAAGTGTTCCTCCGGTATTCAGGAGTTGCATAATCTCATAGTCTAAGGAACATGTATAAGTCTTGAAGAAAGCAGTAGCAATGAAACTATAACGATCATAATGCTAAGCTAACGGATGGGTCATGTCCATCACATCATTCTCCTAATGATGTGATCCCGTTTATCACACATGTATATGGTTAGGAAACATAACCATATTTGATTAACGAGCTAGTCATGTAGAGGCATACTAGGGACACTATGTTTTGTTTATGTATTCACACATGTACTAAGTTTCTGGTTAATACAATTCTAGCATGAATAATAAACATTTATCATGAAATAAGAAAATAAATAATAACTTTATTTTTGCCTCTAGGGCATATTTCCTTCAGTCTCGCACTTGCACTAGAGTCAATAATCTAGATTACAAAGTAATGATTCTAATACCCATGGAGCTTTGGTGCTGATCATGTTTTGCTCATGGAAGAGGCTTAGTCAATGGGTCTGCAACATTCAGATCCGTATGTATCTTGCAAATCTCTATGTCCCCTTCCGACACTTGATGACTTATGTCTACTACACAACCTTCTTCTTGTAGACGTTGTTGGGCCTCCAAGTGCAGAGGTTTGTAGGACAGTAGCAAATTTCCCTCAAGTGGATGGCCTAAGGTTTATCAATCCATGGGAGGCGTAGGATGAAGATGGTCTCTCTCAAACAACCCTGCAACCAAATAACAAAGAGTCTCTTGTGTCCCCAACACACCCAATACAATGGTAAATTGTATAGGTGCACTAGTTCGGCGAAGAGATGGTGATACAAGTGCAATATGGATGGTAGATAAAGGTATTTGTAATCTGAAATTATAAAAATAGCAAGGTAACTAATGATAAAAGTGAGCGTAAACGGTATTGCAATGCTAGGAAACAAGGCCTAAGGTTCATACTTTCACTAGTGCAAGTTCTCTCAACAATAATAACATAACTGGATCATATAACTATCCCTCAACATGCAACAAAGAGTCACTCCAAAGACACTAATAGTGGAGAACAAACGAAGAGATTATGGTAGGGTAACCACCTCAAAGTTATCCTTTCTGTTCTATCTATTCAAGAGTCCGTAGTAAAATTACATGAAGCTATTCTTTCCGTTCAATCTATCATAGAGTTCATACTAGAATAACACCTTAAGACACAAATCAACCAAAACCCTAATGTCACCTAGATACTCCATTGTCACCTCAAGTATCCGTGGGCATGATTATACGATATGCATCACACAATCTCAGATTCATCTATTCAACCAACACAAAGTACTTCAAAGAATGTCCCAAAGTTTCTACCGGAGAGTCAAGACGAAAACGTGTGCCAACCCCTATGCGTAGGTTCATGGGAGGAACCCGCAAGTTGATCACCAAAACATACATCAAGTGGATCACGTGAATATCCCATTGTCACCACAGATAAGCATGGCAAGACATACATCAAGTGTTCTCAAATCCTTAAAGACTCAATCCGATAAGATAACTTCAAAGGGAAAACTCAATCTATTACAAGAGAGTAGAGGGGGAGAAACATCATAAGATCCAACTATAATAGAAAAGCCCGCGATACATCAAGATCATGCGAAGTCAAGAACACGAGAGAGAGAGAGAGAGAGAGATCAAACACATAGCTACTGGTACATACCCTCAGCCCCGAGGGTGAACTACTCCCTCCTCATCATGGAGAGCATCGGGATGATGAAGATGGCCACTGGTGAGGGTTCCCCCCTCCGGCAGGGTGCCGGAACAGGGTCCCGATTAACTTTTGGTGGCTACAAAGGCTTGTGGCGGCGGAACTCCCGATTTATCTTCTTCTTCGATGGTTTTAGGGTATAAGGGAGTATATAGGTGAAAGAAGTCGGTCGGGGGAGCCTCGAGGGGGCCACGAGACAGGGGGGCGCGCCCAGGGGGGTGGGCGCGCCCTCCTATCTCCTGGCTTCCTCGAAGCTTCCCTGGCTTGTACTCCAAGTCTCCGAGATTGCTTCTGTTCCAAAAATAACTTTTCCGACGGTTTCATTCCGTTTGATATTCCTTTTCTTTGAAACACTGAAATAGGCAAGAAAACAACAATATGGGCTGGGCCTCTGGTTAGTAGGTTAGTCCCAAAAATGATATAAAAGTGTAAAGTAAAGCCCATAAACATCCAAAACAGGTAATATAATAGCATGGAACAATAAAAAATTATAGATATGTTGGAGACGTATCAAGCATCCCCAAGCTTAATTCCTGCTTGTCCTCGAGTAGGTAAATGATAAAAACAGAATTTGTGATGTGGAATCCTACCTAGCATAATTCTCAATGTAATTTTCTTTATTGTGGCATGAATGTTCAGATCCAAATGATTCAAAATAAAAGTTCATATTGACATAAGAAATAGTAACACTTCAAGCATGCTAATAAAAGTAATCATGTCTTCTTAAAATAACATGGCTATAGAAAGTTTATATCTACAAAATCATATAGTTAGGCTATGCTTCATTTTTGTCACACAAAAATGTGCCCAAATTCTACACCCGATGACAAGCCAAGCAATTGTTTCGTACTTAAATAATCTCAAACTTTTTCAACTTTCACGCAATTCATGGGCGTGAGCCATGGATATAGCACTATGGGTGGAATAGAATATGATGATGGGGATTGTGTGGAGAAGACAAAAAAGGAGAAAGTCTCACATTGACGAGGATAATTAACGGGCTATGGAGATGCCCATCAATTGATGTCAACATGAGGAGTAGGGATTGCCATGCAACCGATGCACTAGAGCTACAAATGAATGAAAGCTCAACAAAAGAAACTAAGTTGGTGTGCATCCAACTTGCTTGCTCACAAAGACCTAGGGCATTTGAGGAAGCCCATCGTAGGAATATACAAGGCAAGTTCTATAATTAAAAATTCCCACTAGTATATGAAAGTGACAACATATGAGACTCTCTATATGAAAAACATGGTGCTACTTTGAAGCACAAGATATGAGACTCACTATATGAAGGACATGGTGCTACTTTAAAGCACACGTGTGGAAAAAGAGATAGTAACATTGCCCCCCTTTTTTCTCTTTTCTTTCTTTTTTTCCTTTTTCTCTTTAGCCTTTCTTTTTTTCCTTTTGGCCTTTCCTTTTTTTCTTTTTGGGGACAATGCTCTAATAATGATGATCATCACACTTTTATTGATTTACAACACATGAATTACAACTCGAAACTAGAACAAGATATGACTCTATATGAATGCCTCCGATGGTGTACCGGGATGGTGCAATGAATCAAGAGTGACATGTATGCATGGTGGCTTTGCCACAAATACGATGTCAACTACATGATCATGCAATGGCAATATGACAAAAGTAATGCGTGTCGTGATGATAAACGGAATGGTGGAAAGTTGCATGGCAATATATCTCGGAATGGCAATGGAAATGCCATAATAGGTAGGTATGGTGGCTGTTTTAAGGAAGATATAAGGAGGTTTATGTGTGATAGAGCGTATCGTATCACGGGGTTTGGATGCACCGGTGAAGTTTGCACCAACTGATGGTGAGAAAGGGAATGCATGGTATCGAAGAGGCTAGCAACGATGGAAACGTAAAAGTGTGTATAATTGATGGACTCAACATTAGTCAAAAGAACTCATATACTTATTGCAAAAATTTAGAAGTCATCAAAAACCAAGCACTACGCGCATGCTCCTAGGGGGATAGATTGGTAGGAAAAGACCATCGCTCGTCCCCGACCGCCACTCTTAAGGATGCACAATCCAAGGACACATCATGTTTCAAATTTGTTACACAACTTTAACCATATGTGCATGCTACGGGACTTGCTAACTTCAACACAAGCATTCTTTAAATTCATAATCACCCAACTAGCATGACTTTAATATCACTACCTCCATATCTCAAAACAATTATCAAGTATCAAATTGATCATAGCATCCAATTCACTCCTATGATAGTTTTTATTATACCCAACTTGGATGCCTACCATTCTAGGACCTATTTTATAACCATAGCAAATACCATGCTGTTCTAAGAGACTCTCAAAATAATATAGGTGAAGCATGATATATCTACAATTTCTACAAAATATAACCACCACCGTGCTCTAAAAGATATAAGTGAAGCACTAGAGCATATGATAAACTACTCCGAAAGATATAAGTGAAGATCAATGAGTAGTCGAATAATTCTACAACTATGTGAAGACTCTCTATTTTATTCAAACAACAAGCAATACAAAACAAAATAAAATGACGTTCCAAGCAAAACACATATCATGTGGTGAATAAAAATATAGCTCCAAGTAAAGTTACCGATTAACGAAGACGAAAGAGGGGATGCCTTCCGTGGCATCCCCAAGCTTAGGCTCTTGGTTGTCCTTGGATATTACCTTGGGGTGCCTTGGGCATCCCCAATCTTAGGCTCTTGCCACTCCTTATTCCACAGTCCATTGAATCTTTTACCCAAAACTTGAAAACTTCAACCACACAAAACTTAACAGAAAATCTCATAAGCTCCGTTAGTACAAGAAGACAAACCACCATTTTAAGGTACTGTAGTGAACTCATTCTTTATTCATATTGGTGTAAGCTCCGTTGCAAGCGCGGTTTTGACATGGTGATCATTGTGACCGTTTGGGCCTTATGGAAGCAGCGCAACGCTAGAGTGTTCCACAGGACTAGTCAGCAGATGACGGCGCCAAATTTGGTCCTCGCCATCATTGAGGAGCTCCAAGAATGGATATTGGCGGGTTTGGGAGGAGGAGGCTATAGCACGTTTTTTGAGAGTGTTGGCATAGGTTAATTGTAGGGTGTGCTAGGGTGTGTGTTCCCGATGGAAGCTCGCTTCCATCAAAAATCTCTTGTATATTGTGCTTTGTTCTATTCTTCTATAAAAGTAAGGTACACCTTTGGCGTACTCTCGAAAAAAAAATTGGTGTAATATCTACTGTATTTCAACTTCTCTATGGTTCATACCCTCCGATACTACTCATAGATTCATCAAAACAAGCAAACAACACATAAAAAACAGAATCTGTCAAAAACAGAACAGTCTGTAGTAATCTGTATCAAACGTATACTTCTGGAACTCCAAAAATTCTGAAATAAATTGGTGGAACTGAGGAATTTGTCTATTAATCATCTTCAAAAAGAATCAACCTAAAATCACTCTGCAGTAAAAAATGACAGCTAATCTTGTGAGCGCTAAAGTTTCTGTTTTTTACAGCATGATCATAAAGACTTCACCCAAGTCTTCCCAAAGGTCCTACTTGGCACAAACACTAATTAAAACATGAAACCACATCTAACCATAGGCTAGATGAATTATTTATTAATAAACAGTAACAAAAATCAAGGAACAAAAATAAAGTCGGGTTGCCTCCCAACAAGCGCTAATGTTTAACGTCCCTAGCTAGGCATGATGATTTCAATGATGCTCACATAAAAGATAAGAATTGAAACATAAAGGATATGAAGAATATGACTAGCACATTTAATCCTAATCCACTTCATATGCACAGGGATTTTGTGAGCAAACAACTTATGGGAACAATAATCAACTAGCATAGGTAGCAAAACAAGCATAACTTCAAAACTTTAAGCATATAGAGAGGAAACTTGATATTATTGCAATTCCTACAAGCATATGTTCCTCTCTCATAATAATTTTCAGTAGCATCATGAATGAATTCAACAATATAACCAGCACATAAAGCATTATTTTCATAATCTACAAGCATAGAAAATTTACTACTCTCCACATAAGCAAAATTCTTCTCATTCTGAATAGTGGGAGTATCATAAGAGACTTGAACACTAAAAATTGTTTCCATTTTAAAAGAGTAATGTTCAGAAAAAGGGTAATCATAATCATGACAAGTTTTATAAATATAATCATCACTACTTTTTATAACATAAGTTTCATCACAATAATCATCATAAGTAGCAACTTCGTTCTCATCATAATGGATTGAAACCTCTCCCAAGATAGTGGAATCACTAAATAAAGTTGACACTTTTCCAAATCCACTTTCGTATTCATCACAATAAAATTCAACATCCTCCAAAATAGTGGGATCACTACTTCCTAAAGTTGACACTCTTCCAAACCCACTTTCATCAATATAATCATAAGTAAGAGGCATGCTATCATCATAACAACTTTGCATATCAAAACTTGGGATGCTAAAAATATCATCTTCATTAAACATAGCATCCCCAAGCTTGGGACAAACATTAATTGCAGCAAATATATTCTCAAACATGTCATCCTCAAACATAGCTTCCCCAAGCTTGGGCCTTTTCATATCATAAGCATAGTCACTCTCATCATTAATAGTACGGATAGCACCAATAGTATAGCAACTATCATCATCACAACGAGTAGTAGGAGCAACTTCATTTGAGAGAGATACCTTTTTACCTTTGTTGCTCCTTCTTTTCTTTTTCTTCTTCACATTATGTGTGGGTTCAACCTTCTTCTTCGAGCTCCTTATTGATGAGATTGGTTGAATAGATAGCTCCTCCTCGTTACCTGATTCATCATAAGAAATAATAAGAGGAGATTGGGAAGTCTCTTCCCTTTCATTAGTATTCTCTTGAGCTTATAATTGCTTTCTTTTCTTTAGGTAATTGGCAATATAAGGATTTTCAACGCAATTCACCACACAATACAAATAAATCTTCTCTAGATCAAAATCAAGACAGCTATCAAGATTAAATTTTGGAATGCCCTCAGTTATACGTTTCATTTCTTCACACCCCAAAAGAAGACTAAGCTCTTTATGATGCTCAAGGGTAATCAAGTTATCACAATTTTTGGACACGCTTTGGTCATGAAACAATTTGCATTGGAGATTTAAATGACCACGTTCATTGCAAAGTTCACAAGGAGCGCGAAAAATATTGAATTTTTCAGCAAAATCATCAATACTTTCTTGCAACCCTTTAGTTTCTAAATACTTATGCCTCTTGCAATATCTATTTTCCCTATTTGGTGTGTACTTGCAAACCCAATCTACTCCACAAAAAATCGACATGCTTATAGGAAACATTTTCATCATAACTAGTGCAATCATCATTACTACTATGAATATTCAAGGAGTTCATACTAACAACATTGCAATCATGCTCATCATTCAAAGATTTAGTGCAAAACATTTTATAGATTTCTTCTTCTAGCACTTGAGCACAATTTTCCTGTCCATCATTTTCACGAAAGAGATAAAAAAAGATGAAGCGTATGAGACAAACTCAATTCCATTCTTTTGTTTTCTTTTGTAGACTAAACTAGTGATAAAACAAGAAACAAAAAGATTCGATTGCAAGATCTAAAGATATACCTTCAAGCACTCACCTCCCCGGCAACGGCGCGAGAAAAGAGCTTGATGTCTACTACACAACATTCTTCTTGTAGACGTTGTTGGGCCTCCAAGTGCAGAGGTTTGTAGGACAGTAGCAAATTTCCCTCTTGTGGATGACCTAAGGTTTATCAATCCGTGGGAGGCGTAGGATGAAGATGGTCTCTCTCAAATAACCTTGCAACCAAATAACAAAGAGTCTCTTGTGTCCCCAACACACCCAATACAATGGTAAATTGTATAGGTGCACTAGTTCGGCGAAGAGATGGTGATACAAGTGCAATATGGATGGTATAGCAAGGTATTTGTAATATGAAATTATAAAAACAGCAAGGTAACTAATTATAAAAGTGAGCGTAAACGGTATTGCAATGCTAGGAAACAAGGCCTAAGGTTCATACTTTCACTAGTGCAAGTTCTCTCAACAGTAATAACATAATTGGATCATATAACTATCCCTCAACATGCAACAAAGAGTCACTCCAAAGACACTAATAGCGGAGAACAAACGAAGAGATTATGGTAGGGTACGAAACCACCTCAAAGTTATCCTTTCTGTTCTATCTATTCAAGAGTCTGTAGTAAAATAACATGAAGCTATTCTTTCCGTTCAATCTATCATATAGTTCATACTAGAATAACACCTTAAAACACAAATCAACCAAAACCCTAATGTACCCTAGATACTCCATTGTCACCTCAAGTATCCGTGGGCATGATTATACGATACGCATCACACAATCTCATATTCATCTATTCAACCAACACAAAGTACTTCAAAGAGTGCCCCAAAGTTTCTACCGGAGAGTCAAGACGAAAACGTGTGCCAACCCCTATGCATAGGTTCATGGGCGGAACCCGCAAGTTGATCACCAAAAACACATCAAGTGGATCACGTGAATATCCCATTGTCACCACAGATAAGCACGGTAATACATACATCAAGTGTTCTCAAATCCTTAAAGACTCAATCCGATAAGATAACTTCAAAGGGAAAACTCAATCCATTACAAGAGAGTAGAGGGGGAGAAACATCATAAGATCCAACTATAATAGCAAAGCTCGCGATACATCAAGATCGTGCAAAGTCAAGAACAAAAGAGAGAGAGAGAGATCAAACACATAGCTACTGGTACATACCCGCAGCCTCGAGGGTGAACTACTCCCTCCTCATCATGGAGAGCGCCGGGATGATGAAGATGGCCACCGGTGAGGGACCCCCCTCCGGTAGGGTGCCGGAACAGGGTCCCGATTGACTTTTGGTGTCTACAGAGGCTTGCGGCGGCGGAACTCCCAATCTATCTTCTTATTCAATGGTTTTAGGGTATAAGGGAATATATAGGTGAAAGAAGTCGGTCGGGGGAGCCTCGAGGGGCCCACGAGAGAGGGGGGCGCGCCCAGGGGTGTGGGCACGCCCTCCTATCTCCTGGCTTCCTCGAAGCTTCCCTGGCTTGTACTCCAAGTCTCCGAGATTGCTTCTATTCCAAAAATAACTTTTCTGAAGGTTTCATTCCGTTTGGACTCCGTTTGATATTCCTTTTCTTCGAAACACTGAAATAGGCAAGAAAACAACAATGTGGGCTGGGCCTCCGGTTAGTAGGTTAGTCCCAAAAATGATATAAAAGTGTAAAGTAAAGCCCATAAACATCCAAAACAGGTAATATAATAGCATGGAACAATCAAAAATTATAGATACGTTGGAGACGTATCAATGACGGATGGAATTGAAGCCTCTCTTGATGTGCTTGGTTCTCTTGTGAAATCTGGATTCCTTTGCCAAAGCAATTGCACCGGTATTGTCATAAAAGATTTTCATTGGACCCAATGCACTAGGTATGACAAATAGACCAGATATGAACTCCTTCATCCAGACTCCTTCATTTGTTGCTTCCGAAGCAGCAATGTACTCCGCTTCACACATAGATTCCGCCACGATGCTTTGCTTGGAACTGCACCAACTAACAACTCCGCCATTCAATAAAAATACGTATCCGGTTTGCAACTTAGAGTCATCCGGATCAGTGTCAAAGCTTGAATCAACGTAACCGTTTACGATGAGCTCTTTGTTACCTCCATAAACAAGAAACATATCCTTAGTCCTTTTCTGGTATTTCAGGATGTTTTTGACCGCAGTCTAGTGCTCCACTCCGGGATTACTTTGGTACCTCCGTGCTATGCTTATAGCAAGGCACACATCAGGTTTGGTACATAGCATTTCATACATGATAGAACCTATGGCCGAAGCATAGGGAATGACTTTCGTTTTCTCTCTATCTTCTACAGTGGTCGGGCATTGAGTCCAACTCAACTTCACACCTTGTAACACAGGCAAGAACCCTTTCTTTGACTAATCCATTTTGAACTTCTTCAAAACTTTATCAAGGTATGTGCTTTGTGAAAGTCCAATTAAGTGTCTTGATCTATCTCTATAGATCTTGATACCCAATATGTAAGCAGCTTCACTGAGGTCTTTCATTGAAAAACTCTTACTCAAGTATCCTTTTTTGCTATCCAGAAATTCGGTATCATTTCCAATCAACAATATGTCATCCACATATAATATTAGAAATGCTATAGAGCTCCCACTCACTTTCTTGTAAATACAGGCTTCTCCAAAAGTCTGTATAAAACCATATGCTTTGATCACACTATCAAAGCGTTTATTCCAACTCTGAGATGCTTGCACTAGTCCATAAATGGATCGCTGGAGCTTGCACACTTTGTTAGCACCCTTTGGATCGACAAAACCTTCTGGTTGCATCATATACAACTCTTCTTCTAGAAATCCATTCGGGAATGCAATTTTGACATCCATCTGCCAAATTTCATAATCATAAAATGTGACAATCGCTAACATGATTCGGACAGACTTAAGCATCGCTACGGGTGAGAGAGTCTCATCATAGTCAACTTCTTGAACTTGTCGAAAACCTTTTGCAACAACTCGAGCTTTGTAGACAGTAACATTATTGTCAGCGTCAGTCTTCTTCTTGAAGATCCATTTATTTTCTATGGCTTGCCGATCATCGGGCAAATCAACCAAAGTCCACACTTTGTTCTCATACATGGATCCCATCTCAGATTTCATGGCCTCAAGCCATTTCGCGGAATCTGGGCTCATCATCACATCCTTGGAGTTCGTAGGTTCACCATGTTCTAGTAACATGACTTACAGAACAGGATTACCGCACCACTCTGGTGCGGATCTCACTCGGGAAGACCTACGAGGTTTGGTAGTAACTTGATATGAAGTTTCATGATCATCATCATTAGCTTCCCCACTAATTGGTGTGGAATCACTGGAACTGATTTCTGTGATGAACTACTTTCCAATAAGGGAGAAGGTGCAGTTACCTCATCAAGTTCTACTTTCCTCCCACTCACTTCTTTCGAGAGAAACTCCTTCTCTAGAAAGGATCCATTCTTAGCAATAAATATTTTGCCTTCAGATCTGTGATAGAAGGTGTACCCAACAATTTCCTTTGGGTATCCTATGAAGACGCACTTCTCCGATTTGGGTTCGAGCATATCAGGTTGAAGCTTTTTCACATAAGCATGGAAGCCCCAAACTTTAAGAAACGAGAACTTTGGTTTCTTACCAAACCACAGTTCATATAGGGTTTAATGCGTTTTCTGAGACTAACTTTGGCCCTGTTTGGATCCATGTGTTAGAGTTAGTTTGAGCTAGTTGGGGCTCAAATAGCCCTAAAGTATCCAAACATGAGGGTTAAATTGGAGCAAGTTAGACTTGTTCGATTTTTTATGCAGTTGTTGTTCTGCTACTGTCCAATATTCGCATGTGGTTGTTTCTAGAATAAAAAAAGGAGGTACCCCTACTTATGTTACTCCCACTCTATGTAGCGACCCGACCCGAATGGATCAAGTCTCTGTGCTTAAGTGTCATCCCTGGATCGGTATGCTGACACACACAGTACTGGAGGATTTATAACAGAGGTAAATCACATGTATAAAGTAACGTAAATACTATTACCTCAATCCAAATAGCGAAAGTAACAAGGTTGTGGATTCCCATCAACACCAACAGCAAAGTTGAGTGTAGAAATCGTAACCCTAACGTATCACTTACTCGTCGTAAGATCCTGCAACATGAGACGTTACAGCCACAAAGGGTCAGTACATTGAATGTACTGGCAAATGCACATCATAGGATAATGATGAATAAAGGCTATCACTACATGCATATTTGGCTGGTGGAAAAGCTCTATGGTTATAATGTTTTTGCGAAAAGCCAATTTTTCCCTACTAGAAGGAATAAATTTTATTTAACTATCATGGTGGTTGTTAAACATTGAGAATGGTTGACAGCATTCTCAATCCCAATTAAGTATCATCATTAAAAACCCAACATCATTAATTAAAGTAACATGATGAGATTCACATGATAATCCAAGTACTAGATACTCAAAACATCCATAACCGGGGACACAGCTAATCATGATTAGTTTATACACTCTGCAGAGGTTTGTGCACTTTTCCCCACAAGACTCGATCTCCTCCGTTTGTTTTCTCGCACTACATGGTGTTTGAGAAATGGATGACCGAGACATAGTCTTTCAGAAGCGCTAGCACCTTATGATTGGGTAGACCGTACCACCTACATCCCCTACATCTGCTAGTCTACCACTATAAGAGTTCGCACGACTTAATCAACTATGCTAGAGTCCACAATAGCATGTGGCTGCACACGGAAGTTTCTAGCATGAATAATCTTATGATCCCTTTGAGCCTAGGTGGCGGTCCAAAAACAAACAGGCAATCCTGGAATACCCAAGTGCCTCAAACCACCCAGATGTGTATTAAAGTTGCCACCTTAAATAAACCATTAATTAACAATCTCACATCTATCATGGAAATTCACTCACCCAATCCACGTCTACTAGCATAGCATGGCATAATAAGCAAATGTAGAAGTAACTCCCAAGGGTTTGATAATAAAACAGGTAATAGGTACTACCTCATTTACTTCCCAAAACCCACATATTAATCAGATCCTACTCATGCAATTGTTTGAGGATTGATCTAATGCAATAAAACTGGGTAGTAAAGAGATATGATAAAAGTGTGAACTTGCCTGTACTGTTGATGAAGATGATTTGCACTCAACTCCTGATAGTTCTATTCGTCTCACTCCGTTCAATCTATTGTAAGCAAGAAATAGTAACCACACATAAGCAATCACTCAAAAGATCAGAGAGAACGAAGAAAACAAATCAGAAAACATCAAAACCAAGCAAATAACTCTTGCAGCATAAAACAATTTCTAATAGTACCAAAACTATGTGAATTTGGCCTTATCAGAAAGTTTAGTTCAAGAGCTTCGATTTGCAAAAAGAATAAACTCAAACGGAGTTACGAAACTCAAGTTACGATCAAACGAAGTTCAAAATACTAAACTATTTGAAAAACAAATTTTAAACTTTCAAAAACATGTTTAAGTTGTTTTACTGGATAGAGGGGATCATAACGAAGAAGTAGGCGTTGGTTTCGTTGGATTTGGACTAACGAGCAAAAAATTGTGTTCGATTGAAGTACAAGGACTAATCTATAAACATAATATTCACGGATGGGTCCCTGACTGAAAATTAAAAAGAAAAAGGAAAAACTCTACAAAACGAACGTTCGCTACAGAGCCTAATCCGACGAACTCGTTCACTATGGAATCCTAACTAATGAACGTCCATAAAATAAATCTAACTAAAAAAACAAAAACGATCTAAACCTAACTTAACCGAAAAGAACCGAAATAAAACCGAACTAGGGTTTTACCGGTTGGGGCGGTTTTCCGTCGGAAAACCGGCAGCGGAACTCCGGCGGCTTCCCGCGGCGGTGGGCGTCGGCGAGGAACGGGGCGACGGCTCCGGGCGTCGGCGGCGATGGCGGAGTAGCGGGGAAGGGGCGACGCGGAGCGGCGAGTGCACTGGTGACGCCGGCGGCAGTCAGCGGCGTCGGCGAAGTGCGGCCAGGGCGGCGGAGATGCGAGCGCCGGTGATGGCGAGATCTTCAGCGGCGGTGCGACTACGAGGAGCGGCGACGGCGGCGAAAACGGGACCCAGGGGTCCCGGGGTAGCCTTTTAAAGGGGCAGGGAAGGGCGGTGGCGTGGGGAAGGGGGCGCGGAGGCCGGGGCGGACACGGCGGTGGCGGCAACCGGTGTGCTCGGGTGGGACTCCGCCCAGGTTCGGTGGCGATGGCGCGCTGGGCTGGGCCTTGGCCTGGCAGGAGCTGGGCCGGCCAAGTCGGCGAGAGGAGAAGATTTTTTTAAACATTTTCAGACAAACAAAAATAATAAAACCAAACAAATAAATATATTTTATAGGCATATAATATATCAAATTTTTTAGAAAAAGATTTCCTACAGCATGAACATTATTCCAGCTTAAAATAAAACCCACAACAATTCTAATAATTCAAACAGTGCTACTGACCTATTTAAAACCCAATAAAATCATTTTAAAAATACCAAAATGGTTTCAAATTTATTTTCTCCAATTTTCTTCTGTAGGGAATCATGTTACCCTAATTTCCTTATATTTTGTTTTTGGAGAAAAATAATTTGAATAAAACCCAAATAAGGCCAAATTGAAAAATAATTTTCATCGAAGCTTTAAATTGGATTTCTTTTAAACTCCCAACTCATATCTCATATGTTTTGAAGAAGTCATTTTATCTTCTCTCATGAAAATCATTGAGTTGCTTGAAGTTTCTGAAATTGAAAAATATTTCCAAATGAAATTCAAATCTCTTCAAAACCCTTTTCATTTATTTAAATGGAAGAAGTCATATTATCTTCACTCCAGGGTTTTGTGTTTGAAAAGTATTTGAATCCATGGAGATTGGAAAGCAAAGGTGAAAGTTTGGGAAAGTCCTTTTATTCTCTCTCGTTTAACTTTCAAAACTTTCCAATTTCACTCAATCAATCACACAACAATCAAACAAACAATCATCTATCTATTTATTATAACATTCCAAAATTTAGAATTTTGGGATGTTACAAACCTACCACCCTTAAAATGAATCTCGTCCTCGAGATTCGGAGAGGCTAGCAAGAAATAGGTTAGGGTCGGGGTCTTCTCAAAATGCATCGATCGTCACAGGGGGTGTCGGGTGCTACCACCCTTAGAAGTATTGTTACGGTTCCATCAAAACTCATATACTCCATCCTTATTGTTGATAGGGCCGGTCTTCTCAGATCTTCAGTATAATTCCTTCTCTGGCTCTTCCGATAGCGGCATAACCTTTACCGCAATTCTTCTGTCCTTTCATCTTGGTAAGGTTATTCCGAGACTGGGTCTTCTTGGCTGACAGGTCTGGCGCCAATACTAAACAACTATCGATAACTTATGGTGGTCAACAATTTATGGTTTCTCCTATAGGAAATGGGTCTGGGTTGAACCTCACTGTATATCCTACGATTGGCAACAACTGCCTTGTACACGGAACCATTCTAAGGTTTAAACAAGGTTTTGATCGTCGTATCTCTACTATAGGTAAGTCACTCAGATTTTCAATCCCATATAGCAAAGCAAATAATAAGAGTAAGTCGGTATGGTGATCAATCCATCCCGCACCCAAATCATTACCTTGTATATGGTTTAGCGAATCTCGCATTCTAACACTCGGTCATCCTCTCAAGCATTGAAGAATTTCTCTTTGTCGACGAACCAATTTTGAATAAATCCATTGATTCTACAAGCCAAAACAAAACATCTATCGCTTCTTCACATCTCTCAGGTTTTGCGTAAACTCCTATAAGATCACCTGTTGATAAAGTCGTAACTTCTTCCAGGGTTTTCTCTTCAGCAAGAATGTGCTTGCTTCTTGGCAGGTCCTGGGGCCTCTGGGTTATGGCCCATCTCATCACTTGTAAACCTTGAACTCATCATCGCGGGCAACTGATCATTATCCCAACATCCAACTTCCTAGCATTCTTAAATCCATCCAGTTGTACTGTCTTCCTTCCTTCTATTGGTACAAAACTAAAAGTGATTACTAAGACTCATCAAAGAGTCACCATTGCTCCATATTACCAACATCATACCTCCTTTATATCCAATTAGTACTTCATCCCTTCATATTCTTGGGGTGTCCCACATATCGCGACAAAACTCGTACTTATTTTTTCCAAGTCCACTTCATGGAATATCATTTTCTTTACCAGGGGTCAAGGGTTCTCACAGTTACTACCAGCCTTGAAATGCACAAATTCATCCATAGACCATATTTCTCGTATCCTCGAAAATGGTCAAAATCTTTCTTCATAGAGTAACAACTCATAAAAATCCAAATTAGTACCAACGATGATAACTTTATTGATTCTCCAATTACTACAATCTCCTGCACTTCCATTTCATGCCTCAACTCAACACCTCAATATAAAAGAAATGTTCCCACTACTACTACTACATTTCTTTTGTTGCTAACTCAACTATTTAGCACAAGCCTCCTTCTCATTGGGACAATCCATGGCAAAGTGCCCTACTTCATTACAACGAAAACATATTACTTCTAACAAGTCTCAAGATTTCCTCATGATTACATAGCCTCCTTGGGTCCTCGGCTTCCTTTTTGGGAAATTGCTGAAGTAGTGCCCTGAATCCTTGCCCCTGAAACTGGTGATATGGCTCAGGTCCTTCCCGGTATCCAATCTACTTCTCTTCCTGGTTTTTTCCGTTCCAATCAGGGCTTCTATATCCTATGGGTCATACTCTACTTCCTCTGTCGGGAATTCTACTAGATCTCCATTCAGACAATCTTGGGAGATGTGTCCTTCTTCTCCACATGAATAACAAGACTTGATGCAGGGTTTAATTTGGTCTTCTCCAGGTGTGTCCTCCACCTCTTCCTTCATCATAGGTTCTTCTAAAGTTTCCTTGAGGGCTCCTTTCATTGCTTCCTTCTTCTGTTGGACGGTTCTTTGTACCATGGGGTAAATGTGACACGGAGCAGGGTAGTGGGTAGTTCCTTCACTCAAGAAACAAGTAATCTGCCTAGTTGGGCATTCTTCAGCTAGGTGACTTTCTTCACTATTAGGGCATCCATCCTTGTGCTCCTTATGGTTGTGTCCTATTTCTCCACAAAGCTTGCATGCACAGAGTTTCTTCATATCCTTTCCATAAGGCTTCAATTTTTGGGACACAAATCGAGACTTTGGCAAAGTCAACTTAAATTCTTTCCAAGTGGTTACTCCTTGCTATCCATTGAAGTTTTGGTACATCCTCCACCAAGTAGCAGCACCTCTTTCAAAACATTGAAGAGCACGTTGGGCAATATCCTTTCCGGCTATAGGGTTATTCTTCATGTGATCCTCCATGTTCTGAATCCATCGGTCCATCTCCAATTGACTCATCGGTCCAGGTAATATGAGCTCATCTCCATTCATCCTCTATTGGGTCCAAGGGTTTTAGGGGGTGGGGTAAGAGACAGATAGAGAGGGATACACACAATGCAAACAATAGTTTTGAAAAGGGCATTTTATTTCATGGCTGTCGGAAAACATCAAACAAAATGACAAATCACAATCGTCGCATCTAACATAGGTATAAAACAGGGGTTTGGTCTTCTAAAGGTCAACAAATCTTAAAAGTCGCCAAACTCTTCAAGTCTTGTTCATGTCTCCGGTGGCTTCTTCCGATCATGCTTGTCCTTCTCAAGTTCTTCTATCAGGTCATTTCTGTTAATGCGAAGTCTCTCATGACGTCCTTTAATATTCTAGAGTTGCATTCCAACTTCTGGGTTTCAACATCCTTGGCATGAACCAAGGTCCTACTGTCCTTCAGTTCCTGACGAATCTTTGGTATCTCGAGGTTTTGCTCCACTAGCTTGGCTATTTTCAGCTTCTGGGTCCTGAGTTCTTCACTAAATGCTTCCTTGTCAAATACGGCTTCCTGCAGATCCATCTTGAAACTCCTGATGTAATTCTCCAAATCCTGGTGATACACCAGCTACGTTAAAACTGCATCCTTTGCTGACAGATGCTCCATCAGCCTTCTACCATCCAATCCTTCTATGCATATGCATGCTTAACTCAACTCGGTGACAATAGCATAAGAGGGCGATAACACCATGGTTAGCCGTGTCTATGCCCATGTTTCTGCCATGAGATTTCATTCCATAATTGATATCTCATGTCTTAGGGTTTTCATTGACAAAAACTTTGAGTTCTAATGCTCCAGGTTCCGGTCTTTCTCCGACACACCTTGATCTCGGGTATTGACTGTCGTGGTTCTAAGTCTGACAGTAGAATGGGGGGTAAGTATGGAAAGACAAGGTCCTAGCTATGGAACAGTTGTACACATGAGTGTTTAGCGAGTTCAGGCCCTTCTCGGAGGAAGTAACAGCCCTACGTCTCGGAGCCCGGAGGCGGTCGACTGATCTCTGTGTATATGAGTTACAGGGGTGCGAACCCTTCTACCAGTGGAGGGGGGTGGCTTATATAGAGGACGCCAGGACCCCAGCCAGCCCATGTAGAGGAGGGTTAAAGTACATTAAGGCCTAGCGTTACTGGTAATGCCCTACATAAAGTGTCATCATGACCATTAAGACTACTTAATTACAGACCATTTGGATACAGCATAGATCCTGAACTTCTGATGGTCGAGTGTGTCTCTGTGGTCGAGTGTCTTCTAGCCGGTCGAGTGGAGTCTCCCTTGGTCGACTGGAAGGTAGCTTCGTCTGATGATGTCCTTGGGTATGGTATCCTAGATAGGTCCATGACCCTACCCTAGGTACATAACCTCATCATTAGCCCCCGAATGGATCGAGGTTCGAGTGAGGAAGGAGTTGATGATTTTATCCGACTTATTTTCTGCGTTTTGATTGTGTCGTATCTTGGATCGGCGATCTTCTTTTCGACGTTGGCGTCAACTTTTACTTCAGTCGCCTTGATCCATTCTTATCTTTTGTCGAGTGAACTTTTGAACTCTGGTGAACTTCCGAGCGACGGATCGCGGGAAGGATATCGTCTGACAGATTGATCTGTTGTTAGCGGATTTTGCGGGATCTGAAATTTGGGAAGCGCGCGAAGCGGGGCGATCCGCGACAATCGGGCGGGATAAGGCATGGACGCCTCGATTTCCGCGCCATCTTTTTCGCCACGTATCGTACGTGTGCGACTGTTTCGGGATGTGACAGATCTGCTCGGACCCACTCGTCAGCCACTCAGAAGCGCCCTTATATAAAGCGTCGGGGAAGAGTTTTTGAACAGTGCCTCCCCATTCTCCTCTCTTCCTTCTCTGCCTCCGCCCATGGCGCTTGCTCTTACCTCTCCCTTATCCACCTCTCGAGCGCTTCGCCGGCGAGAATGGTGAAGGAGAAGACGGCGGCTCTAGAGCGCGCGAAGAAGGCGACGGCGATGGGGGAAGCGAAGGGGAGACCGTCCAGTCGGGGCGGATCTTCGTCAAGGTCCCGGCTGCCGAAGGGTTGGGTCCAAGGGGATTGGATCCGCTCGACCATCACTGAGAAAGATCTCAATGACCTGGCCAATGAGGGACTGATCCCCCATGGGTCAGCGAGGCTTCCGGGGACCGAGTGCCAACCGCAGCCGCGGGAGGGTGAGTACGTTCTCTTGGCCACTCACATAGATCGTGGATTTTCTTTGCCGCCGAGTGTTTTCTTCCGAGGGTTTCTGAATTTCTTTGGGGCACAACTCCACCATTTCAATCCCAATTCCATCGCCTATCTTGCCGCCTTCGTGTCCATGTGCGAGAATTTCCTGGGTTGTCGACCACACTGGGGTCTCTTCAAGCACATATTCACCTGTCGCTCACAGACAGTGAAAAAGGCGAGTCCGGACGATGAGAGGACCAAGGTCATTCAAATGTGCGGGGGTCTTGGGATTCAGTTGAGGAATAAGAGCACTTTTCCTGCCATCATCCTTCCTGAGTCGGTCAGAGGGTGGCAGTCGACTTGGTTCTACTGCCAAGACGAGTCGACGCCGAGGCAGTCGACTGGTCTCCCTCCGTTCTCCATGGACCGAGTGGACAAACCGTCTTCTCTGAAGGTGCTTCCTGAGGAGAAAGTCGAGGTAAAAATGTTGGTGGAGCGCATGGTCCAACTCGTTCGGGATGGAGTGACGGGCATGGATCTTCTGGAAGTCTTCCTTAGGCGGCGCATCCAACCGCTCCTGTACCGAGGCCACCCGATGTGGTTGTACTGCGGTACCGAAGATACCACTCGGGTCCATCCAGAGGCAGTCGACGACGCTACGCTGGAGAGGTGGGTGACCGCCATCACTGGGAACAAGGACAACCCTCGAGGAGCGAGGAGGATCCCGCCACTCGACTGTACCTATACGCCGGACAAGGTATGGCCGCTTAGCTCCGAGTGTAATTTTGTTTTATCCATTCTGCTTTGCTGTGAATTGATCGAGTGATCTTCATTTTGCTCTGTTGCTTGTCAGGCCACCACGGATTTATACTCGATGCCCAATGGAGCGCAGACGCCGACTGAGGAGGAGGAAGGAAGCGGGGGCGAAAGCCCGGAGGAGTGGGATTCGGATGCTGACGACGACGACGAGGGTGATGACTCTGGTGAGGAGGAAGAAGAGGAGGAGGAGGAGGAAGTTGCATCTCCTCGCTCAGAAAGACGCTCGAAGCTTGCCCATGATCCAGCGACTGAGCGGGGTAAGGGGGTCGCAACCGCTTCCCAGTCGACCAAGCGCCCTCGGACCACTTCTACGGCGCCGACTGAGAAGGCTCCGAAGCAATCTCGAGTGGCACCGTCGAAGCCTGCAAAGGTCTTGCCGAAGATGAAGATGGTGATCCCCACTATCTCAGGGTAATGGTAGTTTTGAGCTTTCCCTGTTTCATGAACTTATTCTTGGTCGACTCATGGGCCAATCGACTGACTTTTGGAACTACAGCGCTGCTACTTCTGATACTTCGACCAAGGCTGAAGACCACGAGATGGAGGACGCTGCTACCTCACAACCTGGTACGATTCTTCTGATCCCGTTTTCAGTCGACTGACTTATTGTCTCTAATTTTGATTCTTTCTGCAGCTTCATCTAACATTGTCATTGACCTTCCTGACGACGACGACGAAGAACCACCGAGGCAAAGGAGGAGCAAGAAAACACCTGCTGGCAAGGCGACTCGAGATGTGCCAGCACCCGAGACGTTGGTCGTGGAGGGAGACAATGTCACTCGACCCACCGTAACCTTCGCGGTGCCGTTGACGAGTGCTCGTCCTTCGTCATCGAGTGCTGCTCAACCCTCACTTTTCTCCACCTACCCCGTTCCAGAAGACCAAGCCAGTGCTGCTAGAGAAGCGATACGCCAAGCGGGGGTCATGATGGAGCAAGTGAAGGCGATACGAGAAGCTAGCCAGGCAGCCTATGACGCCAGTTCAGCTCTTCAGAGTAATGTTCAGGTCAGTCGGTCACTGCCTGTTCTGTTAGGATATGATATCTGTAAACTCTTCTTTCTGCAATTCTTAGAGTTTTTCCTGCACCCACTGGGTGTGTCGATTGAAATTCCGGACTAGTGGGGGCACGCTGAGTGCACCCACTGGGTGTAGTCCCCAAGGCTATGGTCGACTGCTGGCAGTCGACTATAGTCTTTCCGTCTTAAGTTTTTTCCTTACTCGACTAGGTCGAATAGATTCATAGACCGGTGGGGGCACGCTGAGGGCACCCACTGGGTGTAGTCCCCGAGACTGTGGTCAACTGCTTGCAGTCGATTATAGTCTGAAGAACACCTCCGGGTTTTTTTGTGTTGTTGGTCGACTGGTCGACTCTAACTGATGAAACTAGTGGGGGCACGCTGAGTGCACCCACTGGGTGTAGTCCCCGAGACTATGGTCGAATGTTTGCATTCGGCCGTAGTCTTAGAAACACTATGATTTTTTCTTACTCACTCGGAAGTGAATTGTTTTTGACATCTATCGATTGGTTCTTCGTAGAAATCCTGTGACCTTGCGGCTCGTTATACTGAGTTGGAGAACAAACACATTCAGCTCGAGCTCGATCTGAAACTGGCCCAAGAGAACTTGACGAAGGCGAAGGAGGAAGCTAAAGGTATGCTTGGTGAGGCCTTTGACGACTGCCTTTGCCTCTCACTTGTTTCCGAATCTAATCTCACTGTAACTTTCTAGGCAAAGTGAGGGATGCCCTGAAGAAACAAGAGCTTGACTTGGCTGAGATGCAAAAAACTGCTTTAGAGAAGACCAGGCTTGCGGATGAGAAGCTGGCTTTAGTGACTAAGCTTGAAGAAGAAAACACCAATCTGAAAGCTGCTCTTGATGCTGCCAACTAGGAGGTCAGTCGACTGAAAAGTGACAAGACCACCCTGAATGATAAGGCCAGTGAGTTGAAGAGAAAGAAGAATGATCTAGAGGCTTATCTGGGTGGACTCGCCAAGAAGTTGTTCCTCATGCTTGAAGGTAATCCTTTGTATCAAACAAATATTTAATTGTAACCTCTCACTATTTGTCTTGACTCGGTGGTTGTGCTTGCAGAATTTTGTCAGAACTTTGAAGAGGAGACTGGTCGACTGGAAGTAAACCTGGACCCCATCAACTCTCCTGTGAAAGATGAAGTCGCCATGAACATGCTCCGACTTGAATCTCATGTTGCTGTCGTCATCGATTATCTCGCAAGGCTGAAGGTCGCAACTTCCCGCATCGACACAACACTCTGGCCAAGAGAGACACTCCAGAACGACCTCGAGTCTCTGATGACTCGACTGAACGAGGTCCCAAGTCGAGTGCAGGAGTGGAAGAAGTCTTCGGCCAGGTGCGGCGCGGATGTTGCTCTGTCTCTGGTCCACGTTCACTGCAAGGATGCATGAGAGGACAAGCTGGTGGCTCTCAGGGTGGCCAACACCAAGAAGCACGACTTTAGATCTTTCATGGAGACCTTCATTGCCGTTGCCACTCAGATTGCAGATGGAATTGATCTGGATGAGTTTGTGGCACCTTCCAACCCTCCACGGGAGGGGTAAAAAACTTCTCTTGATACTTTAAATTTGCCTCGGTATGCCGAGTGAGTTTTGTAACCGGCAAACCTTAACAGGCCTAGCGCCTGAGCACTTTCGGTTCTGTTAGGTGTTATCCGAACTTGGGTTCGTCGCTGAATATGTTTGCATTTGGTTTGAGGCGTCTTTTGCAGGTTAAAGCGAAGCGCTTATTGCTGTCGACTTGTCCCCCAATTCACTTAGGCGAGCACTGGGCTGCAGCTAAGTCCCCGAGCGAGGGGTTTGCCCTCCACTCGGTAGGATTTTTAGATACTTAGGCGAGCACTGGGCTGCAGCTAAGCCCCCGAGTGGGAGGTCTATTCTCCACTCAGTAGGATTTCAGACACTTAGGCAAGCACTGGGCTGCAGCTAAGCCCCCGAGTGGGAGGTCTGCTCTCCACTCGGTAGGATTTCAGACACTTAGGTGAGCACTGGGCTGCAGCTAAACCCCTGAGTGGGAGGTCTGCTCTCCACTCGGTAGG
>NC_041381.1:431589750-431608331 GCF_002162155.2 Triticum dicoccoides
ATTTCAGACACTTAGGCGATCACTGGGCTGCAGCTAAGCCCCCCGAGTGGGAGGTCTTCTCTCCACTCGGTAGGATTTCAGACACTTAGGCGAGCACTGGGCTGCAGCTAAGCCCCCGAGTGGGAGGTCTGCTCTCCACTCGGTAGGATTTTTGAATTGGTGGCGCAGCTCAGAAGTAGAGGGTAGCAGTCGACCTGCACCTTGTCCTCCTTGCAGAACGCGTGTTGTACTTGTACTTAGGCGAGTTCTTGGACTGTAGCTAAGCCTCCGAGTGGAAGGCTGGCTTACCACTCGGTAGGATTTTATTTATCTTAGGCGAGTACTTGGACTGCAGCTAAGCCTCCGAGCGGAAGGCTGGCTTACCACTCGGTAGGATTTTATTTATCTTAGGCGAGTACTTGGACTGCAGCTAAGCCTCCGAGTGGAAGGTTGGCTTACCACTCGGTAGGATTTTATTTATCTTAGGCGAAACAGATTTCGCAGCTAAGCCTTCGTGTGGGAGACTGGCTCGCCACTCGGTAGGATTTTATTTATCTTAGGCGAGTACTTGGACTGCAGCTAAGCCTCCGAGTGGAAGGCTGGCTTACCACTCGGTAGGATTTTATTTATCTTAGGCGAGACGGATTTCACAGCTAAGCCTTCGTGTGGGAGACTGGCTCGCCACTCGGTAGGATTTTATTTATCTTAGGCGAAACGGATTTTGCAGCTAAGCCTTCGTGTGGGAGACTGGCTCGCCACTCAGTTAGAATTTTTTTTTACAGACTTGGGCGAATCGGATTCGCAGTCAAGCCACCCACTGGGGGATTGTTTTTGAGTAGACAAAAGAAATAACGATTATAGGGAAGATTATAAATCTCTTGCCTTTGATTGATAAACTACAGAAGTACTTTTATTACAACTCGTCTGAGTGAATACTTAGGTGTAAAAGGGACGGAGAAGTTCCGCGTTCCAAGCTCGGGGCTCGTCGATCTGATGCTCGACATTGTAAAGACGGTATGCTCCATTGTGGAGAACTTTGGTGACGATGAAGGGACCTTCCCAAGAAGGAGCAAGCTTGTGTGGTTTCTGCTGATCCACTCGGAGAACTAAATCTCCTTCCTGGAAGGCTCGACTCTTCACGTTTTTGGCGTGGAAGCGACGTAAGTCCTGTTAGTAAATTGTCGATCTGATCAGAGCATCTCCCTCTCTTCCTCTAACAGGTCGACTGCATCCTGCCGCGCTTGTTCTGCTTCTGACTCAGTGTAGAGCTCGACTCGAGGAGCATTATGGAGGAGGTCACTCGGTAAGACTGCTTCAACCCCGTAGACCAAGAAGAATGGAGTTCTCCAGTCGACCTGTTGGGCGTGGTCCTTAAGCCCCAAAGCACTGAGGGAAGTTCGTCGACCCATGCGCCAGCCGCATGCTTAAGATCACGCATTAAACGGGGTTTCAACCCTTTGAGGATCAAACCGTTGGCTCGTTCAGCTTGTCCATTCGACTGTGGGTGAGTGACTGAAGCGTAGTCGACTCGTGTGCCCTGGGATGTGCAGAAGGCTCTGAACTCTTCGGAGTCGAAGTTTGACCCGTTGTCAGTGATGATGTTGTGCGGGACCCCATATCTGTATATCAATTCTTTGATGAAGCTGACAGCAGTACCGGCATCGAGATTCTTGATAGGTTTAGCTTCGATCCACTTTGTGAACTTGTCGACTGCTACCAGCACATGGGTAAAACCGCTTCTGCCTGTTCTCAAAGGACCGACCATATCCAAACCCCACACTGCGAAGGGCCAGATGAGTGGTATAGTCTTCAAAGCTGACGCGGGCTTGTGTGACATATTGGAATAAAATTGACATCCCTCGCACTTGTCGACTATCTCCTTCGCCATTTCATTCGCTCTTCGCCAATAAAACCCGACTCGATATGCTTTGGCCACGATGGTCTGAGAGGACGCATGATGGCCACAGGTCCCCGAGTGGATGTCATCAAGGATTATTCGCCCTTCTTCTGGCGTTATGCATTTCTGACCAACTCTAGTCGCGCTTTCTCTGTACAACTGTCCCTTTATCACAGTAAAGGCTTTAGATCGGCGGACGATCTGTCGAGCCTCTTCTTCGTCCTCCGGGAGCTCTTTCCTCAAGATATACGCGATATATGGTACTGCCCAATCTGGAGTGATCACTAGAACTTCCATGATCAGGTCGACCACTGCTGGGACTTCGACCTCAGTCGGGTCCGTGACACTCTTAGGCTGTGGGGCTTCATCGGTAAAAGGATCTTCTACGACTGACGGAGTGTGGATATGTTCCAAAAACACACCACTAGGGATGGCTTCTCTCTTGGATCCTATCTTCGCCAGGTCGTCAGCTGCTTGATTTTTCAGTCAGGGTATGTGGTGAAGCTCTAACCCTTCGAACTTCTTTTCGAGCTTCCTCACTGCATTGCAGTATCCAGTCATGGCTGGGCTTCTAACGTCCCACTCCTTCATTACTTGATTGACCACCAAATCTGAATCGCCGTAGACCATAAGGCGACGGACGCCGAGTGAAATGGCCATGCGTAATCCATACAAGAGTGCTTCATATTCTGCTTCATTGTTGGAGGAATCAAAGTGGATCTGGAGCACATATCTGAGCTTGTCTCCTCGGGGGGAAATCAACACAACCCCAGCACCAGAACCATTTAACATCTTAGAGCCATGAAAGAACATGGTCCAATGCTCCGAGTGGACTTGAGTCGGCTGTTGTTGCTCAATCCACTCGGCAAGGAAATCTGCTATAGCCTGGGACTTAATGGCTTTCTTTGCCTCGAATTTGATATCAAGGGGAAGGAGTTCAATCACCCATTTAGCCACTCGACCAGTTGCATCTCTGTTGTGCAGAATCTCTGACAATGGTGCGTCGCTGACGACTGTAATGTCATGATCAGAGAAATAATGAGCAACCTTCTTCATGGTCATGTAGATCCCATATACGAGTTTCTGATAATGAGGATATCTTTGCTTCGATGGGGTCAAAACTTCAGAGAGATAATACACCGGGCGCTGAACTTTGAAGGCTTTCCCTTCTTCTTCCCGATCGACCGTAAGTACTATACTGACGACTTGTCCTGTGGCTGCAATATAAAGCAACAGAGGCTCTTTGCTGATTGGAGCAGCAAGCACCGGCTGGGTGGAGAGCAGAGTTTTTAACTCGGCAAACGCTGCATCAGCTTCTGGAGTCCACTCGAACTTGTCTGCCTTCTTCATCAGTCGGTAAAGGGGCAACGCCTTTTCACCGAGGCGAGAGATGAATCGACTTAACGCGGCCAAGCATCCAGTAAGCTTTTGGACATCGTGCACACGCACAGGGCGTTTCATTCGGAGTATGGTGCCAACTTTTTCTGGGTTAGCATCGATTCCTCGTTCGGAAACGAGAAAACCGAGTAACTTCCCGCCAGGTACTCCGAATGTGCACTTTGAAGGATTGAGCTTGATATCACACCTCCTGAGATTGGCAAATGTTTCAGCTAAGTCAGTCAACAGGTCGGAACCCTTTCGCGACTTGACCACGATATCATCCATGTATGCTTCGACATTCCGACTGATTTGAGTGAGTAAACACTTTTGAATCATTCTCATGAACGTGGCTCCGGCATTCTTGAGGCCGAATGGCATGGTGATATAGCAGAAGCACCCGAATGGAGTGATGAAAGCTGTTTTGATTTCGTCGGGCCCATACAGACGGATCTGATGATACCCGGAATAAGCGTCTAGAAAAGACAATCTCTCGCACCCTGCGGTCGAATCGACAATTTGGTCGATGCGAGGGAGAGGAAAATGATCTTTCGGGCAGGCCCGATTGATATGTTTGAAATCAATGCACATACGAAGGGAATTGTCCTTTTTGGGAACCATAACGACATTGGCAAGCCACTCGGAGTGGTATATCTCTCGGATGAACTCTGCTGCAAGGAGTCGAGCCACCTCTTCGCCAATGGCTTTTTTCTTTTGAAAGTCGGACCGTCGAAGATGTTCTTTAACAGGTTTTGCCTTTGAATCGACTCTAAGGCGATGCTCAGCCAGTCCCCTGGGAACACCTGGCATGTCAGCTGGCTTCCATGCGAAGATGTCCCAGTTCTCACGGAGGAACTCGATGAGCGCTTCTTCCTATTTAGAGTCGAGTGTAGTGGAAATATGGGTCGGAGCTGCATTGGGGTCAGTCGGGTGGATGTGAACTGGCTTTGTCTCACCGGACGACTGAAATGCTGACTCTGTGGCGGGCTTCTTGGCCCGCAGTAAATTACTCGGATCTGCGTTCTTCTTGTATCCCTCTAGTTCTATCACTGTTATCTGGTCATCCGCAATCTTTGAGCCTTTCTGGAAACACTCTTCTGCTTTCCTCCGGTTACCAGTGACGGTGATCACGCCTTTGGGGCCAGGCATCTTTAACTTGAGGTACACGTAACATGGTCGATCCATGAAGTGGGCGTAGGCTGGTCTTCCCAAGATAGCGTGGTAGGCGCTCTGGAAATCCACGATTTCAAATGTCAGCTTCTCTTTGCGGAAATGCTTCGAGTCGCCGAACACCACATCCAGAGCTATTTGGCCGAGTGACTCAGCCTTCTTTCCTAGGATGACTCCGTGAAAACTCATGTTGCTGGAACTGAGCCTGGACATCGGAATGCCCATTCCCTTGAGCGTCTCTGCATATAGTATGTTCAATCCGCTGCCGCCATCCATCAATACCTTCGTCAGTCGAGTGCCTTCGACGACCGGGTCGACCACCAGTGCTTGCCTCCCAGGGGTGGCAATATGAGTAGGATGGTCCGACTGGTCGAAAGTAATGGGAGTTTGCGACCATCTCAGATAGTTTGGTGTCGCCGGGGCGACCATATTGACTTCACGGTTGATCACTTTCAGTCGACTTTTGCTCTCTACATCAGCAAAAATCATCAGAGTGGAGTTGACATGAGGGTACTCTCCATCACTGTCCTGCTTGTCCTCAGCCTTGTCCGACTCCTTCTCTTTGTCCTTCGGCTGTTTCCCTTGGAACTGCTGGATTAAGAGCCGACACTGGCGAGTGGTATGCTTTGGGTAGATGAAGTTACCCTCTTCGTCTTTCTTCATGTGGATATGACACGGCAGGTCCATCACATCATTACCCTCCTTATCCTTTACCTTCTTGGGGTTCCAAGATCCTTTGGGCTTCCCTTTAAATTTGCCCTGTGTCATGGCTAGAGCCTCTCCGGGAGCTGCTGGCTCGGCCTTCCGCTTTTGCTTCCGACTGGAGTTTCCTTTATCCGACTGACTCGGCTTGTACTTGCCGCTCCGGAGTCGGTCCTCTTCTTCGCTGTTGGTGTACTTGGTGGCTATTTCCATCATCCGACTCAGGGTCATGTCTCCAGTTCGACCAAACTTCAGGCTCAACTCTCTGTTCTTGACGCCATCTTTGAAGGTGCAAACCGCTTGATGGTCCGACACATTCTCTACAGTGTGATGCAAAGTGATCCACCTCTGGATGTAATCCCTCAGTGTTTCACTCGACTTTTGTACACAAACTTGTAGCTCAGTCAATCCAGCAGGTCGCTTGCAAGTTCCCTCAAACGTCCTGACGAACACTCGAGAAAGATCTTCCCAGGTGTAAATGCTGCTGGGAGCTAACTGATTCAACCATGCCCTGGCTGAACCCTCTAGCATAAGTGGCAAATGTTTCATGGCCACCTCATCATTACTGCCACCAATCTGAACAGCCACTCGGTAGTCTTCGAGCCAAGTTTCAGGCTTAGACTCTCCGGTGAACTTACTCACCCCAGTTGCCAACCTGAAGTTGGGGGGTATCACTGCGGCTCTGGTCGCTCTGCTAAAACATTCTGGACCTGAAACATGGACTCGGCTGCTTGTGGGCACATCTCTGTCATGACCACCTCTATGAGTTCTGTTTCGGTCAACCAAACCTTGCATGATGATGGATCTCATGTCAAAGCCTGGCTCTCTAGGGTCGACTGGAGCTCTCCGCCCAACACTGAGCTGGCGCCTGTCATCTTGCTGCCGATGGGCGTTAGACCCACTTCTCATAGGAGGAGTGGGCCCTCGAGGCCTGTCATCACGATCAAATCGGTCATCATAGTGGTCCCGCCGGCCTTCACGTCCCATGCGCCTCGGAGGCGACCTTGGACTGTGAGCCGACTGGACAGTATTCGCAGCGACAGATTGACTGTGAATCCTGTTACGTGACTGTGACACAGCTGAATTCTGATCTCCTGCTGCCCGGAGCAAATCTCTGATCTGCATCAAGCCTTTGCAGCCTCTGACTGAGAGGGCTGAATTGACTCCGCTATGCGGGCTGCAACTGCCAAATTCTGAATTGGGGTTCGATATACCTGAGTTGGTTGCGGAAAGAGCTGACGTCGATTGGAGTTAGTCGCTCGTTGACGCGCGCGCTCGTCGAGCGCTCGCTGAAGGTTCTCCAGTCGAGTGCGTTCAGCCAGGTTGGCTAAACGCGCCTCTTCTAGGGCGCGAGCCTCAGGTGTTTGTCCTGCTATGGGAGTATGCAGGGCATCCATGTTCCGGCGGCGAAGTTCTTCTCTCTGCTGGGAAGTGAGCGGCTTGGGTTGGTACTCTTCATGGGCTTGAGCGGGGTCGTCCTCGTCGTCCATCCCATCGCCGCGAGGGAAACCGGGAGGACTACGGGGCCCGTTGACCATTAGGACCTCCGCCGCTGGGTCACTGCTACCACACTCGGATGCAGTCTCTACGGAGCCAGTCGACAGGTCGAGCAGGCCGTAGAGAGATTCATCGGGCTCAATCGCCGCGACTTGGGTGGTGGCCGATTGGCGAGCCACTGCATGCCTCACCCATCGCTGGAGCCTCGACCGACCAGAGCGCTTGCGCTGGTGGGAGACAGGGAGGAAGGACGGCGCAGGAGTCGATCGGTATGGAGTCGACGGCTGCCGCAGCAAGACGTCGTGGACACACGCCCGAAAGTGCACCGTCCCGCGGACGGGGAGCGCGTCGATGTCGAGTGGTGCCTCCTGGAGCCAAGCGGAGTCGTCGGCGATGAAAGTGAGCGCACCGAGACGGATCTCGTAGCCCTCGACTAGTGCTCCGCCGGAAACCATGATGAAGGCGATTGGACAAATTGAAACTTCTCCAAAAAAGTCGCTAAGACACTGGCCCCACGGTGGGCGCCAACTGTCGTGGTTCTAAGTCTGAGAGTAGAATGGGGGGGGGTAAGTATGGAAAGGCAAGGTCCTAGCTATGGAACAGTTGTACACACGAGTGTTTAGCGAGTTCAGGGCCTTCTCGGAGGAAGTAACAACCCTACGTCTCGGAGCCCGGAGGCGGTCGACTGATCTCTGTGTATATGAGTTACAGGGGTGCGAACCCTTCTACCAGTGGAGGGGGGTGGCTTATATAGAGGACGCCAGGACCCCAGCCAGCCCACGTAGAGGAGGGTTAAAGTACATTAAGGCCGGGCGTTACTGGTAACGCCCTACATAAAGTGTCATCATGACCATTAAGACTACTTAATTACAGACCGTTTGGATACAGCATAGATCCTGAACTTCTGATGGTCGAGTGTGTCTCCGTGGTCGAGTGTCTTCTAGCCGGTCGAGTGGAGTCTCCCTTGGTCGACTGGAAGGTAGCTTCGTATGATGATGTCCTTGGGTATGGTATCCTAGATAGGTCCATGACCCTACCCTAGGTACATAACCTCATCATTGACAGCTTCCTTAGTCTGCCAAGTTCCATAAGGGGTGCCTTCCTAGGTCATACAAATCTAGAAATTCTTCAGAGCCTTCAAATTCTCCTAGTCTTCGGAGTCTTCAACCATTGTAGTTTCCATCATTGTAATGCACGGTAAAAATCCTCTTTATTCCAAAGTGGTCTTAGTTGTCCGATATCTTGTACTTCTTGGAGTGGTCTCATCAGTTGGATCTTCATGTGGTGAAAAAGGGGGAAAGGGGTATAGTCTCTCTAAAAGCGAATATTTGAATAAGCTTACAGGAGAAGAGAGGTAAAAGATCTTTTTGAAAAGAAAGTTGTAGAGAAAAATCTTTCCTATGGGCTTGTCAGTCTCTAGGGTCACTTCCTACAGTCAACATGTGCTCTGATACCATCTTGTAGCGACCCGACCCGAATGGATCAAGTCTCTGTGCTTAAGTGTCATCCCTGGATCGGTATGCTGACACACATAACAGAGGTAAATCAAATGTATAAAGTAACGTAAATACTATTTCCTCAATCCAAATAGCGGAAGTAACAAGGTTGTGGATTCCCATCAACACCAACGACAAAGTTGAGTGTAAAAATCGTAACCCTAACGTATCACTTACTCGTTGTAAGATCCTACAACATGAGACGTTGCAGCCACAAAGGGTCAGTACATTGAATGTACTAGCAAATTCACACCATAGGATAATGATGAATAAAGGCTATCACTACATGCATATTTGGCTGGTGGAAAAGCTCTATGCTTATAATGTTTTTGCGAAAAGCCAATTTTTCCCTACTGGAAAGGAATAAATTTTATTTAACAATCATGGTGGTTGTTAAACATTGAGAATGGTTGACAGCATTCTCAATCCCAATTAAGTATCATCATTAAAAACCCAACATCATTAATTAAAGTAACATGATGAGATCCACATGATAATCCAAGTACTAGATACTCAAAACGTCCATAACTGGGGACATGGCTAATCATGATTAGTTTATACACTCTGCAGAAGTTTGTGCACTTTTACCCACAAGACTCGATCTCCTCCGTTTGTTTTCTCGCACTACATGGTGTTTGAGAAACGGATGACCGAGACATAGTCTTTCAGAAGCGCTAGCACCTTATGATTGGGTAGACCGTACCACCTACATCCCCTACATCTGCTAGTCTACCACTGTAAGAGTTCGCACGACTTAATCAACTATGCTAGAGTCCATAATAGCATGTGGCTGCACACGGAAGTTTCTAGCATGAATAATCTTATGATCCCTTTGAGCCTGGGTGGCGGTCCAAAAACAAACAGGCAATCCTGGAATACCCAAGTGCCTCAATCCACCCAGATGTGTATTAAAGTTGCCACCTTAAATAAACCATTAATTAACAATCTCACATCTGTCATGGAAATTCACTCACCCAATCCACGTCTACTAGCATAGCATGGCATAATAAGCAAATGTAGAAGTAACTCCCAAGGGTTTGATAATAAAACAGGTAATAGGTACTACCTCATCTACTTCCCAAAACCCACATATTAATCAGATCCTAATCATGCAATTGTTTGAGGATTGATCTAATGCAATAAAACTGGGTAGTAAAGAGATATGATCAAAGTGTGAACTTGCCTATACTATTGATGAAGATGATTTGCACTCAACTCCTGATAGTTCTATTCGTCTCACTCCGTTCAATCTATCTTAAGCAAGCAATAGTAACCACACATAAGCAATCACTCAAAAGATCAGAGAGAACGAAGAAAACAAATCGGAAAACATCAAAACCAAGCAAATAACTCTTGCAGCATAAAACAATTTCTAACAGTACCAAACCTATGTGAATTTGGCCTTATCAGAAAGTTTAGTTCAAGAGCTTCGACTTGCAAAAAGAATCAACTCAAACGGAGTTACGAAACTCAAGTTACGATCAAACGAAGTTCAAAATACTAAACTGTTTGAAAAGCAAATTTTAAACTTTCAAAAACATGTTTAAGTTGTTTTACTGGATAGAGGGGATCATAATGAAGAAGTAGGCATTGGTTTCGTTGGATTTGGACTAACGAGCGAAAAGTTGTGTTCGATTGAAGTACAGGGACTAATCTGTAAACATAATATTCACAGATGGGTCCCTGACCGAAAATTAAAAAGAAAAAGGAAAAACTCTACAGAACGAATGTTCGCTACAGAGCCTAATCCGGAGAACTCGTTCACTACGGAATCCTAACTAATGAACGTCCATAAAATAAATCTAACTAAAAAACAAAAACGATCTAAACCTAACTTAACCGAAAAGAACCAAAATAAAATCGAACTAGGGTTTTACCGGTTGGGGCGGTTTTCCGTCGGAAAACCGGTGGCAGAACTCCGTCGGCTTCTCGTGGCGGCGGGCGTCGGCGAGGAACGGGGCGACGGCTCCGGGCGTCGGCGGCGACGGCGGAGTAGCGGGGAAGGGGCGGCGCGGAGTGGCGAGTGCACTGGTGACGCTGGTGGTAGTCAGCGGCGGTGGCGAAGTGCGGCCAGGGCGGCGGAGATGCGAGCGCTGGCGACGGCGAGATCTGCGGCGGCGATTGCGACTACAAGGAGCGGCGGCGGCGGCGAAAACGGGACCCAAGGGTCCCGGGGTGGCCTTTTAAAGGGGCAGGGGAGGGCGATGGCGTGGGGAAGGGGGCACGGAGGCCGGGGCGGACACGGCGGCGGCGGTGGCCAGCGTGCTCGTGCGGGACTCCCCCCGAGGTCGGTGGCGATGGCGCGCTGGGCTGGGCCTTGGCCTGGCAGGAGCTCGGCCGTCCCAGTCGGCGAGAGGAGAAGATTAAAAAAACATTTTCAGACAAACAAAATTAATAAAACCAAACAAATAAATATATTTTATAGGCATATAATATATCAAAATTTTCAGAAAAAGATTTCCTACAGCATGAACATTATTCTAGCTTAAAATAAAATCCACAATAATTCTAATAATTCAAACAGTGCTACTAACCTATTTAAAACCCAATAAAATCATTTTAAAAATACCACAATGGTTTCAAATTTATTTTCTCCAATTTTCTACTGTAGGGAATCATGTTACCCTAATTTCCTTATATTTTGTTTTTGGAGAAAAATAATTTGAATAAAACCCAAATAAGGCCAAATTGAAAAATAATTTTCATCGAAGCTTTAAATTGGATTTCTTTTAAACTCCCAACTCATATTTCATATGTTTTGAAGAAGTCATTTTATCTTCTCTCATGAAAATCATTGAGTTGCTTGAAGTTTCTGAAATTGAAAAATATTTCCAAATGAAATTCAAATCTCTTCAAAACCCTTTTCATTTATTTAAATGGAAGAAGTCATATTATCTTCACTCCAGGGTTTTGTGTTTGAAAAGTATTTGAATCCATGGAGATCAGAAAGCAAAGGTGAAAGTTTGGGAAAGTCCTTTTATTCCCTCTCATTTAACTTTCAAAAGTTTCCAATTTCACTCAATCAATCACACAACAATCAAACAAACAATCATATATCTATTTATTATAACATTCCAAAATTTAGAATTTTGGGATGTTACACTCTACCTAGCCTACGTTTAGTAGGTGACCTTGCGCTTGGCTCTTCGCCACTTCCGGAAGTCGATGGTTCTACAGTAATACTTCTGGAAATCTGACACCAAATGAACTGTTGCACGTCCACCGCTTGTAAGCAAAAGTTTCTCCTCATGCTGCGAGCCACCACGCACGTGTTGACGAGGGAGAAGGCGTAGTAAGCAAGCTTCTCGTCATTCTGCGAGTTGACGGGACACATCAA
The DNA here is from genome assembly GCF_002162155.2 of Triticum dicoccoides. Classification (NCBI taxonomy): domain Eukaryota; kingdom Viridiplantae; phylum Streptophyta; class Magnoliopsida; order Poales; family Poaceae; genus Triticum; species Triticum dicoccoides. The sequence continues at coordinate 431,601,206 of NC_041381.1, forward strand.
AGTTATTTAGTACATACTCTCTCCAAAAAAGGGCTGACCATGTCATGGCTACCATCCCGTGCTCCGTCGTTGAGTACATGCACTATTCACATGCCATCGAGGAGAAAAAATTTGTGTAGTAGGTGCCATCGAAGTGCATGACTCACTTACGCACTGCTTATCTGATTATCTCCATTTTCTTGCATGACACGTGCACCTTGATGCTAGATGTCTCGCGTGTTGGCAAAAGGATGAACAAAGCTAACGTAAAAAAAGAGTGGAAGAACATAGATTCCCGACGACCCAGAAGGAGCAAGGAACCTCGTGGTGGAGCGTCTGCACTAATAATATTTTATATTATTTCACGATATAAAATCAACCAATCATCTCCACAGTGGACTAGAAGAGTACGAAACAGGGCAACCCAGTGTAGTTACATCATACTACATGGCTAACCCACACTATCACCATATTTCTTGGCTTCCGTGCGACACCTAGCTCTAGTAATCCAGCAGCCCGTTTTGCTTCTCGCTCCTCGTCTCTCTCAAAGTGCGGTGGGCTAGCGTTTGTACCATCTATTGAGGTCGGTTAACTCATCACATGTTAGCGACATGCCAAGAGCATTCTAAAAAAATATTGCACTCTATTGTTATGCCAAGAAGAGGAAGCGCTTTGACCAATGGACCAAAAGAGATAGGCGTGTCGTGCCGTGAGTGGGTCCATTTTCTCATTTTGAACTCGTTTAGAACACTTGGTTTTGACTATTGATAAGATTTTATATAGGGCCTAATGTATTCTTCGAGGATACCTTTGACTATTGATAAGATTTTATATAATTTGAAAATTATATCATTCGAAGGTCCTTTCACGTTCCGTTTAAAAAAAAAGGATGCTTTCACGTACGAATTTGACTGTATGCTTTGAGCAACTTACATGTCCTATACTGGTCCTGTTTGGAGACTCTAACTTAGCTAGAGGTTAGACTAACTCATGACTAACCCTGAACTAACTGTAGCCAAAGAGGTATTTGGGTGACAGGGTTAGATTGACAATAAATGCACTCGATGGAGAGAGAAAAGTGTTTTTTCAATGGGTGGGGTAGTTTTTTGGTGGGTTCGATGCAACTTGCTCCAATTTAACCCTCATGCTTGGATACTTTAGGGCTATTTGAGCCCCAACTAGCTCAAACTAACTCTAACCCATGGATCCAAACAGGGCCAAAGTTAGCCTCGGAAAACGCACTAAGCCCTATATACATGGACAAACAGAGTACATGATACGTACTAGCAAACACTCACCAGTAGTAGTAGTTCATTGGTTGGTTTTGATTTTTGATTCAGCTGTTGTGCTGCTACCGTCCAATATTCGCATGTGGTTGTTTCTAGAATAAAAAAAGGAGGTACCCCTACTTATGTTACTCCCACTATGCCTAGCCTAAGGTTAGTAGGTGACCTTTCGCTTGGCTCTTCGCCTCTTTCGGAAGTTGATGGTTCTACAATAGTACTTCTGGCAATCTGACACCAAATGAACTGTTGCACGTCCACCGCTTGTAAGCAAAAGCTTCTCCTCGTGCTGCGAGCCCCCGCGCACGCGTTGGCGAGGGAGAAGGCATAGTAAGCAAGCTCTCATCGTTCTGCGAGTTGACGGGACACATCAAAGTTATTTAGTACATACTCTCTCCAAAAAAGGGCTGACCATGTCATGGCTACCATCCCGTGCTCCTCGTTGAGTACATGCACTATTCACATGCCATCGAGGAGAAAAATATATTGCATAGTAGGTGCCATCGAAGTGCATGACTCAATTACGCACTTCTTATCTCATTATCTCCATTTTCTTGCATGACACGTGCACCTTGATGCTAGATGTCTCGCGTGTTGGCAAAAGGATGAACAAAGCTCACATAAAAAAAGAGTTGAAGAACATAGATTCCCGATGACCGAGAAGGAGCAAGGAACCTCGCGGTGGAGCATCTGCAAGGAACCTTGCATGTTTTCCCTATTTTTTGCCGCCTGCCCACCTATAAACAAACAAAAAAACATGAACTCTTTGCTAATCACTAGAGATGATACATCAGATGCTAACTTGAACATGTTTTATAGTTTATATTGATAACCACTTAAGAAGCCACACATGTACACGACGCATGCAGCCACGCATGTACACATGCCAACGCACTGACTCATGCCGATCCAACTCATGCACATATGAGCACAACATGGAGCACACAACACACGTACACAAAACATGCATGCACACACACTCGGCCGCAGAATGCACGTGAATAACACATGCATGCACACACACTCGGCTGCACGGAGGCATGCGCCATCTGCGGCGATGTCCGGTTCGTCATCCTACGGTGAAGCTCGCAGACAACGGCGCCTACGCATCTCTTGCAGCACCTCTTTGTCGTTTTTGCTCAACGACTAGTCGGAGACAAAGACGACCGCAACCTCGGCCTTAGAGCTAGCACCGATGGAAAAGAACACACGATGCACGCACACGAGCACGTACGGAGTGCCCACGACGTGGTGCGTCCCCAGTCGCCTCTACTCCTTCTGTGCATGTTGTCTATCAAGGCCGTTGCATGCCTAATGATGATGTGGGTGAGATCTTCTAGGACTCAGATGATGACAAGGAAAATTACGAGACTACCCACAGTGGGAGTAACATAGGTAGTAACATCACACATATCTAGATAAAGTAGATGATGTGGCAAGCAATAAATGAAGAAAGAGAGGAAAGTAGTAACATCACACATATCAAGGTAAGATGTGTCTATAGCCTAATAAATGAAGTGTTGCATGTTACCACACATATGTTACTATAGAGGTAGTAACATAGACTAGTAACATGACATGTTACTAGTCTATGTTACTACCCATTGTGGCTAGTCTGAGGGGGTGTCTCCAACAGTGTTCCTCGGCTCGCACCTCTTGCATCACGGTGGTCGAGTTTGGAGTCATTTATCTGGTACACGTGGCATCTCAGATCTGGACACAAGGTGACATACACCATCAAGGTCCACGGTCAAGAGGGTGCTAAGTGCTAAGTGCTTAGATGTTCTTAGATGAGGTGCTAAGTGCATTAAATGGCTTAGCAACTCAAGTCTCCAATGCACATGTGCTTAGTTTTTTGTTGCTAAGCTTGCTTAAATTAATTAGCTATAGACTCAAAATTGTCTTTCCACCGTTTCTTCCTGGGGTCACCAAACTAGTCTCTCTCTTCTTAATTAACTTGCCACATCATATTTTATGCCTATGTGGCAGGCTTAGCAGCTATACATGGTGGAGCACTGGGAGAGGCCAAGGTTGGTCATAGTGGGGAGTAACTTATACTGTATCATATTACTATGTTACTCTAAACATCTCTATAAACTAGAAAGGAGGGAGTAGTAACATAGACTAGTGTCATATGCATGAAACTACTAGTGAGTATGGGAGCACATGATATTTCCCCGTCCGGACCGACCCCAAGTTGGCTTCTCACCTTCTTGGCCCAACAAACCCCCCTCCCGCGTGCTTCCCACCCAGCGCCAGCTGAGCCCGCTGCTCCACATTGATGGCAAGTCAGGGCGACGCGACCTCTCACTGCTTCCGCCGTTGAAGCGGCACGCCGACCAAGGGCACCGCCCGCTGCACGCCCGACATTTTAGACTACACAGTGGAGAGTAACTTTAGAGCAAGTACTACAATTAGATAACATAAGCAGGCTATAAGGATTTAAATATAGTATTTGTGCTTAGTTGAAGGAGAGAGAAGATGAGAGAGAAGAGAAGCGGGTTGTAAACTTGTAGCCGGTTGTAGCAGGAGCTCCAACATACTTTGTGAGACAAAAGGTGGGGCCATTATTAATGATATAGTATTATACTAAAGGGACTAACTATTGTACTAGCAGGCTATTAGGTTGGTTCTAGATGATGTGTCAACTTCATATACGTGGATGTTGGCTATACTATTAACCATGCTCTAAGTGTGGTGCGAGGGGGGCTAAAGTTTAGTCTCGTACTGCTAGGTGGGTGTGAGTTGCACCACTTTATAATGTGATCTATTCTAGCATTTGCATGAGCATGATAATAGGAAACATATACGTGCGCTCTTCGGGAATGAGCCTGTCTAAGGACAAAAGCTATCCACATGGTCTATATTTTTGTTGGTCAGAAAATTTATTAAGCCATTAATTAATAATTAACCGATGCCTTAATTACTCAACCTTTTTTTGAGACAAACCTTGGTGGGGCTATTATTGACTTGGGCATGGGGTTTGGGCCAAAGTCCTACTATTATACTTGGTCTTACTCGCACGACCGACCTGACATGCTCTACCCTAGCCGCCCCTATATCATATGGTTTCACACCATTCCAGATCTTAGCGCCGCCACGCAATTCTTCTCCAGCCCTCCTTTCGGTGTGCACCGCGAGAAGGGACAATGGTCCTACGAACCCCGCCTGTCGTGATCATGTATGGGAGAGGGGCGATCAGGTTTTTGGGGAGCACACTCCTGTGACTGCTGCTAGTGACGACTTCCTCAACGATAACCTTCTTCCCCGACCTCGGTAAGCTATTCATCAACAAGATGAGTGACAACATCAACCACAACGGTTCTGCTCCCGCTGTACAGTATGTGATTCTGTCCTCCTAGTTTAGTCTGCATCATTACTTTGATCTTTGCAATTGTCGTCATGATCTATTTACTATTGATTCGGATCAAATCTCATAGTAAATTGCTCATATATTCAACAATCCAATCCAAAAACCTGATTATAGGCAATTTACTCCGAGTGGTTTTGCTGCGCTTTTGAAGCCGCCTACTTTTAAGGGGGTGCAATATAAAAGGTGGCGCACAAGAGCAGTATATTGGTTTCAGATCATGTACTGCTATGACGCCATTAAGGGTAAGCCTGAGGGAGATCTTAAACCTACACAGTAGGAAGCTTTTGAGAACATGGATACCCTCTTCAAAGCCGCCCCGCTGAGTGTTCTTGACAATTCCATTGTGGATTTATATATGTCGTTTGACAACGACAAAGACATGTCGGCTGCGCGCGAGGCCGCGTTTGGGGCCTCTAGCGCTGGCAACAAGTTGTACGTAATGGAGCAGTTCTGTGACTATAAGATGACTGATGAGCGCTCTGTTGTTCAGCAGACTCATGAGATACAGTCACTCGCTAAGGAACTTGAGTACTTTAAGTGTGTGTTGCCGGACAAATTTGTTGTTGGGACCATCATTGTCAAGCTTCCACCTTCATGGAACGATTTTGCTACTTCTCTGAAAAACACGAGACATGAGTTTCCTGTTTCAGATCTCATTAGCACTCTTGATTTTGAAGAGAAGGCAAGAGCAAAAGACACACGTGCTCGGGTCGCTGGGGGAGCTTCTAGTGCCCACATGGTACACGAGAAGAACTTCCGGCCCAACCAGCCCCAAAACAACAAGAACAAATCTCAGGGGAAAGGTAAGTTTGATGCAAAGAACAAGCCATCACATTCTACCAACTTCAAAAAGAATTCTCATAACGGGAAGGGATACAAACCTCAATTTTGGTAGCACCGCACAAAATTTATATGGCTGCATCTATCTGCTGTCAGCTAACCTCATGGTGCTCCAAGTATTCTTACATTCGTAACTAGGTACAATGACCACCACAAGATGAAATAAGCTTATTCGTACATTGACTTGCTGATTGCAGTGCGGAACGATCCTGTCATGTGTGGAGGAGCAAACAAGCAGTGCAACCGAGGGTGGAAATCAACCAAGGACTTATGAAATTATATATAATCTTCCTCAGGCAGGTCAGTATCCCCTTCATCCAGATGATCGTGTTTTGTCATGCCGAGCTATTGATATGTGCTACTGTTTTGCAACACCGTTTAAGTATAGCTATAGTTTCCTATCTTTTCATATTCAGGACAATGAAGATGATTTCAGGCGAACTGGAGAATATGGACTCAAGTTGAGTCATCTCTATTACCTCATGTGTTTGCTGCAAATGTGTCAGCATCAATTGAAAGATGAGGCAACTAGCTAGCTGTGGAGTTGCCAACATGCTCAAAGTGCTCGCAACATTGAGAAGAAACAAGCATGCCCAGGAAATTAATGCGTGCGCAGGGAGGCCCTTTGCTCAGAGAAGCATCGACCAATTTTCTTTATTTCCAAACCTTCTCACAGTTTTGTATTGGTTATAGTGTGGTGAATCATTGAGATGCATAAACATGTTGAACTTTTGTTCTTCTGAATGTTAGTATGCATACCGTATCTTCTGAAACTTAGTTTAATGTGAGTGTCTGCATCTAGTACCGTATCCTCTAATTTGGTGGATGCCAAGTTGAAAAAGGTTATCGATGAGTAGCCATAAGTTGGAGGCGTCTCTTTTTTTCTTTCGAATGGGCAATAAGCTGGAGAGTGTCTCGGGCTGCCTCTAGCACAAGGCCCTCCAGTACGAAACATAGGCAGCCGACTGGGCCGACACAAAAGCCTATCCATCTTAAAGCCCATTTGTTTTTGTTTTTTGCAAGGAGAAGCCCATATTTCTTGAAGAGGGGGCAATCCCAGAAAAACCCTCCTTCCTCCTTGATTCCACTTATACTCCCTCCGTCCGGGTTTATTAGGCCCATGAGCCAATTGCTAAGACCAACAAGATGCACACAGTGAAAATAAATCTCCTTAATTTACTCCATAACCACCTTATTAAATAGGCCTAGTAACAAACCAGACGCATGCATTGGCCGGCGGGCACATGCATCCTGCATGCATGGCCGGTCATCCAAGTCCATGCGCCAGCTCCAATGCAGCAACACAAAAGAAGAGAGCAATTCTTGGGAAAAAGCGAGTAGTTAGTGCAGCGGGCCTTATAAACACGAATAGCTCGCTCTCCTGCTTCCGTCTCCCCCCAATTCCCCCCGCTCCCCATCTTCCTCACTCGTCCAGAAAATCCCCGCTCACCTTCTTCCTCACTCGTACAGAAAACGTCTGCTCCTCTTCTTCCACTCCAACAGAAATCCCCAGCCCTCCTTCTTCCCCACTCGCACTGCCACTAGGCTCGTCTCTGGCTACTCTGCTCAAACCCGTGAGCTCGGCGCGACGCCCACAGGAAAAATGGAGTCGGCTGGCCCCAGCGCCAAGAAAATGAGGCTCCCGCCAGCG
>NC_041381.1:431608706-431622774 GCF_002162155.2 Triticum dicoccoides
CGGTAGAATCTCCGGTGGACCGCATCAGCGATCTCCTGGACGTCATCCTTGAGGAGATCATCTCGCTTCTCCCCACCAAGGATTGCTGCCGCACACAAGCCCTCTCAACTCGGTAGCGCCCTCTATGGCGCACCACGCCCCTCAATCTCGACTATCGTCAGATATCTGTCCTTCCTAAATTTGATCTCCTCGGAGCCATCATCTCCTCTCACCAGCAGGACCCCGTTCAACGCCTCTGCATCCCGACACGCTACCTGCTGTCCCTACCCGGCACGGTGGACGCTTGGCTGACATCCCCTGAATTCGGAAAACTCCAGCAGTTTGAGTTGTAACATTACCACAAAAGTTTCATACCACGAACACACCAAGAATTCGTGCCCACACCATCGTTGTCCATCTCGCGGTTTTCCTCCTCTCTCCACACCGCCACCTTCACCCGGTGCCATCTACCAGACGATCTGGTACAAATGCTTCAACTCCCACTACTAAAAAACTTTTGCTTGTGGTGGTTTATCTGTCGGAGGCCTCACAGCACAACATCATCCACTCCAGTTGCCCTGCCCTGGAGCGCTTGCTGACTTTTTTGGGGAATAGAAATCCCTATCAGTTGTCTCCAAATAAAGTCGCCTCACCTTAAAAGCATTGGAATTTGTTTTGAAGGACATCAGCTCATCATCGAAGAGGCCCTTCACTTCAAAGGTTGCTCCTTGATGATTGTTATGAACCTTCACAAATAATTGTCATCTCTGCGCCCAAACTGGAGAGACCTTGGGTGTAATTCGTGACCCGTTTAATGATCACAAGAAGTTGGTGTTTGGCTCCTCACTTTTTCAGGTACCGTATATTATCATCTACACATTTGTAATCATAAGCTTCATTTTTCATTTGTGAGCATAAGTTTTATATCATCTTGGAGTACACTTTGGGTACTAATATTATGTTATATGCTCAATGAAGAGTTCGTCCATTGATAGCCTATCAATGCTGGTGGATTCCGTCAAGATCTTATATATCAGAATGTTTAGTTTTGATCTGAACATAATTATTGGCTTGTTGCGATGCTTTCAATCTCTAGAGAATTTATATATAGAGGTGATGATTTCATGCACATTGAAAGCATGTATATATTGTACTAGAATTAACCGTTCAGCTGCCGTTCTTTCAACATACTATTTTTTCAAACCTTAACTGTTTTCAATCTTCATGTCTACTTAGGCACAACCACATGGAGCAAAACATATAGCCAATCGGTGGCGTAATAAGCACCAGGATTTTCTCAGTTCTCATGACATTCGTTTGAGGACAATAACGATGGAAGGATATGCATCCAACCAGGCAAACAAAAGCTTTGTCACATTCTTCCTGTTGAATGCAAGGTTACTATTGTCCATGAGGCTGAAGTTTTACCGCAAAAGATTTCTCACGGACGGACACATTGAACGCAAAAAAAGAAGTTTCAGGTGGACAAATGGGCTTCTAAATGTGCTCAGCTTCTATTTACAACAAGTTGTAGTCATCTTGAACTAATTTTTTTTGCACAGGATGTTGATTTTATGGATCAGACAGATCCATTTGTTTGTGACTGCAAAAAAGAGTGGTTGGGCTAGATGTTACTGCCATGTTCAATCTGGGTTTTGTCTAAAAATTTGATGAACAATTAATCCTTGGGCTATTTGTACCATTTGTAAGCTTGAGTTGCATGTTGTCGCCCTCGTTCTCCCTCCACCTGCCACTACACTGCCGCATCTTCCACGATTGTTGTTCGTTCCCATCTGAGGCCTCACCATTGTTCTCCGCCTTGGTTCGCTCGCTGTGCCCGCCGCCGTCTGGCATTATCAAAATGGTCAACAACCAAGACGAATTAGGACATGACTGTACGTGGAGAGGCTGATAGTAGGGACCCACCAGGGTCATTGCATTATGCAAGCAGGTGCCTCCTTATTACAAGCCAAAAAATACTCCCTCCTAATTGTTTGACAACTAGGTCCCACGTCATTGTCAATGTAGTCAATAAACGAGAAAATTACACAATGAGCGGATAACACCAGGGACCCAGCAGCTCGTCCAGTTGTTTTTTAGTTTCAGAGACGAAGCTCAACTACATGTTGTCTGGAGGCTGTGGCCTGTCTAGCCCACGGTTACGCTTTTATTAAAGCACATGACAAGCCCAGTTGATATATTTTTTCTTTCTGAAAATGGCTAGCCCAGTTCTTTTTTTTGGAGAATACCAAACCCGAGGCCTACTTGCTTTTCTCAGTCCTGATGGGCTGCAAATCTTTCAAGACGAGGAGGGATGTAAGTAGTAAGAAATGGGCTTCCCCAGAAAATGGGCTATAAGTTGTAAGAAATGGGTTGTAAATTTTTAAACCAAAGCCAACCGGCAATTACATTAAAATATCATTTTTCTGGATTTCTCTACTCTCTACTCTTATAAAAACCAAAGCCAACTGGCAATTACACTAAAATATCATCTTTTCTTCCACAAGATAAACTACTCATACAAATGCATCTTCATGTTCCGTGCAACAAATGAGCATCTTGCTAGTTAAGATTTTAAATTTCATTCATTTTTTTCAGAGAATTGTTTTTGAATATTTTTTTGATATAATTTTTTAAAAATTATTTTTAACGTGACTCGAAATTTCGTGATTAAAAGAGTTCAGACCCCACCGAATTATGCAAAATTTTGTTGAATTTTTTTTAGCAGTGCCCAAAATATATGGTTTGTAATGCTAATAAAAAGAATATTGGCTTCAAATATCCTTAAGAATTAGCAAATGGGTTGTAAATTATTGAAAATAATGGCTAATGGGTTGTATGTTGTTTTCCAAAGATTTGGAGGCTAACTTCTAGGCCTACTAGGTTGACAATGACGATGTCCTAATTTTTTTTACGTGTATGCAAGGCTTTGTCAACTTACTCAACACAGAGTAGTGACTTTTGGATGTCCATCCAACGGTCGTCGTGCTTCTTCAATCTCTGATCTTCCTGCTCCAGCTGCCCAAACCAGCGCTGGCGGGACTGCCTGCTCCCTCCTCCTGTGGCTGGCTGTGCTGCCGCCAGGCCATCCCTCTATCCACCCACACATCCTGTTATTTTTCGGCAACGTCAGCCCCACCCTGCAGCCGACTGATACGTCTCCAACGCATCTATAAGTTTTGATTATTCCATGCTATTATATTACCTGTTTTGTATGTTTATGGTCTTTACTTTACACTTTTATATCATTTTTGGGACTAACCTACTAAACGGAGGCCCAGCCCAAATTGCTGGTTTTTTGCCTATTTTAGTATATCGAAGGAAAGGAATATCAAAAGGAGTCCAAATGGAACGAAACCTTTGGGAGCGATCTTTTTGGAACAAACGCAATCCAGGAGACTTGGAGTGGACGTCAAGAAGCAGCCGAGGCGGCCACGAGGGTGGCCGACGCGCCTAGTAAGGGTGGGCGCGTCCCCGTGCCTCGTGGGCCCCTCGTGGCTCCCCTAGCTGACTTCCTTCGCCTATATATATCTTTGTACCCCGAAAACATCCAGGAGCACCACGAAAACCTAATTCAACCGCCGCAACCTTCTGTATCCGCGAGATCCCATCTTGGAGCATTCACCGGCGCTCCACCGGAGGGGGAATCGACCATGGAGGGCCTCTCCATCACCACCAAGGCCTCCCCGATGAGTTGTGAGTAGTTTACCATAGACCTTCGGGTCCATAGTTATTAGCTAGATGGCTTCTTCTCTCTCTTTGATTCTCAATACAAAGTTCTCCTTCCTCTTCTTGGAGATCTATTTGATGTAACTCTTTTTGCGGTGTGTTTGTCGAGATCCGATGAATTGTGGGTTTATGATCAAGTTTATCTATGAGAAGTATTTGAATCTCCTCTGAATTCTTTTATGTATGATTGGTTATCTTTGCAAGTCTCTTCGAATTATCAGTTTGGTTTGGCCTACTAGATTGATCTTTCTTGCCATGGGAGAAGTGCTTAGCTTTGGGTTCAATCTTGCGGTGTCCTTTCCCAGTGACAGTAGGGGCAGGAAGGCATGTATTGTATTGTTGCCACCGAGGATAAAAGATGGGGTTTATATCATATTGCATAAGTTTATCCCTCTACATCATGTCATCTTGCTTAATGCTTTACTCTGTTCTTATGAACTTAATACTCTAGATGCAGGCAGGAGTCGGTCGATGTGTGGAGTAATAGTAGTAGATGCAGGCAGGAGTCGGTCTACTTGTTGCGGACGTGATGCCTATATACATGATCATGCCTAGATATTCTCATAACTATGCACTTTTCTATCAATTGCTCGACAGTAATTTCTTCACCCACCGTAATACTTATGCTATCTTGAGAGAAGCCACTAGTGAAACCTATGGCCCCTGGGTCTATCTTTTATCATATAAGTTTTTCATCTACTTTTATTTGCATCTTTTATTTTCCAATCTATATCATAAAAATACCAAAATTATTTATCTTATCATATCATCTCTATCAGATCTCACTTTCGCAAGTTTCCATGAAGGGATTGACAACCCCTTTATCTCGTTGGTTGCGAGGTTCTTGTTTGTTTGTGTAGGTGTGTGGGACTTTTGAGGAGTCTCCTACTGGATTGATACCTTGGTTCTCAAAACTGAGGGAAATACTTACGCTACTTTGCTGCATCACCCTTTCCTCTTCAAGGAAAAAACCGATGCATGCTCAAGAGGTAACACTGACCAATCAGCGCTCGTTCTCGCCTCAGCATGGGCATCCGCTGCGGTGGCTTCGCCGGCTCCAGATCATTCCCTTCCTGGGCCTCGCCCTCGTCCATCGCGTTTGTGCTCTCGACGCGGCGGGTCAACATGGTCAACAAACAACAACCATCGGAAGAGGCTGACAGTAGGGGCCCACATAAGGAAATGCCTCCTTATTACGTGCGAAATAATGATTCCTCCACCTGGCAGCTAGGACCCACCGGAAGGGCCTTTGTATTTCGTGAAAAAAATGTTCCCCCCACTATCATCTCGGACCCACCAGCTATATCTTCGCACGCAAGGAAGTGCCTCCTTATTACGCACAAAAAAATGAATACTCCCCCTGCTAGCTGGGACCCACCGTAGTGGGAGGCTGACTTGTGGTCCTACTAAGTTGACAGGGATGGAGGGCTTTGTGAACTCAGTCAATATGAACGATTCTAGCTCTAGTGGTTGTGCGATGTCCGTTCAACGATCGTAGTGCTTCTTCAACCTCTGGTCTTCTTGCTCCAGCCGCCCAAAGCAGCGCCAGTCGTGTCGCATGCTCCTGCCTCCCGTGGCCGGTTGTGCTGCCGCTGAGAGCTCACCACCCCTACTATTCCCACCGCTAGCCAGGCCCTACAGCGACGGCAGGCTCACACCGCAGCCAAACCAGTGAACCCTCGTACTCCTGTTCGCGTGGGCATCCACTGTTGCGTCTTCCCTGGCTCCGCGTCGTCCCCTTCCTAGGCCTCGTCGTCGTCCACCATCGTGGTGATCTCGGCATGGCCTGGTCAATGTGGTCAATGAATGACTTCCATTTGGAAGAGTACTATACATGGAGAGGCTGACAGCTGGGTCCATGGCTGCAACAAGGAAGTGCCTCCTTATTACGCGGAAAATAATGATTACTCCACCTGACAGCACAGACCCACCGGACGGGCGACCGTATTTCATGAAAAAACATTTCCTCCCTGACTGTTGGGACCCACTAGCTACATCTTCGCACGCAAGGAAGTGCGTCCATATTACGGGCAAAAAAATGATTCGCCCCCTGACTGCTGGGACCCACCAGCTACATCTTCGCACGCAAGGAAGTGCTTGACAGTCGGGACCCACCTGGTTGAAGCATACGTAGCATTGTCATTCTGGTCGCGAACGTGTACGTACATACTAGTCGATCGGTTTGTCTGCAGGCTACAGCGATGAACCGTGTCCGTGTAAGGAAGGGCACATGTCATAGTAGAGGCGCGCACATAGCATGTCACGCAGTCCCGTTAATATCGTGTACACATACGTACAGCGGCCAGGGTGCAAGAAATTAAATGCGGCCACGTACGTACATACGGGCGGGGTCTCGAGCGCCTACTCGCGCATACGTACGGACAGGGCTCGTGTACATGGCTGGGCCAGAATGAAGAAACTGCATCGTCATTGTGTTCATTTGGGAGGCAACGGAATGCGTCGTGTTCATCGGGAGGCAACGTAATACATTGTGTTCATCAGGATCCAACCGGCTTGGACGGAACAGTCGATCGAAACGGGGCCTGGTGTACCGCAGAATGGAGGAAATGGCCTTGTGTTCGACCGGCCACGGTCGAAACGAGATCATGTTCGTCGGGAGGGGTCTGGCGTGTCGCAAAAAGAAGGAAATGGACTTCTCTTCGACCTCCTATGGTTGAAACGGGGCGTTGTTGATCGGGAGGGGTGTGGCGTACCACAAAACAGAGGAAACAGACTTGTGTTGGAGCGCTACGGTCGAAACGGGGGTCCTGTTCATCAGGACGGGTGTGGCGTACCGCAAAATATGACTCCATGGGATACTGTTCATCTCCACCGTCGACCTCCTCCAGCCTCCACGGGCTACTATTCATCCACCGTCGACCTCCTCGAGCCTCCACCTGCGACTGTTCATCCATAGGCTCCTATTCATCCAGCCTCCACCGCTCCTCCACCGGCTACTGTTCAACCAGTCCTCTCCACGGGGTCCTGTTCAACCACCCCTCCACAGACTACTGTTCATCCAGCCCTCCATCGACTACTGTTCAACCAGCCCTCCACGGGGTCATCCTGTTCATCCAGCCCTCCACAGGGTCCTGTTCATCCACCCCCAACTGGCTCGATCGGGGTCCTGTTCATCCAGAGGCAACACCATGGGGTCCTGTTCATCCACCCCCACCGGGAACTGCTCATCCAAACCCCCCCAACAACGCTCACTGTTCATCAAGGGAAGGAGGTAGCAGGGTTTGATCGGCTACAGTTAGCAACAGTAGCGAAGGAATCACTCGGGTTCAGTTAACAGCAAGGGATCGATCGCTCAGGTTTAGTAATGTAGCTACTGCAATTGCCCGGGTTCAGTTAGAGCCCAACTCCTCGCACACACGCGCATACGTGTACGAGAGAAATGAGCATCGCTCGGCCCCCGACCACCCACCATAACCGGGAACTCCCCGATATTTTCCTCGCCCTCGCTTCTACCATGGTTTTTTTCGTCATGGATGGCCCAAAGAATGTCATGCAGCTGCGTCTCCGGCCCGCCCAGGACAAAAAGTCCATTTTTTGTCATGATTTTTTGTCATAGAAGTAGGATCCCACCACATCTATGATGATAACGGGTTTTGTCACAATTATCGTCATAGAAGTGTCATAAGCATGACATAATTTTTTTTCGTTCGGCCCAAAATGTCACAGATGTGTCTTTTTTTGTAGTGTTATCGCGATGGCCATGACTTTAATGACGGAGAGCCCGGAATGGGCAAGGAGTCGAGGTGGCATTTGGGGATCTAACCTCGTTATATATACGCCACCCACGCCTGGTAAGGGGTTAAATTGTAAAAAAGCACGGACCTTTCGAATTCGCTCAACGCGTGGAAATCCGGAGTATGGTGGATAACCCTCCTTGCAAAGTCGAAGACATGAATCCGCATACTACATCATCATTGAAGGAAAATTCGGGGGCTACTGAGGGAGTCCTGGTTTTGGGGTCCTCAGGTGTCCGGCTAAAGGATGCGGGCCGAACTGAATGGACCTTAGAAAATGAAGCCAAGGGCCACCACTCCGTGTTCGGGTAGGACTCCTGTGTGCATGGGCAGCAAGATTAGAGTCTGGATGTGTTGTTTCCTTCCCCTGTGAACTGACTTTGTACGAACCCTAGGCCCCTCCGGTGTGTATATAAACCGGAGGGGTTAGTCCGTAGAGGCTATCATCATCATCATCATCATCATCATCATCATCATTATCATCATCATAATAATATTCATCGGTTAGACAAGCTAGGGTTTAGCCATTACGATCTCGAGGTAGATCAACTCTTGTAACCCTTATACTCATCGAATACAATCAAGCAGGACGTAGGGTTTTACCTCCTTTAAGAGGGCCCAAACCTGGGTAAACATTGTGTCACTTTGTCCATTGTTACCATCGATCCTTAGACACACAGCTTGGGCCCCCTACCCGAGGTCTGCCGGTTTTGACACCGACAGCCACCGCGTGCTTCGTCTCTGGCGACAGATTGTCCCAAAATGCTTTCCCGCTGGCG
The DNA here is from genome assembly GCF_002162155.2 of Triticum dicoccoides. Lineage (NCBI taxonomy): Eukaryota > Viridiplantae > Streptophyta > Magnoliopsida > Poales > Poaceae > Triticum > Triticum dicoccoides. Next base: position 431,616,949 of record NC_041381.1, read on the forward strand.
GTCATGGCAGATGTTGTGCAAGGGAGGATGATGTCGAGGGGCTGGTGTTGTTGTGTGGAGTTAGCCGGGTGTGGCTGCATTTATATAGCATATTTCGGTGAGGCAAGGCGTTCGAGTACGTCAATGTGTAGCGCCAGAGTGGGTTTCTCAGCCGGTGAGCCTGCTTAATGGCGGCAGACGGACGAACATCGACACTCAACGGACGTGGTAGATATCCATCTCGTCTCGTCCAGTCACGCATCTCCGGCATTGAACAGGCGTAGACACAAGAGACGCGTCGTGGGCGGCACCCTTGGCTGGCACGCCACTTCAATGGCGAAGGCAGTGAGAGGTCACGTCTGCCCTGAGCCATCCTCAATGTTGAGTGGCGCGCTCTACAGCGGCATGAATGCGGGCAGCTCACACCGGGCGAGAGGGCGCGCGGGAGGGGAGGGGTTTTTGGTGGGCGAGGGCAGTCAGAAGCGGGCTTGGGACCGGTCCGGACTCCCGCAAACCTCCCTGATTGCTTGTATCTGCGTTGGTATTTCCCAGAAGAGGAGAGGATGATGCAGCACAATAACAGTAAGTATTTCTCGTAGTTATGAAACAAGGGTATCAATCCAGTAGGAGGATCCACCCAAACTATGTAAGCAGTACCTTCACACAAATAACAAAAACTTGCAACCCAACACGTAAGAGGGGTTGTCAATCCCTCCTTGGTATTAGATAGATTAAATTATATGAGATTGGATAAATAGATTTAGCAAAAACACAAAATAAAATAAATAAAGAAAAAGTGCAGCAAGATATTTTTAGATTTTTGGATTAATAGATCTGGAAACAATATGATAGGAAATAGACCCGGGGGGCATAGATTTCACTAGAGGATTCTCTCGAGAAAATAGCATACGATGGGTAAACAAATTACTGTTGGGCAATTGATAAAAGACTAAACAATTATGACGATATCCAAGGCAATGATCATGTATATAGGCATCATGTCCAAGATTAGTAGATCGACTCCTGCATGCATCTACTACTATTACTCCACACATCGACCGCTATCCAGCATGCATCTAGTGTATTAAGTTCATGGAAAAATGGAGTAATGCAATAAGAACGATGACATGATGTAGATAAGATCTATTCATGTAGGAATAGACCTCATATTTTTATCCTTAATGGCAATGACACATGCATGTCATGTCTCCTTCTGTCACTGAGATTGAGCACCGCAAGATCGAACCCTTCACAAAGCACCTCTTCCTATTGCAAGAAAAATCAATCTAGTTGGCCAAACCAAACCAAAGTTTCGGAGAAGAAATATGAGGCTATAAAAATCATGCATAAGATAGTTCAACAAAGACTCAAATAATATTCATTGATAGATCTGATCATAAACTCTCAATTCATCGGATCCCAACAAACACACCGGAAAAAAAGTTACATCAAATACTTCTCCAAGAACATTGAGGAGAACATTGTATTGAAGATCAAAAAGAGAGAAGAAGCCATCTAGCTACTACCTACGGACCCGTAGGTCTGTGGTAAACTGCTCACACATCATCGGAGGAGCACCAATGAGGATGATGAACCCCTCCATGATTATTTCCCCCTCCGGCAAGGTGCCGGAAAAGGGCTCTAATTGGATCTCATGGTTTTGGAACTTGCGGCGGTGGAAACTCTGATGTCTCGACTCCCCTAGGGTTTCTGGAATCTTTGGGTATTTATAGAGCTGAGAGGCAGTGGAGGAGATTCCCGTGAGCCCCACTACCCACCAGGGCGCGCCAGAGTGCCTAGTGGGCCCCACGGGGCCTCCTGGGTGTCTTCTGGGCAGAAAAAATTCTCCAAAAAGTTTCGTGTTGTTTGGACTCTATTCGGTATGGATTTTCTACGAAGCAAAAAACAAGCAAAAAACAACTACTGGCACCGGGAACCATGTCAATATGTTAGTCCCAAATGATATGAAGTTGCTATAAAATGAATATAAAACATCCAAGATTGATAATATAACAACATGGAACAATAAAAAATTATAGATACGTTGGAGACGTATCACTCCCTCATGTTTGTGTCCGGTTTGCGAGAGAAATCGCGCCCGGACCGCCTCGCGGGTCGATACAGGTCGGCGTCGGATGGCTTCCGCGTTTCGGACAACGCGATCCGGACGGTTGTGGGAGGTTTACTGGTCCAGCTTGGAGATGCCATTACTGTGTGGCAAGTGAGCGATTTTCAGAGGGTGGTGCTAGGCGCTGGCACATCAACCTGCCCCGTGTTGACTTCTTCATCTCCTTCTTCCAGCGCGGGTACTTCCCCCATCGCCTTGATGTCTGCCCCGGCCACCGACCACCACCCCCTCAACTAAACCTCCTCCCCTCGCAGTCAGCGGCGGAGCTAGATTTTTCAAAACGGGTGCATAGAGTTTAAAATTCTATGAAATTCTTAACTACTTTATATATATATATATATATATATATATATATATATATATATATATATATATATATAATCAACCTAGTTTATGCCTTGGTATCCAAATTAATGGATATACATCTGGACACCCATGTTCTCTTGTAGCTCCGCCCATGCTTGCAATCCCGCATTGCTGGATGCGCTCATTGTCCCTGCCGTCGTTGGTCGCTGTCCTCGCCCGGTCCAGCAGGAAGTCGTCGCTACTCGTAGCAAAAAACAAGGCCATCTTGAAGTACACTGACACCCTCTGTCATTGCAGCGCCTAATAGCCGCCAGCGCAGCTCTCAACGTCGCTGCTCGCTACCATTGGAGTGTCAGTTTGAAGCTTTTTCTCTCATTGGTTGAAACTTTTCCCATGCTGGTTGAAGCTTTTTTCGTAGATTGAAGCTTTCCGTCATGTCGATTGAAGCTTTTTTCATCTACGATCGAATCTTGTTCTGCAAACGGTTGCAACTTTTTTCATCTTGTAGTGCCCGACTGAAACTTTGTATATCTATCGGTTGAAACTTTTTCACCTAAGGTTGAAGCTTTTTTCGTATGGGTTACGGCCTTTTCAGATTGATAGTGGTTGGTTGAAGCTTCCCCTGTTGATGGTTGGAGCCTTTTCTATATAGGCTTGAAGCTTTTTTGTCAACGGTTGCAACACTCGTGTCGGTGGTTGAAGCTTTTCTGCCAATGGTTGTAATTCTTTTCCGCTTGCGCGTGCCACGGTTGAAGCTTTCTCTATCTACGATTGAAGCTTTTCTGTCAAATGGTTGCAGCTTTTCCTTGTTGGGCAATGTCGATTGAAGCTTTTCCTATCTATGGTTGAAGCTTTTTTCAATAGTTGTTGAAGTTGTTTTAGGTGACAGTTGCAACACTTGGATACACACGGGTCCGTCCCTGGAAGCAGGTGGCCATGGCATCTCTCGTTGCTTGTCCCCAACATCGGCGATGGCGGGATCCAGTAATGTGGTTGCAGCAGCGTAACGTCCCCCTTGTACCTCGTCGCTAGTCGCGCCGCTGCTGGTCGGACGCATCCAGTGCTCGGCCTCATCGTGTGTGGCCATGGTGATGGGCGCGTCCATGGCAACGAGGGGCCAGACGATAGTGTGCGAGCTCACTGAGTGGTGGCTAATGGGTTGCAAAGGGTGCGAGGGGTGTGCGGTAGTGCCTGGGGGCGAGGGGGCGTCGGCAGTGCCTGCACGAGGGGTACGCATGATCCATAGGGACTGGATGCACGCAACGGGAGCGTACGATGCTTCGGCTGGCTGGCGACTACAAATGTTTCCCATTTATGAATCATTAAAAAAACCTATACTGCTACTAGCAATACTTTTTCTGTAGGTGGAAAGGGTTGTATATTGATTAACCTGGATCGCAACAATCCAGTTCACACAAGTTTACAACCCTCTCAGTGTCTGACCATAACCATATGGCTGTATTTATCTTACATCTACCCATCTGAGCCAAATGATTGCTAACATGATTACACCATCTTTTAATAGCTTTTACGACTCTCTCTACCTCATCTCATCATGGCAGCGATCTCCTGGATGATGGCGGCATGTCGTGATCTATTCCCTGATGGGCTTGAAATCATCGCAACAGCTTCAGTACTATCAGTCTCTAGGATAAACGGAAGTGTGCTCCCGTCCAAAGCTAGCATGATTCCCTCTCTACAAGCTTCAAGTTTCGCAGCAAGAGCATTATCACATGTGAATAAATGACGCCAGGAAGTGAAAATGATGCCACCTAAGTTGTCCTGGAGCACACACCATGCCGGAGCCACCATTTCCTGCCTGAGTAGTAATAGTTGGTCCAAATTAAAATGCACACCCCACATGGAACAACAAACTAGCCAGCCAGCCAGGAATGTTCACTCTCCTAGGGTTAGATGGCGCTTTGGCGAGAGGTGACCCCGAGGTCGAGAACCACCATTGAGGGTGCAATCAAGATTAACCCCTCTCGCCCTTCCCCTGCATGGTCCTAGTATGTTTGTCATGATGCTTCTCTGGTTGAGTTCCACTCCTCCACAATTAGGGATGACTAGTCAATGGAGGAAGTGAGGGATGATGGGGTGGACAAGGTTCTGATGACCAACACTGGATCAAGTATCAACTATGTTGGGCAATGGATCCTGGTGGGGAACCATCTGCAGCGGCAACCAACGACAAGAGACCAATGCAAGCACTGGTTGGGGCTGCAACGACTGGCATGGCTGGAGTGACTGATGCGGAGGCGAATGTGGTGATCCTTGATGATGTTGGATCTGGTGGATCAAGACCGGACTCTCATGGGCAAGGTTCCGGCACCTACCACATTGTACATACAAAACTATCTCGTCGGCGACGAGGTAGGCGCGGGGAAACCCTAGGTCTAGAGTTCAATTCGGCCAAGAATAACCTATTCATTGTTGTATTTGGAATGGAAGCAGATCAAAATTGCGTGACGGAGTGGTCTCCATGGATGGCGGGCAAGCATGCGATGCTACTCAAGAAACTAGATGATACTCCACATGTTGTTGTGATAATTTGTTAAAAGAAGTGCATAATAAGGTGCTACATAAACAACTAAAACTACATGGCTAGTGGTGGTTGGTTTACCTATACTTATTCAATATAGGGTAAAATTTTAACATCTTTAGCTTTAATACCTATTTCTTTCATATATTTCTTGGTTTCTTGCATATCTTCTCGACCGAGGAATAAAATACCTCTTTTCTTCATAGTTGGTTTAGGTGGAGGTTCAAGAATAGTCCAATTAGTATGTTTTTAATCATATCGGTCAATAGTGGGCTGAGACAATATGGGTAAACAGAGGCAACATAAGGATTTGAAGAAGAAGAAGAAGAAGAAGAAGAAGAAGCATCAACGGAAGACAGAGTAGAAGAAAAAGCAATAACAAAAGAAGAAGAAGAAGAAGAAGATGATGATGACGACAGACTTCGCCTAGTTCGACATATATGAATCTCTCCCCATTGAGCTATATGATTGTTAATTTGTATTGTAATTTGCTAGCAGTTAGGATGAACTATCATTTGTTTACTAGATAAGACTTGAGCGATGTTTGGTACTGCTTGTGTAGTGTATTGTATGGCAAGGTTATCACTAGTGAGAAGAGATGACCACAATATAGGTCGCGTACAATCAAACACCATGTTTTGCATGTTGACAAGCATAACCCATAAATGGCACCGCCAAGCATTAAACTGCTCGGTGTGGCAATGCAAGCGATCAAACTATGTGCAGAAATGTTTTTTAGGATATATTTACTCAACAAGGCACAATTCAACCACGTATGCAAATACCTCAAAATTCATGCAGTATATGGAACGCCTCCTAAACTTTGGTGCACACTGAAAACATTGAAAAATGTCTTTTAGCACAAATGTTC
>NC_041381.1:431622968-431692715 GCF_002162155.2 Triticum dicoccoides
TGATGTACTTCATACATTTTAGATCAATTATTACATAACTTCATCACAAGAAAATTATACTAACCCACTTGATCGATCTTCATTGAAAAATGGTTGTCCAGAGTTTTAGTCTCGAATCAAACCCATCATGCTTGCACTAATTTCTTCTCGTTCACCGAGTTTCATAATTTCGTGGTCGAAATCACAGTAGCATCTGGTCTCTAGACAAAAAAAAGGGGGGGAAAGGAGGAGCCAAGATTGAATTATAAAAAACTGGTTTTTCCAGTAACCAAAAGAGATTATAAAACGATAATACAGGGCATGTATTGTCAGAACATTATGGTGGGAAAATCCCAACCAAAAATCAACGCAAATTGTGCAAAAAGAAGAAAGGACACATGGCCGGGCAACGCGTCAAGCCCATGCATCCAGAGAGGCCACGTCACCCCATCGGACGTGCCATCTAACCCGGGGGCCCCACCTGCCGCCCTCGATTAGGTGAGCTTCCCGGTGGGCCCCACGCGGCCGCGACGTATCACCTGGCCCACCCCCAATTCAAAAAACCGCACTGCCTCCCACACGTGTCGGCCATCGCGCGTCGCCCCGCCGCCCTCGTTCCGTCGCTTCCGCCCCTGCTCCGAGCCGAGGCCTCGCTTCGCTTTCCGGTGACGGCGCGCGCAGCTCTCTATATTTTTCTCCGCCTCTTGGTCAGCTGTTGGGTCAGCAGCAGCAGCAGCAAGAGGTTTGCTCTGAGTTGGTGCTTCTCCCGCGGCCGGATTCGTTCCGAGTTGGAGCCGCCCCTTGAAATTCAGGGAGGTCTTGAGGCCGGCGGGCGGGCGGTGGCGATGGAGGAGAGGTACGAGGCTTTGAAGGAGCTGGGGACCGGCAACTTCGGGGTGGCGAGGCTGGTCAGGGACAAGCGCACCAAGGAGCTCGTCGCCGTCAAGTACATCGAGAGGGGCAAGAAGGTATATACGTCGTTGTTCTCCGTTCCTTTCCTGTGTTCTTTACTTCTGGGGTTTGGTCGCTGGGACAGGTGGATTTGGGGTTCTTCTTGACGAATAAATCCTCGATAGATGGTAGATGTAGTCACTATGGCTGCAGGTTTGTGTTGCTGGATGTGTGATTTTTGGGGTCTGCTTGTGTGCGTGCAGATTGATGAGAATGTGCAGAGGGAGATCATCAATCACCGGTCGCTCCGGCACCCTAACATCATACGATTCAAGGAGGTAATTACCCATTCTTCTTGACTCGTTAGTCGTTTGATAAGTTTGTTGATTCCCAGTTACATTAGATTGGTTAAATTTGAAGGTTCTGAACTATGAACTATGAACTACTCTGTGTGTCCTCCAGAAAGCAGAATTGACACCCTAATATTTTGGAAATAAATGACGATTATCTTTTTGATTGTTTGCGTCATGACTGCTCTGCCAGTTGTTAGTAATGGTTTTTTGGTCAAAACTTACTAGTATTGTTGGGCTGGGCGGCACTGAACCCCTACATTTCAGTGTCACTATGGTTGGTGATAATGAGTTCACAATCATCGAAGTTTGTCCTAGGATGTCTCTGTCTTGATATTCAACTTAGCAAATTCTCAACTGTAAATAAAATTAAATTGCTTGCTATAATATGGTCTTTCTGTATCAATTGAGGACAGGTTTGTGTAACCCCGACGCACCTTGCCATTGTCATGGAATATGCTGCTGGCGGAGAACTCTTCGAAAGAATATGCACCGCGGGGCGATTCAGTGAAGATGAGGTTGTCCTTGAACCTACTTACCTCACTATATCACCAGGCTATCTTTGTTCTGAACCATGTCTGCTAACAGTAGAAGTAATCGTGTAAATTGTTTGCTACGCGTGTCAATAGGCAAGGTACTTCTTCCAGCAACTACTTTCAGGGGTCAGCTACTGCCATTCCATGGTACGCTTTGCCTTTTGAAATTTGTCAAAGAAAATAAATGCAAAACCCAAGTGCCCATGAACTAATGTTGCAAATGCAGGAAATCTGTCACCGTGATCTTAAACTGGAAAACACTCTCCTGGATGGGAGTCCAACACCTCGAGTGAAAATTTGCGACTTTGGTTACTCAAAGGTGCTAACAGTTACTGTTATGTTTCCCTGTTTTGCTAGAATTGACCTTTCTCTGTCCTTACTGACTAAGTTGGCTATCGTGATTTTCAGTCTGCTTTGCTGCATTCCAAACCGAAATCAACAGTTGGTACTCCAGCATACATAGCACCGGAAGTTCTTTCGAGAAAAGAATATGACGGGAAGGTAAGTACCGCTTATGACAATCTGTGGTTATTTGTTCTAATTTTGCATCAAAGTTTTTTCCAAGAGAGAACAAGTAAATCATGTTTAGTAATAGTCAATTAGTATAGTACTTAGAAAAGTAACTACTCGTTTTGCATCTAGCATTAGTATCAGGATTTGTTTTCCTACATGGTAGAATAGAAATGGAGTACTGTGTCATGAGCTTACCAATGATCCATTGCCACTGAGAATGGTCACATTCAGCACAGACAAACATCACTACTAATTAATTTTGTATATCTTCAGTAGTGTATAGTGATGTTATCATGGTTCTGAGATGTCACATGATTGGCTTCCAACTCTGCATCTTATGACCAAATGGTTCCCCATGTTCAGGTAGCAGATGTTTGGTCATGCGGCGTGACATTGTACGTGATGCTCATCGGGTCTTACCCATTCGAGGACCCCGAGGATCCAAGGAACTTCAGGAAAACTATCAGCGTAACTTATCGATCCCTCCTCCTTATCATCTCTCCCTTGTTCAGCACCTTGCTTGAATGCTTGTGTTAAGCCCCCGCAAAAAAAAAAAAAGAATGCTTGTGTTAAGCGTGCGTGAAACTCTGATCTGAACACGAATGCACGTCTTGTGACACTTGACAGAGAATCCTTGGCGTGCAATACTCCATTCCGGACTACGTCAGGGTGTCTTCCGACTGCAGACGCCTCCTGTCCCAAATATTCACTGCCGATCCTTCAAAGGTACTACTACTGCTTATCCTCTCTTTTTTTCTGTTTATTAGTAACTTCCAAGGAAACTTCAGATTGCTCCAAAAGGCAGAAAACTTTGAATCATAACTTGAATGGTGCCTAACCAAAAGTGATTTGAATCGTGTCTGAAACTCTGAAGAGGATCACGATCGCTGAGATCAAGAAGCTGCCGTGGTACCTGAAGAGCCTGCCCAAGGAGATCGCGGAGAGGGACAGGGCCAACTTCAAGGAGCCCGAGACGGAGGCGGAGACCGCGGCGGCGGCGGCGCAGCCCGTGGAGGAGATCATGCGGATCATCCAGGAGGCCAAGGCCCCCGGCGACATGTCCAAGTCGTCGGCCGACGCGGCGCTGCTCGCCGAGCTGGCCGAGCTGCAGAGCGATGAGGAGGAGGAGGAGCCGGGAGCCGAGGGGGAGACCTACTGACTCTGACTCTACATCGCAGTTCATGCAGGTGCAGCTGCGTAGCTGTTTCGTACATACAGTCTGGAGTACGGTTTGCTGAAACAACAATAAGGCCGGCCACGAAGCGTATGATACAGATTATGACACCTGTTGTACTATCGCTGTGTACATTATTACTGAACAAACATTCCACGGATTTAACTTTCAAGAATAAAAGATGGTGGGGAAATACAGTTCTTCCAGTTTTTGTTTGAATCAAGCCTGTTCGAATGAGGAACGATCTTGCAGTGGTGAATCTAGAATCTCACTCTTGACTCTTGGGGCTGCCACAGTTCAAAATTTGGAAAACCGTATGAATGAATGGTATAATTTGCAGTGGCGAATCTAGAATCTAGATTCTCACTATGAATAGTATAATTGGTCTAAGCATTGCTATAATCACCACAAATGGTCTTAAAGTTGTGTAATTTGGTCGACGCAAATAGTCTTAAAATTGCATTAACTTGTTAGGCATTCTCTCGAAATAGGCTTTCATCCCGCTTTATAGATAAAGCATCGGTCCATACAAGCATCCAAGTCAAGCGCGAAACGACGACTGGGGCCACAACACAAACATGCCCAAAAAAGCATAAAAGAAATCAGAAAAAAGCCATCTAGTGGTGGCCGTATTTCTCAAAGCGTGGGGCTAAAACTAAGCGGCTATAAATAACGCAAATACCACATGTACTAATGCATGTAAGATTTTTCTTGAAATACTATACAATTTGCTGGGCCCTCTTCATCTCGGATTTCTAATTTGTTTTCATGCTAACAATTAACAATTAAACTCAATTGACTAAACTAATGTCAAAAAATTTGGGGAAAAAATAATACAATTCTACACAATTGAACATTATTTTGGTGTAAGGAACTAGTAAAAACTATTCCCTTTGTAAAGAAAAAAATATATTCCCTCTTCAAGTCTGTTCTTTATAGAGGGAGTAGATGACACAAGAAACTAGATATTACCGGTTGTGGAGATGGGGCAGAACTGATTAACCACCAAAGAAATATTCATGATCTGTTTTTGGGAGGCTCTACATCAATCAGGACCTCTATGCTACTAGTCCTGAGTAGATTTTAGCACATCTGCAATCCTGACATCTTCTTGAACATTAGTAGGACAGAAATAAAAATCTAAAGAGTAAAATGGATAAGACTCGTTGTCAATTCACGCAGGAACAAATGATACAGATATGAGAAACATCTAGTTAACTGAAATTGTGCAGCTGCATGGAGGATCGATTTGGTAGAGATTCAGAGGGAAAGGGCGTAATGTCGTAGCCACTAGCCAGAACAGGAGTCTGCCAGCGGAACAAAAGGGCTGGAGGTGTCTGCTCCGGCGAGTCCAGATGATCCGAGACTACGAGCCCAGCCGCCTAGGTGCAGGTCCGGACGTCAGGATCTGTCGAGTCGAGCAGTCACAGATCGGAACTGGCGGTGCAGCGTGAGCGAGATCTTTTTTCTGATTTTTTTTTAGACAACCTCGCATGCTCTATTCATTCTCCATAATGTTTACAGGTAAAAAATCAAGATCTCCTGGCTGGCCCAACCACACATGATGGCCATACTTAGCGAGATTGTGAGCCTCGAAGTTCGATCTCCTAAACTTATGAACTACTTTACATGATAGAAAAGAATTTGCACGATGTATTATTTCATGCACTATAGCTCCATACTCTGCCGTCGAGTTCTTCTTCATCTACCACTCTCTTACAGTCTGATGCAATCTGAATGGTGTTTACATATAGATCCTCTGCCAATGCTTGACCTTCCCATACAACTATCGCTTCCAATGTGCTTGCATCAGTGATGAACTCGAGCTTGAGAGCCGAAGCTCCCAAGAATCTTCCGTCATGGTCTCGGCAAACCACTCCCGCTGCACCGCACTCCCCTTCCATGGACACTGCCGCGTCCACATTCATCTTTGCACACCCCTCAGGCGGGGCCAACCACGTAGATTGTCTGATGCAGGCTCGCTTCGGTACTCCCCTAACTCCTTTATCTAAGATCTCCAAGTCCCTCAAATAAAAGGTTATGAAAGAATTAGTAGAAAAAGGACGGTCAAAAATCCCTTTGTGGATAGCTCTCCTTCTTGCTCGCCAAATTGCCCATAGGGTCACCACCATCCGTGTGAACTCCGCATGTGACAGTGAGTCATGCATAGTGAAGATCCAGTTTTTTTGCATCAAGGGACAAATTATCAAGCATTGTCTCCACTATTTCCTCTGAGCAAAGTGACCAAACACTTCTATCCATCACACAATCTATTAATGCATGCTTCCAATCATCTTGCGGAGAACAAAAAGCATATACGCTAGTTGTTGACATATTCTGGTGATGTAACACCCACACTATTGGGATTGATTCATGACATAGCCTCCACTGGAACACCTTAATTTTTGAGGGGACCTTAATATGCCACAAGGAAGTCCAAGCTGATTCCTCTGCTGCCTCATTTGAGTGTCCACCAACCGTCTGCAGTAATGTTTCCCCTTGCATCTTCATTTTCAGCAGAAATTTGTATACTCGCCTTACTGAAAAAACTCCCTTTCATCTTCTTCCCATGCCCAAAAATCTTCAACTCTTCTAGTACAAAGCGGGATCTTGAGTATTATATTAGCATCCACGGGCAAAAAGACCGAACGTACCTTGTCTTCTATCCACCTTGCCGAACTTGGGTCAATTAATTTAGTAATACACTCTGGTCTGTTAGCCACCAGACTCGCCATTGGTCTCATGAGGCCCGAGCGGGGGAGCCAATTCTGGTCCCAGATTCTGTTTCCTCTCCTGTGCCAATTCTCCGTATCAAACCTTGTTCTAGGGCTCCTCTCCCCTCTAAAATAGACCTCCATATCTGCGACGGCCAACCCCCTAACTCGACCTCTAGGAAGGGCGTAGATGAAAAATACTTAGCTTGCAGGATTCTAGCACTTAAAGTGGTATGGGACTGTATTATGCGCCATGCCTGTCTTGCCAGTAGAGAGAGATTAAAGATATCAATAAGATCTTTTTTCTGGTTATTTAGTGTTTTGGTGGCATCTTGGGCTTTATGATTTGGTCATAAGAAAAAAGAAAAAAGATCTTTTTTCTGATGGATAGAGTGAGACGATTTGGTGGCGTCTTGGGCTTTATATGTGATGAGGCCTGGGGCTAGGCCTTTGAAAGTCTACGAATATGAAAATTTTCTCCTAGATGTGTAACTACTAGTTGGGCCACGCCTGGGGCTATAGCCCTACTTGCCCCAGGCCTAATTCCGCCCCTGCACGTGACACTATGATGATGAAAGCTGACGAGCCGTAGCCAGTAGTGCATCTAGCATGAGGCCGAGAAAGGTATAACTTGATGGGCATTCAATGTTAAGAACATAAGAAAAACTAATTTGCAATTTTGGAGGGGGAGCCATGGCGCCCCCAAGATTCACCATTTGGTAGTTCATAGATACTTTCTTTTGTAACTTTGACGTCTTTAGTCAAACGATAAGACCTCTCATCGTGGATAATATTACAAGTTAGTATCATGCAAATGATGATAGAGTATGATACTAACTTCATAGTGCACATGACTCTAAGTTATTATCTTAGATGAACTATACACCAATGGGAAAAAGGTAAAATTGATTATAGTTGCTTTAATTTAGAAATATAGTTATTTTTTAGTCAATATTAGTAGCCTTCCATTCAAAATATGTCCCATCTTGTGTCCCTTTTTCAGTGTTGGTGTTCTAGGCATATGGTTGTTTAGACTTTCTTAGGAAGACCATCATGGTAACTTTTTTTTACTGAAAATAATATTCATATGACGATGGAGTTATAAAAACACCGAGTTTGTCAACCCAAATACAAGACCTATTACAATTGAAAGGAAGTCTACCTATGTCATGTGAGTGACACTCACATCTCTAGTGCAACCTTTTCGACAATCCCCACCGTCTCCATACAATTATCGTCGATTGTAGCAGTTGCATCACTTGTTGTGATCCACTTGATTAACTAACTTAATTAAGGACATGCTTCGTTGTCATCGCCACACTGGAAGCATAGGGGATATAATCAAGGTTATTAATTTTGACTTATAAATAATTGGTATTGCCTAGTTACTTTAGAAGTAGCTGAAAGGATCGATATGGTTGACTAGAGGGGGGGGGGGGTGAATAGGAAACCAAAGATTTTTGTCTTTTCTTTACCAAATTAAACTTAGCAAAAAATAGGTTGTCTAGATGTGCAACTAGGTGAGCAACTTATATGATACAACAACAACAAGCACACAAGCAAGCAAGGGATACAACACAATAAATGCTTGCACAAGTAAAGGTAAGATATAACCAAGAGTGGAGCCGGTGAAGACAAGGATGTGTTACCGAAATTCCTTCCCTTTGAGAGGAAGTACATCTCCATTGGAGCGGTGTGGAGGCACAATGCTCCCCAAGAAGCCACTAGGGCCACCGTATTCTCCCACCCACACATAATGCGAGACGCCATGATTCCACTATTGGTGCCTTTGAAGGCGGCGATCGAACCTTTACAAACAAGGTTGGGGCTCTCTCCACAACCGAATTGGAGGCTCCCAACGAAACCACAGAGCTTCACCACAATGGAATATGGCTCCGTGGTGAACTCAACCATCTAGGGTGCTCAAACACCCAAGAGTAACAAGATCCGCAAGGGATTAGTGGGGGGGATCAAATTTCTCTTGGTGGAAGTGTAGATCGGGGCCTTCGCAACCAATCCCTAGAAAATCAACAAGTTTGATTGCCTAGGGAGAGAGATCGGGCAAGAACGAGCTTTTGAAAGGCAATGGAGCTTGGGGGGAAGAGGTCAACCCTAGGAAGAAGAAGACCCCCCCCTTTATATAGGGGAACAAAATCCAACTGTTTTATGCCCTGTGCCCGCAGCTAAGCGGTACTACTGCTCCTAGGAGCGGTACTACCCCGCACAAGCCTAAAACACATAGAGTGTACCTATAGTAGTGTCGCCGGAGCGGTACTACTGCTGACCGTGGCGGTACTATCGCCTAGGGTTTTTAGACCTGGAGAGGCAGCGGTAGAAGAGGATGCCAGGGGCGGCAGTACTATGCGAAGCGGTACTACCATCCTAGTGCCGCTCCACTACCTCTTAGCGCAACATGGGAACAGAACATTGCACAGAGGAAGACCCCACAAGCGATAATGGAGACGGTGGTATGGGTTGTAGTACCGCCGGAGTGGTACTATCGCCTTACTACTGCACTACTACCATGAATGTCAGACCGACAACAGAACGTTGCACGCTCGGGGAAACCCTAAGTGGTAGTTCCACGAAAGTACCTAGCAGTACTACCGCATAAGCGGTACTACCGTGGGCACTAGCGGTACTACCGCTCGCAAGATGCTGAAACACCACAGAAAACATGGAGAAGCTCCAGAGAAGGGAAAGGAAGTTGTGGGTGCATATGGGGTTGCGTACGTGTTGATTCCACCCATACCTTTCCGAAGCGGACCCCCTCTTAATAGTACAACTTTCCTACGACTCAAATCCACCAAAAAGAAATGGAGAGAACCGTCGTCTTTGATAGGCTCGAAGGGGCATCGAATCGTCTAGTTCTTAGACATGAGATATCTGAAATGCTCAAAGCACACGATTAGTCCGCAAATGCATTGTCATCAATCATCAAAACCACTTAGGGAGAAATATGCCCTTACAATCTCCCCCTTTTTGGTGGATTGATGACAATACAAGATTTGCACATATAGATATAAAATGAGCATAAGCAAACCCAAAATCTATAAAATATAGACATGCTCCCCCTAGATGTGTGCATTCTATATATATGCTTTGGACTGCACAACACATACACTAGGATCAACACCCCCCCCCTATATTTTATAGACCAGGCAATCCTTGCAACAATAAGAGACACTTAAGCAAGGAAACCAATAAGAAAAATGAGCATAAACTCACGCACATAGGGACAATATAAGGTAACCGGGGTAGCATATGTCTTACACCATATGATAGAGACTCACACCAAACCAAAGCAAACGAAGGAAAGGAGTTCACAAGCAGAAACACAAAAGAACCAAGCTTGTGACTCAACAACACCCCGCAGAAAGACAAATCCCCCGTCCTAAACCTCTCCCCCTTTGGCATCGAGACACCAAAAGGGGCAAAAAGTAACATAACACAACTCCAGGTGGCACTAGTCTCCTCCCATGGACTCCCCAGACTCCTCAGAAACAGACCCATCAGCAGACTCCTCTGCAGACTCGTCGGTCTCCTACTCGATCTCCTAATCCTGAGCTAGAGCAGATGTAGCAACATTGGACTCATCTGAGTCCGTCCAGAGAGAGTGCAAAGAAATCCACTTGTCCTCCGGAGTGATATGATCCATAGATCCATCCTGAACTGGAATCTCAAGTTTCCTCATAATAGCCTTCCTCTCCTGACGAGCCTTCTTGGCATCCACATGTGCCAAGTACATCTTGTGTTGAACATTAGTCTAAAGGCAAAAGAGCTTCTTCACCTTGTGCTTAAGCTTAGGCGCCCAAGCTGACTGACCAGAGGAATGCTCCGTGCTGGGAGCAAGACCACTATCATCACCCTGAGCCTCTCCAGAAGTAGAAGAAACTGCCGCCTCAGGACGATTAGTAGAGGCCCAAGAGCTCCTTCCGACGCAAGTTGAGGATGTCATGAGAAGTGAAGGGTCCGGTCTCAAGAGGCACACCATGGAAAGTGGATCTCCAAGTAGTCTAAATCAACTTGAAGATGAAGGGAGCATAAATCGGGCAATGGTCTCCATAGTAGCGTGCACTAACTCCTTCCACATGACATGATAGACATCCAAGACCGCATACGTGCCCTTCTCAGAGTGGCATAGCAGTAGCATATCCATAAGGTTCCCATGCACCATATCCAAGTTGCCAATACGAGGAAAGAGAGTGTACCAGAAAATGTGATGCATAATGTCAAAGAATGGCTTCAGCTCCTTCTTGACTCCTTTCTCTATCTTAGTGATGATCATATGAGGCTTCGGCTCATCCTTGTGTGTAGCCCCCCCCTCATGGTGAGGACGAAGGCCAAGAGGCTTCCTCAGCCCCTCGTTAGGATATCCCAGAAGCTCCATAAAAGCACCCCAAGTGGTGCTCAACTTCCTGCCATTGGTCATCCAGATCAAGGTGTGCTCAGGGTTTGTGCCATACCATATGGTTGCAGAACTGTGCAACCAACTCTACATCGAAATCATAATTAAAGGTCATGAGGGGCACGCTGTTGAGCTGTTCACAGAGGGAACGAGCTTCTCCAAAGTATGCCTGGTAATTCTCCATGTGTGCCAGGTTGATTGACTTGGTCTTCACAAACAGGTTCTTCCTTGCAGTATTGCCAATACTCATTTTGTTTGAATTCAGCAGTCGTCTTGATCGATTCCTTCTTCTTGCGAGAAGATGACTTGACATTGGATTTGCCCTTGTTCATGGCAGACTGACAACGAGCATGCGGCGGTGTGGGGGCAACCTCTTCTTCATCTTCGGAATACACAATTCTGGCATGATAGGTGCGCCCACGCTTGGATGGGGGATTCGCATTCTTGCGACGAACCTTGGAGCTACTACCACTGGGTTCCATAGCGAGAGGAGGAGGTGGGGAAGGAATACACCAGACGGAATTGTTGAAGACGGCACGAATCGGCCAGCCGGAGTGGCGGTCGAGGCTGTTCTTCATCGCCTGAGAGAGAGAGAGAGAGAGAGAGAGAGAGAGAGAGAGACGTGGGGAGGGAGAGTGAAACGGTATGTGGGAGTTAGACCCCCCTGCCCGATATTTACCCCCATAGCGTCCCGCTAAGCGGTAGTACCGCTAGGAGAAGTGGTAGTACCTCCCTGATACTACAGCCGGGCAGGAGGCCCAGTTGTAAGGGCATCTTTATCCCCAATATGTTTTGGTGATTGATGACAATGCTTGTGCGGACTAATCGTGTGCATTTAGTTCTTTCAGAGATTCATCCATTGGCAAGAGACGATTTCCTCCCCTCGGTGTTGTAATTCAAGACGGTGTAGCTCCTTCGTTTCATTGTTGGTGGACTAGTTTCGTAGGAGTCACCGTACTATCAAGAGGGGATCCGCTTTGGTAAGACTTGGGTGGAATCACACGTACACATCCTTATCACACCCGTCGTCTTTCCTTCCGCATCTCTGGAGCTGCCATTTTCCCCTTGCTATGCTTTGCTCTGCCCTAGCGATAGTACCGCGACCACAGCGGTAGTACCGCCGAAGCTCCCCAGCGGTAGTACCGCTCTCCGAGCGGTAGTACCGCTTGGGTTTTTTGGCCGTAGTACCGCTGTGCGTCTGGGCTACTTCCGCCTCGATTCTCGTACGAAGTTTTTCGTGTCGGGTTTTGCGGCACTAAGGGAGGTAGTAGGAGCGGTAGTACCGCCCTAAGTGGTAGTACCGCTCTTCCCTAGCGGTAGTACCGCCCTGGGGTCAGGGCCCCGGGCAGCGCAGCAGTATCGCTGGGTCGAGCGGTAGTACCGCCCGGAGCGGTAGTACCGCCCTTCCCTAGCAGTAGTACCGCCCTGGGGTCAGGGCCCCGGGCAGCGCGGCAGTACCGCTGGGTCGAGCGGTAGTACCGCCCTTCCCTAGCGGTAGTACCACTCTGTGCGGGGCTGGTGAGTGGGATAACGGTTGGTTTGTTCCTCCCACTATAAAAGGGGGTCTTCTTCCCCAAAGTTGACCTACCTCTTTTCCCCAAAGCTCCATTGTTGCTCCAAGCTCCATTTTCGCCCGATCTCTCTCCCTAGCCAATCAAACTTGTTGATTTGCTCGGGATTGGTTGAGAAGGGCCAGATCTACACTTCCACCAAGAGAAATTTGATTCCCCCCATTTATCCCTAGCGGATCTTGTTACTCTTGGGTGTTGAGCACCCTAGACGGTTGAGGTCACCTCGAAGCCATACTCCATTGTGGTGAAGCTTCGTGGTGTTGTTGGGAGCCTCCAAGTGTTGTGGAGATAGCCCCAATCTTGTTTGTAAAGGTCCGGTTGCCGCCTTCAAGGGCTCCAATAGTGGAATCACGGCATCTCGCATTGTGTGAGGGCGTGAGGAGATTACGGTGGCCCTAGTGGCTTCTTGGGGAGCATTGTGCCTCCACACCGCTCTAACGGAGACGTACTTCCCCTTAAAAGGAAGGAACTTCGGTAACACATCCTCGTCTCCACCGGCTCGACTCTTGGTTATCTTGTCCCTTTACTTTTGCAAGCTTACTTGAGTTATATCCATTGCTTGCTTGTGTGCTTATTGTCTTTGCATCATATAGGTTGTCCACGTAGTTGCACATCTAGACAACCTATTTCTTTGCAAGATTTAAATTGTTAAAGAAAAGTCTAAAAATTGTTTGTTGCCTATTCACCCCCCTCTAGTCAACCATATAGATCCTTTCAATTGGTATCAGAGCCTCGTCTCTTTATTAAGGACTTTGCCGTCCAAAGAGTATGGTTGACACCCACGACGGTGCGGAGGAGCACTCCGGTGTGAATCCCATCTCATCCACGGCCGAAGGGGGAGCCTCGGTCTCTCGTGAGGAATTCAATGTGGCTTTAGACACATTGAAAACCTCCATGACGGCCGAGGTTAAAAGCATGTTTTCTGATTTCTTAGACGGACTTAAACTATCTACCTCGCCGATGAAAGTGGGTGATCCCACTAACAAGGTGACGGATGCTACCTCCGACAAGGGGGAAGCTAACAGTGAAAAGAGTCCGTCTACTAGTGGTAGAAATGGCACCGGCATTTTTGCCAATGTGGAACCCCCAGTGTATAGAGGACCGATCCCCTCCACTCATTTGAATCATGCCGGTCCTCCTCCTAAATATGTGAAAAATGAAGATTTTGATGCTTGGCTTTATCGCTTCAAGCGTCACTTAAAACATGTGAACACTAACCTTTGGAGAATTATTGAAGAAGGTTTCTATCCTCATGATCCAAGCAACTTCACCCCTCGAGAAGAAGTGGACAATCAATTCAATGGAAGTGCTCTCTTCATCATCCAAGATGCAATCCTTCCCGAAGATCTCCCTCATCTTCGACCTCATGCCATGGCTAAAGAAGCATGGAAATGTGTCGAGCGTCTCTATCGAGGAAGTGCTAGCATTCAACGTTCCAACTATGAAGTGGTGCAAGATGAAGCCGATGAGTTTGCAATGAAAGAGGATGAAGAACCTCGTGAGCTCTTTCGAAGAGTGACCAAACTCGCGGTCGCACTCCGAGATCATGGGAGCAAGGACACGGATGACAACTGGATCAAGCGCAAGTTCCTCAAGGCCATGATGCCCTTCAACAAGGCCATGTTCTTCATCATTCGCCAAAGACCGGACTTCCACTCCATGACCTCTGGTGAAGTGTTGGATGAGTTTTTTGCAATGAGCATCTTGGACAAGACCACCGACAATGCGGTGCTCCGTTCCCAAAGGGCAAAGAAGCCCAATCTTGCCTTGAAGGCCAAGGTTAGTGTGGAAGAAGAAGAAGAAGAAGAAGATGAGGAGAGCAACCCCGAGGACACGAAGTATGATTATCATGAGCACATGGCTCTTGCCTCAAGACAGTTTTGGAGTAAGAAGAATACAAGACCCAACTTCAACAAGAACAACTCAAGTGGCCTCAAGGGGAAGCAACGAGTTAGAACCTGTTTCAACTGTGGCAATGTTAGCCATTTCGTTGCAGATTGTCCCTACGAGAAGCGGGAAGACAATGGTGGCAAGTTCATCCAAAAAGACCAAGCCAAGTCCTTCCCAAACAAGAACAACTTCACCAAGAAGACTCCGTCTCGCGGGTTGGTGGTTCAAGAAGAATACCGTGAGGATGACGATGATGATGAAGATGGTGAAACAATGGCCATGGCATCCGTTGCCATTGTCACAACTCCCCGGGTGTCTCTCTCCGATGCACCTAACGAGAACATCACCGCCAAGTGCCTCATGGCTAAGGCCACCAACAAGGTAACCTCCAACATCAAAACCACCATTATTCCTAACCCTCCTTCAACGGATGACTTTGATAATGGTAAGGGGTCTAATGAGGAGATCAATGAATTTGAGTCCTTCATGAGTAAGCTCAAGGGCAAATCCAAGAAGCACTTTGTTGCTCTCTTGGAATAACTTGGTGAAGCCAATGACATGATCGAGGCTCACGAAGAAACCATCTCTAAGATGGAAAGTCATAGTCGTGACTATGGCGATGAGATATCGGATCTCTCTAATGCTCTTGAGGAAGAGCGTGAGCATCGTTTGGCTCTTGAGGAGTCACACAACGATGGTCATGCTAAACTTAAGAAAGATCTTGATCATGCTCTTGTTGTGTCTCGTGTTCTAGCTTCCGAGAAGGCTAAACTTTGGGTTGATCATGTTAGACTCACGGAGGAGTTTGATGTACTTGACAAGGCCCACAAGGTCTTGAAAGGTGCTCATGCTACCCTCAAGGAGTCTCATGCTCAACTCCAAGTTAAGCTAACCAAGGAAAAGGCCACATTTCCTCACATGGTCTTAATTGATCATGCAAATGCTACTAACCCTTGTTGTGAGCATGTGCATCTTGTGGAGGAGAATGCCAAGTTGAAGGAACAACTCGAGAAAGGTCTTGTGTCATGCATACAA
Organism: Triticum dicoccoides; assembly: GCF_002162155.2. Taxonomy (NCBI): domain Eukaryota; kingdom Viridiplantae; phylum Streptophyta; class Magnoliopsida; order Poales; family Poaceae; genus Triticum; species Triticum dicoccoides. The sequence continues at coordinate 431,638,030 of NC_041381.1, forward strand.
GGCGAGAAGAACCTAAATGACCTTTTGAGCAATCAAAAGGAAGTTGTGGGAAAGGAGGGAGTTGGATTCTCACCCAAGTCCAAGAACAAGAAGAAGAACAAGGAGAAGAAGAGCAAGACCGATTGACCTCCTCCGCTCACGCAAACCTTTGTGAGGGAGGGAGAAGGTGCTCCTAAGGAGAAGAAGAACAATGGGAAGAGTGGTGATGCCAAAGAGCGCAAATCCATCTCTCCCAACAAAGCCGGCGACTTTAACCCATCTTATGTGTTGTGCCGTGCTAGTGATGGGCATGTTTATGCTAAATTTGTTGGTTCTCCTTATGCGTACATTGAATGGTCTATTTGGGTTCCTAAGACCCTTGCTAACATCAAAGGACCCATTACTCAATGGGTACCTAAAACCAAGCATTGATCTCTTGTAGGTGTTTGCTTCCGGTGGGGGATCATGGTTGCTCGATAGTGGAGCAACAAATCATATGACCGGGAGCAAGGACTTGGTGGTGGACGTGCACAAGATCCCATCTATGCACACCAATGTCGAATGGGGTGATGCCTCACATTCTAAGGTATTGGGTCTTGGCAAGGTTGTCATTTCTCATGATCTAACGATCGAGAAAGTCATGCTTGTTGAGTCCCTTGCGTTCAATTTACTTTCCATTCGTCAACTCGCACTCATGGGCTTTGCCACCTTCTTTGATATTTATACTGTGGCCCTCTTGTGGAGCAAGACTCTTAAAGTAGCCTTTGTTGGGCATGTCGAGAATGGTCTCTATGTGATTAACTTTTTGGAGCAACCCACTAAGACCGCGACATGCCTAATGGCTAAAGTTGATGTGGGATGGCTTTGGCATCGCCGTTTAGCCCACGTCAATATGAGATCTTTGCAAAGTCTTCTCAAGGGGGACCATGTTCATGGACTAACAAATGTTAGTTTTGCCAAAGATCGTGTTTGCAGTGCTTGCATCGAAGGAAAGCTTCATGAGACGGCTCACCCTCCCACGACAATCATCTACTCGAAGAGACCCTTGGAGCTCCTGCACATGGACCTCTTCGGGCCTCCATCCTTTGATAGTCCTGGGGGTAGAAAGTATTGCTTGGTGATTGTGGATGATTATTCAAGATACAATTGGGTATACTTCTTCAAGAGGAAGAGTGAGACTCAACAAACCGTCATCGACTTTGCAAATGAAGCTCAACGTCAACATAATGCAAAGATTCTGACAATAAGAAGTGACAACGACACCGAGTTCAAGAACTACACCTTGGATGAGTTTCTTAGTGATGAAGGGATCAAGCATCAATATTCTGCACCATATACCCCTCAACAAAATGGTGTTGCGGAGAGGAAGAACCAGACGTTGATGGATGCGGCAAGGACCATGATGGCGGATTTCAAGTCTCCATACAACTTTTGGGCCGAAACCATCAACACAGCTTGTCATGCATCCAATCGGCTCTATCTCCGCAAAGGCTTGAACAAGACTCCGTATGAGATACTCACCGGGAACAAGCCCAATCTCAAGTACTTCCGGGTGTTCGGGTGTAAGTGTTTCATTCTCAAGAAAGGTGTTTGTTTGTCTAAATTCGAGGCTAGAGCTCATGAGGGCATATTTGTTGGGTACGCTACAAACTCTCATGCTTACCGTGTTCTCAACAAGTCCAACGGACTCATTGAGGAGACGTGTAATGTAGAGTTTGATGAGAATAACGGCTCCCAAGTGGAGCAAAGTGGTACTTGTGATGTAGGTGATGAAATTCCTCCCCAAGCCATAAGAAGAATGGGTATTGGTCATATCCTACCCATTGAGGAACCCCTTGTGGCTGAAGGAGAAGGACAATGCTCCACCTCGGTGGAGCCTTCACCTACTCAAGACCCACACGCTTCCGAAGAACAAAGTGAAGGCCCTCAACCTAGGGAACAAGACCAAGGGCAAGATCAATCACAAGATGGTGATGAACCTCCACATGATGCCCAAGGTCAAGTTCTTCCCCTCGAGCAAGTTCAAGATCATGAGCAAGCTCAAGATCAAGAACAAGCTTATGACGACGCTCAAGATGATCAAGTGAACCCTCCACCTTCGACATCCGAGGAGGAATTGGAGCGTCATGCCGTGAAGATTGCTTCCAAACTCACCACCAAAGGTCATCTCATGGAGAATGTGGTTGGAAGCCTAAGAAAGGGGGTAAGCACTCGTAGACAATTAGCAAACTATTTTGAACATCATGCGTTTGTCTCTTGTGTTGAACCCCATAAGGTCTATGAGGTGCTCGAGGACTCGGATTGGCTCAATGCCATGCATGAAGAACTCAACAACTTCGAGTACAACAAGGTGTGGAGATTGGTGCCAAGGCCTTCCGGGAACCATAAAATCATTGGAACCAAGTGGATCTTCAAGAACAAGCAAGATGCTCATGGGAACATCATTCGCAACAAGGCAAGATTGGTAGCACAAGGCTACTCCCAAGTCGAGGGTATCGACTATGGTGAAACCTTTGCTCCCGTTGCTCGCCTTGAATCCATTTGTTTGTTGATTGCTTATGCTTCCCATCACAACTTTAAGTTGCAACAAATGGATGTTAAAAGTGCTTTTCTTAATGGTCCTATTAATGAGTTGGTCTATGTCAAGCAACCCCCCGGGTTCGAGGATCCCTTCTTCCCGGATCATGTGTATCAACTCGATAAGGCGCTCTATGGCCTTAAACAAGCCCCACGTGCGTGGTATGACCACCTTACCGAGTTGTTATAAGATCGTGGATTTGAAGTGGGGCTAATCGATCCCACTCTTTTTACTAAGAAGGTCAAAGGGGAGTTGTTTGTATGCCAACTATATGTTGATGACATTATCTTTGGTTCCCCTAACAAAGCCTTCAATGAAGAATTTGCCGCTCTCATGACCTCTAAGTTCAAGATGTCTTCGATGGGAGAGTTGAAGTTCTTCCTTGGTTTTGATATCAAACAAAGAAGGGAAGGTACCTTCATCAACCAAGCCAAATACACTCAAGACATGCTCAAGAGTTTCAAGTTAAGTGATGTCAAGCCGGCCTCTACTCCAATGCCCACCAAGTGCCAACTTGACATTGATCCCAATGGTAAAGCGGTGGATCAAAAGGTATATCGCTCCATGATTGGCTCCTTGCTTTACCTTTGTGCATCTAGACCGAATATCATGTTGAGTGTGGGGATGTGTGCACGGTTTCAAGCTGCACCGAAGGAAAGTCACTATGTGGCGGTCAAGTGAATCTTTTGATATTTGGCTCATACCCCAAACTTTGGCTTATGGTACCCAAGATGGGCAAACTTCAAGCTTGAAGGGTTTACGGATTCCGATTGGGCGGCAGACAAAGTGGATAGGAAGTCCACTTCCGGAGGGTGCCAATTTCTTGGGTGCTCTTTGGTGAGTTGGTCTTCCAAAAAGCAAAGTTGTGTGTCTCTCTCGTCCACCGAAGTAGAATATGTGGCGGTCGGTAGTTGTTGTGCACAACTCTTATGGATGAGGCAAACTTTAAAGGAATACGGTGTCATTTGTGACAAAGTGCCTCTTTGGTGTGACAACGAAAGTGCCATCAAGAGTTCTCTCAACCCCGTGCAACACTTCAAGACGAAGCATATTGAGATTCGGTATCACTTCATCCGGGATCACATTAGGCGAGGAGAGATCGAGCTCAAGTATGTCAACACTCATGATAACCTTGCAGATATTTTCACAAAGCCCTTGGATGAAGCAAGATTTCGCGAGTTAAGGCATGAGCTAAATATCATTGATTCGAGCAATGTGTCTTGAACCCTTGCTCACCCCACCCCACTCAACTTGGTATCTAGCTTAGATGTAGGCATGGACATAGGGGGAGTGTTGTTCTCTCAATGAACTTTCCCTCCCCCCATTATGCATAAAGCGATCAACTCTTTCACATTAGCCATTTTTCAAGGTACTTGTGCTTCAAAGACGAGTTTTGGTCATGGGCCCAAGGATAATTCTTCGTGGTGCCATACTAATTGACTCAAACATAGGTGGCTCCGGCCACCGCCCTCTCCCGAGAGAGGCCAGAGCTTGCTCTGTTTCGTGTGGTTGTTTGTGTTTGAGTTGTTTCTGTTCAGTTGTGTGTGTGTGTGTGTGTGTTGCCGCGTCGGTCCTCTCGTTCTTTTGGCCTTGCTTTCCGTTTCTTTTTGAGCGTTAGCCGTTGGTCTAGAAGACGTATGGTTGCTGAAGCGGTACTACCGCTGGTGGCGAGCGGTACTACTGCTCTTAGCGGTACTACCGCCCTCCAGCGCGGTACTACCGCTCCTAGCGGTACTACCGCCCTCCAGCGCGGTACTACCGCTGTGAGGCGTAGGCTGGGGGTTATATCGGGGGCAGAGGGAGTTTCTTCTCCCCCATACCCATTCGCTCGCCCCCTTCTCCCTGTTCATCTCTCTCCTCAGCAACCGGCACCGCGGGAGGGCTCCGGCGGATCTCCCTCTCCGGGGCGCCCCTCTCTGTTTCCTTCGGTGGAATCGATCCCCACCTTGTCCTCTTGCCATCGATGCCGGTATTGCCCCTGTTCCCTGTTTCCTTTTGTCTAGATTTCCAATCTAGCTTTCTTGGGGCAATAGCAGTTGCATCTCTAGACTTTTGTCCAGATCTAGGCTTGCGTAGGATGGAGATTGCTTCTAGACAGTTTGGATTAGTGTTTGGTTGGAGTATTTTTGAATTTGGTAGGACGGTAGTACCGGATCTGAACACGGTAGTAGGAAACTGCTGTTTCCCTGCCTCGAGCGGTACTACCGCTCTCCCAGAGCGGTACTACCATTGAGAGCGGTACTACCGCTCTCTCCAGGGCGGTACTACCGCTTGGAGCGGTACTACCGCTCAAGGGTCACGGTACTACCGCCTTCTACCAGGTTCCGTCATACTCCTACCTCTCAGTGATCCTCTTTGTTTGTGTTCGTGGCTTACGCTCGTTCTTTCTGGTTGTTTGCGTGTTTGTGTGTGTGGTTCCAGGTGATGAGGTTCCTGAGCATCAGGCTCGTCGTGTCAACCCCGGTCGTGCCTCGTCCAAGCGCTACCGCACCACTGAGCCCACTGAGCCTGCCGGAGGATCTTCGAGTGCTCCACCTCCTCCTCAACTGCAGAAGAAGCCTGGGGTCAAGCCAAGGTCAGGCAAAACCGTGCCAGAAATTCCACCCAAGGATTTCTGGGCAAGACGCCGCCGCAACCCGTATGAGATCGACCAAGATCCCACTTTGGTCAACCGTCCGTTCTGGAACAGGTTCCAGTTTGCCATCTACTTTGATGTTCTCAAAGCAAAGAAGAATCTCTATGTCAACATGCACTCCATCGACACCGAGCATATGGAGAACGATCCTGACTACTTTGGTGAAGCTCTTCAGATGTGCACTCAGCTGAACATTCTCGGGATCATGCAATTCAACAAGGACTATGATGCTGATATTGTGGCCCAATTCTATGCCACGGTTCACCTTGGGACTGATGAGGACAGGACACTGACTTGGATGACAAATGGCAAGTTGCTTTCAGTCAAGTGGAAAGCTTTCATGCAGTTGATTGGAGTGGAAGATCTAGGTCTTGAGTCTTCTGTCGGCTTTCGCCCCCACCGTCGCGCCAATGCCACTCACAAGCAAGCTCTGTGGCCCTACTGCACACTGAGGATCAACCCTGAGACGAAGAAGGAGACCTATGAGCGGCCTGCCTATTTGGATATTCTTCACCGTATCTTCAGAGAGACTCTTTTCCCTCGCATCGGGAATCTGGACTAGGTTCATTCTTATCTAGTGGACATGCTTCTCTTCTGTCAGCGGGAGAAGGTGCAGAGCACCAGGGAGTCCTTGGATATCTCTCATGTTATGTGGTCTGAGCTGGTTTCTGCTATCCCCGAGCGCAAGTGCCCGATTGATGGTCCGTTCATTATGCTGCTCATTGAGAAGGCCTGGGATCGTGTCTATCCCAAGGTGGTGCTGGAGATTGGAGAGTTGGTTTCTCACGATGTCAAGCGTCTGAGGAATAAGGATAACTGGGGCACTCAGGCCCCTAGGACCGGAGTTCCTTCATTTGCTGCTGCCATGGAGACTGAGGAGGAGATTGGGGCTGCGGCTAAGGATGAAGATGATGACTACGTGCCTTCTGAGGCAGAGCCCTCTTGGGCCAAGAAGCTCAAGATCAAGGTGAAGAAGCTGTTTTGCATGGAGTCTCATGGTCAGTACATGACTCATGTGGCTGAGAAGAAGGCCCGAGGTCTCCACAAGGAGCCCATGCGTCAGATGGGTGCTATTGTGATTAGTGGTTCTGAGGATCAGCTTACCGAGGAGGAGGAATGGATTCAGCAGCACTGCCCTTGGACTGGTTCTGATGCTGAGCACTTCCCGGCTGACGATGGTAGCGCAGATGATCCCTCTGAGATCTGATGGGTGTCCCTCGTTTGCCTTCACCTGGAGCCGTAGCAACACTCCCTCTCCTTTTTGGTGTCTCGATGCCAAAGGGGGAGAGAGTTTAGGGATTTGTGCTTTGTGTCTTCCGTCTTTTGTGTTTGTGCTTTCACTTGTTGCTTTATTTTGTTTGTGTCAGTGAGACCTAAGTTCTGGTTCTGTCAGTAAGACCTAAGCTCGAGTCATATGGTGTGAGACATATGCTACCTTACCTTTCCGTTTCATTATCTATGTCTTTCTAGCTTATGAGTTCCATGCTTATCCTATTATATATATGTTGCTCTCATATCTTGCTTAGGTAGTTGGTCTCTAAAATGTAGGGGGAGCATTGATCCTGTCATCTGTGCCGTGCAGTCCAAAGCACTTTTCTAGGTAGCACACATCCAGGGGGAGCCCTTCTACATTTTAGGACGGTTGTGCTTTTGCGCTTATCCTATATCTATCATATTGTGCAAATCCCGTATTTTCATCAATCCACCAAAAAGGGGGAGATTGTAAGGGCATATTTATCCCCAATATGTTTTGGTGATTGATGACAATGCTTGTGCGGACTAATCGTGTGCGTTCAGTTCTTTCAGAGATTCATCCATTGGCAAGAGACGATTTCCTCCCCTCGGTGTTGTAATTCAAGACGGTGTAGCTCCTTCGTTTCGTTGTTGGTGGACTAGTTTCATAGGAGTCACCGTACTATCAAGAGGGGATCCACTTTGGTAAGACTTGGGTGGAATCACACGTACACATCCTTATCACACCCGTCGTCTTTCCTTCCGCATCTCTGGAGCTGCCGTTTTCCCCTTGCTATGCTTTGCTCTGCCCTAGCGGTAGTACCGCGACCACAGCGGTAGTACCGCCGAAGCTCCCCAGCGGTAGTACCGCTCTCCGAGCGGTAGTATCGCTTGGGTTTTTGGCCGTAGTACCGTTGTGCGTCTGGGATACTTCTGTCTCGATTCTCGAACGAAGTTTTTCGTGTCAGGTTTTGCGGCACTAAGGGAGGTAGTAGGAGCGGTAGTACCGCTCTTCCCTAGCGGTAGTACCGCCCTGGGGTCAGGGCCCCGGGCAGCGCGGCAGTACCACTGGGTCGAGCGGTAGTACCGCCCTTCCCTAGCGGTAGTACCGCCCTGGGGTCAGGGCCCCGGGCAGCGCGGCAGTACCGCTGGGTCGAGCGGTAGTACCGCCCGGAGCGGTAGTACCGCCCTTCCCTAGCGGTAGTACCGCTCTGTGCGGGGCTGGTGAGTGGGATAATGATTGGTTTGTTCCTCCCACTATAAAAGGGGGTCTTCTTCCCCAAAGTTGACCTACCTCTTTCCCCCAAAGCTCCATTGTTGCTCCAAGCTCCACTTTCGCCCGATCTCTCTCCCTAGCCAATCAAACTTGTTGATTTGCTCGGGATTGGTTGAGAAGGGCCAGATCTACACTTCCACCAAGAGAAATTTGATTCCCCCCATTTATCCCTAGCGGATCTTGTTACTCTTGGGTGTTGAGCACCCTAGACGGTTGAGGTCACCTCGAAGCCATACTCCACTGTGGTGAAGCTTCGTGGTGTTGTTGGGAGCCTCCAAGTGTTGTGGAGATAGCCCCAATCTTGTTTGTAAAGGTCCGGTTGCCGCCTTCAAGGGCTCCAATAGTGGAATCACGGCATCTCGCATTGTGTGAGGGCGTGAGGAGATTACGGTGGCCCTAGTGGCTTCTTGGGGAGCATTGTGCCTCCACACCGCTCTAACGGAGACGTACTTCCCCTTAAAAGGAAGGAACTTCGGTAACACATCCTCGTCTCCACCGGCTCCACTCTTGGTTATCTTGTCCCTTTACTTTTGCAAGCTTACTTGAGTTATATCCATTGCTTGCTTATGTGCTTATTGTCTTTGCATCAAATAGGTTGTCCACGTAGTTGCACATCTAGACAACCTATTTCTTTGCAAGATTTAAATTGTTAAAGAAAAGTCTAAAAATTGTTTGTTGCCTATTCACCCCCCTCTAGTCAACCATATCGATCCTTTCACCAGTAGTACCACTCGAGCGGTAGTACCACTGGACGGAATGGTAGTACCACTGTGAGCGGTAGTACCGCTCCCTCACAGCGGTAATACCGCCGGCAGGGAGACGTAACAAATCAGAACAAGAAGAATGGCTTATGCATGACTAGTATGGTTGAAGCATAGAGATTGGCTTGGGATGGAGACTCAAGAAGGACAGCACAGGGAAGAGATACTCCAAGTTCGAAAAACCAATAAACTAAGAGCAACTTGGAGTAACTCAAAGCACAAACAACACCCTAAGGAAACTACTCGAACAAGCACCTCTCAAAGGTGGGCGGTGGCCAAGGCCACCTATGTTTGAGTCAATTGGTATGGCATCGCGAAGATTTTAACCTTGGGCCCATGACCAAAACTCGTCTTTGAAGCACAAGTAGCATCAACAATGGCGAATGTGAAAGAGTTGATCAATTTATGCATAATGGGGGGAGGGAGAGTTCATTGAGAGAACAACACTCCCCCTATGTCCATGCCTACATCTAAACAAGACAACATGATGAGTGTGGTGGGGTGTGCGAAGGTTCAAGCCACATTGCTCAAATCGATGATATCTAGCTCATGTCTTAACTCACGAAATCTTGCTTCATCCAACGGCTTCGTGAAAATATCTGCAAGGTTATCATGAGTGTTGACATAGTTGAGCTCAATCTCTCCTCGCCTAATATGATCCGGGATGAAGTGATACCGAATCTCAATATGCTTCGTCTTGAAGTGTTGCACCGGCTTGAGAGAGATCTTGATGTCACTTTCATTGCCAGACCAAAGAGAAACTTTGTCACAAATGATACCGTAATCCTTTAAAGTTTGCCTCATCCATAGAAGTTGAGCACAACAACTACCGACGACCACATACTCCGCTTTGATGGAGGAGAGAGATACACAACTTTGCTTCTTAAAAGACAAACTCACCAAAGAGCAACCACGAAATTGGCACCCTCCAGAAGTTGACTGCCTATCCACTTTGTCTCCCGCCCAATCCGAGTCCGAAAAGCCCACAAGGTTGAAGTGTGCTCCTCTAGGGTACCATAGGCCAAAGTTTGGGGTATGAGCCAAATATCAAAAGATTCACTTGACCGTCACATAGTGGCTTTCCTAGGTGAGGCTTGAAACCATGCACAAATTCCCACACTCAACATGATATCCGGTCTAGATGCACAAAGGTAAAGCAAGGAGGCAATCATAGAACGATATACCTTTTGATCCACCGCTTTACCATTGGGATCAATGTCAAGTTGGCATTTGACGGGCATTGGAGTATAGGCCGGCTTGACATCACTTAGCTTGAATCTCTCGAGCATGTCTTGAGTGTATTTGGCTTGGTTGATGAAGGTTCTTCTTTGTTTGATTTCGAACCTAAGAAAGAACTTCAACTCTCCCATCATGGACATCTTGAACTTTGAGGTCATTAGTGCGGCAAACTCCTTGTTGAAAGATTTGTTAGGAGAACCAAATATAATATCATCAACATATAGTTGGCATACAAACAACTCCCCTTTGACCTTCTTAGTAAAAAGAGTGGGAACGATTTTCCCAATTTCAAACCCACGATCTTGCAACAACTCGGTAAGGTGCTCATACCACGCACATGGGGCTTGTTTAAGGTCATAGAGTGCCTTATCGAGTTGGTACACATGATTGGGGAACTCGGGATCCTCAAACCCCAGGGGTTGTTTGACATACACCAACTCATTAATAGGGCGATTAAGAAAAGCACTCTTCACATCCATTTGTTACAACTTGAAGTTATGATGAGAAGCATAAGCAATCAACAAAGAAATAGATTCAAGGCGGGTAACGGGAGCAAAGGTTTCATCATAGTTGATACCCTCAACTTGGGAGTAGCCTTGTGCCACCAAACGATCCTTGTTGCGAGCAATAATCCCGTGAGCATCTTGCTTGTTCTTGAATATCCACTTGGTTCCAATAACATTATGGTTCTCCTTTGTCCTTGGCACCAATCTCCACACCTTGTTGTGCTCGAAGTTGTTGAGTTCTTCATGCATGGCATTAAGCCAATTGAGATCCCCGAGCGCCTCATAGACCTTTTGGGGTTCAACACAATAAACAAACATGTGATGTCCACAATAGTTTGCTAATAGTCTATGAGTGCTTACCCCCTTTCTTAATCTTCCAAGCACATTCTTCATGAGATGATCTTTGGTAGTGAGCTTGGACACAATCTTGGCGGCACGGCGCTCCAATTCCTCCTCAAGAGAGAGTTGAGGAGGGGTAACTTGATCATCTTGAGCGTCGTCTTGAGCTTGTTCTTGTTCTTGAGCTTGCTCTTGATCTTGGACTTGCTCAGTGGTAAGAACTTGACCTTGGGCATCACTTGGTGGTTCAACACCATCTTGAGGTTGATCTTGCCCTTGATCTTGTTCATTTTGTTGAGGGCCTTCACTTTGTTATTTGGAAGCGTGTGGGTCTTTGGTTGGTGATGGTTCCACATGAGTGGAACATTGTCCTTCTCCTTCAGCCACAAGGGGTTCCTCAATGGGTACGATATGACCAACATCCATTCTTCTTATGGCTTGGGGAGGAATTTCATCACCTACATCACAAGTACCACTTTGCTCCACTTGGGAGCCGTTATTCTCATCAAACTCCATGTTACACGTCTCCTCAATGAGTCCCGCAGACTTGTTGAGGACACAGTAAGCATGATAGTTTGTAGCATAACCAACAAATATGCCCTCATGAGATCTAGCCTCAAATTTAGACAAACAAACACCTTCCTTGAGAATGAAAGACTTACAAGCGAACACCCGAAAGTACTTGAGGTTGGGCTTGTTGCTGGTGAGTATCTCATATGGAGTCTTGTTCAAGCCTTTGCGGAGATAGAGCCGACTGGATGCGTGACAAGCAGTTTGATGGCTTCGGCCCAAAAGTTGTATGTAGACTTGAACTCCGCCATAATGGTTCTTGCCGCGTCCATCAAAGTCCGGTTCTTCCTGTCCGCTACACCATTTCGTTGAGGGGTGTAAGGTGTGTTGGGGAATGTTGCAGAAAATAAAAAATTTCTACGCTTCCACCAAGATCAATCTATGAGTTCATCTAGCAACGAGAGAGAGGAGTGCATCTACATACCCTTGTAGATCGCGAGCGGAAGCGTTCAAGAGAACGGGGTTGAGGGAGTCGTACTCGTCGTGATCCAAATCACCGGAGATCCCAGCGCCGAACGGACGGCACCTCCGCATTCAACACACGTACGGTTGAGGAAGACGTCTCCTCCTTCTTGATCCAGCAAGGGGGAAGGAGAGGTTGATGAAGATCCAGTAGCACGACGGCGTGGTGGTGGATGTAGCAGTGATCTCGGCAGGGCTTCGCCAAGCTTCTGCGAGAGGGAGGCGCCAAGAGCATGGGTACGGCTGCCCTCCCTCCCCCTCTTTATATAGCCCCCCTAGGGGGGGGTGCCGGCCCTAGGAGATGGGATCTCCAAGGGGGGGCGGCGGCCAGGGGGGTGGCTTGCCCCCCAAGGCAAGTGGAGGCGCCCCCACCCCTAGGGTTTCCAACCCTAGGCACAGGGGGGCCAAGGGGGGGCGCACCAGCCCACCAGGGGCTGGTTCCCCTCCCACTTCAGCCCATGGGGCCCTCCGGGATAGGTGGCCCCACCCGGTGGACCCCCGGGACCCTTCCGGTGGTCCCGGTACAATACCGGTAACCCCCGAAACTTTCCCGATGGACGAAACTTCACTTCCTATATATAATTCTTTACCTCCGGACCATTCCAAAACTCCTCTGATGTCCGGGATCTCATCCGGGACTCCGAACAACTTTCAGTTTATTGCATACTTATATCTCTACAACCCTAGCGTCACCGAACCTTAAGTGTGTAGACCCTATGGGTTCGGGAGACATGCAGACATGACCGAGACGCCTCTCTGGTCAATAACCAACAGCGGGATCTGGATACCAATGTTGGCTCCCACATGCTCCTCGATGATCTCATCGGATGAACCACGATGTCGAGGACTCAAGCAATCCCGTATACAATTGCCTTTGTCAATCGGTACATTACATGCCCGAGATTCGATCGTCGGTATCCCAATACCTTGTTTAATCTCGTTACCGACAAGTCACTTTACTCGTACTGTAATGCATGATCCCGTGACCAGACACTTGGTCACATTGAGCTCATTATGATGATGCATTACCGAGTGGGCCCAGAGATACCTCTCCGTCATACGGAGTGACAAATCCTAGTCTCGATTCGTGCCAACCCAACAGACACTTTCGGAGATACCCGTAGTGCACCTTTATAGTCACCCAGTTACGTTGTGACGTTTGGCACACCCAAAGCACTCCTACGGCATCCGGGAGTTGCACAATCTCATGGTCTAAGGAAATGATACTTGACATTTGGAAAAGCTTCTAGCTAAACGAACTACACGATCTTTGAGCTATGCTTAGGATTGGGTCTTGTCCACCACATCATTCTCCTAATGATGTGATCCTGTTATCAATGACATCCAATGCCCATAGTCAGGAAACCATGACTATCTGTTGATCAACGAGCTAGTCAACTAGAGGCTTACTAGGGACATGTTGTGGTCTATGTATTCACACGTGTATTACGATTTCCGGATAACACAATTATAGCATGAATAATAGACTATTATCATGAACAAAGAAATATAATAATAACCATTTTATTATTGCCTCTAGGGCATATTTCCAACAGTCTCCCACTTGCACTAGAGTCAATCATCTAGTTACATTGTGATGAATCGAACACCCATAGAGTTCTGGTGTTGATCATGTTTTACCCTAGGGAGATGTTTAGTCAACAGATCGGCTACATTCAGGTCCGTATGTACTTTACAAATATCTATCCATCTTGAACATTTTCACGAATGGAGTTGAAGCGATGCTTGATGTGCCTGGTCTTCTTGTGAAACCTAGGCTCCTTGGCAAGTGCAATAGTTCCAGTGTTGTCACAGAAGAGTGTGATCGGCCCCGACGCATTGGGTATGACTCCTAGGTCGGTGATGAAGTCCTTCACCTAGATTGCTTCATGCGCTGCCTCCGAGGCTGCCATGTATTCTGCTTCACATGTAGATCCCGCCACGACGCTTTGCTTGCAACTGCACCAGCTTACTGCCCCACCATTCAAAATATACACATATCCGGTTTGTGACTTAGAGTCATCCAGACATGTGTCGAAGCTAGCGTCGACGTAACCCTTTACGACGAGCTCTTCGTCACCTCCAAAAATGAGAAACATATCCTTAGTCCTCTTCAGGTACTTCAGGATATTCTTGACCACTGTCCAGTGTTCCTTGCTGGGATTACTTTGGTACTTTCCTACCAAACTTACGGCAAGGCTCACATCAGGTCTGGTACACAGCATGGCATACATAATAGACCCTATGGCTGAGGCATAGGGGATGACACTCATCTCTTCTTTATCTTTTGCCGTGGTCGGGCATTGAGCCGAGCTCAATTTCACACCTTGTAACACAGGCAAGAACCCCTTCTTAGACTGATCCATACTGAACTTCTTCAATATCTTATCAAGGTATGTGCTTTGTGAAAGACCTATGAGGCGTCTCGATCTATCCCTATAGATCTTGATGCCTAGTATGTAAGCAGCTTCTCCAAGGTCCTTCATTGAAAAACACTTATTCAAGTAGGCCTTAATGCCGTCCAAGAGTTCTATATCATTTCCCATCAAAAGTATGTCATCTACATATAATATGAGAAATGCTACAACGCTCCCACTCACTTTCTTGTAAATGCAGGCTTCTCCATAAGTCTGCATAAACCCAAACGCTTTGATCATCTCATCAAAGTGAATGTTCCAACTCCGAGATGCTTGCACCAGCCCATAAATGGATTGCTGGAGCTTGCATACCTTGTTAGCATTCTCAGGGTCGACAAAACCTTCCGGCTGCATCATATACAGTTCTTCCTTAAGATGACCGTTAAGGAATGCCGTTTTGACGTCCATTTGCCATATCTCATAATCATAGTATGCGGCAATTGCTAACATGATTCGGACGGACTTTAGCTTTGCTATGGGAGAGAATGTCTCATCATAGTCAACCCCTTGAACTTGCCGATAACCCTTAGCGACAAGTCGAACTTTATAGATGGTAACATTACCATCCGCGTCCGTCTTCTTCTTAAAGATCCATTTGTTTTCTATCGCTCGCCGATCATCAGGCAAGTCTGTCAAAGTCCATACTTCATTTTCATACATGGATCCTATCTCGGATTGCATGGCTTCAAGCCATTTATTGGAATCTGGGCCCGCCATCGCTTCTTCATAGTACGAAGGTTCACCGTTGTCTTACAACATGATTTCCAGGACAGGGTTGCCATACCACTTTGGTGTGGAACATGTCCTCGTGGACCTACGAAGTTCAGTAGTAACTTGATCTTACCTTGATCATCATCATTAACTTCCTCTTCAGTTGGTGCTGGCACCACAGGAACATCTTCCTGAGCTGCGCTAATCACCGGTTCAAGAGGTAGTACTTCATCAAGTTCCACTTTCCTCCCACTTACTTCTCTCGAGAGAAACTCTTTCTCCAGAAAGGACCCGTTCTTGGCAACAAAGATCTTGCCTTCGGATCTGAGGTAGAAGGTATACCCAATGATTTCCTTAGGGTATCCTATGAAGACGCATTTTTCCGACTTGGGTTCGAGCTTTTCAGGTTGAAGTTTCTTGACATAAGCATCGCATCCCCAAACTTTTCGAAACGACAGCTTAGGTTTCTTCCCAAACCATAATTCATACGGTGTCGTCTCAACGGATTTAGACGGTGCCCTAGTTAAAGTGAGTGTAGCTGTCTCTAGAGCATATCCCCAAAAAGATAGCGGTAAATCGGTAAGAGACATCATAGATCGCACCATATCCAATAAAGTGCGATTACGACGTTCGGACACACCGTTACGCTGAGGTGTTCAAGGCGGCGTGAGTTGTGAAACGATTCCACATTTCCTTAAGTGCATACCAAATTCGTGACTTAAATATTCTCCTCCACGATCTGATCGTAGGAACTTTATCTTTCGGTCACGTTGATTCTCTACCTCATTCTGAAATTCCTTGAACTTTTCAAAGGTCTCAGACTTGTGTTTCATCAAGTAGACATACCCATATCTACTCAAGTCGTCAGTGAGAGTGAGAACATAATGATATCCTCCGCGAGCCTCAACACTCATTGGACCGCACACATCAGTATGTATGATTTCCAATAAGTTGGTTGCTCGCTCCATTGTTCCGGAGAACGGAGTCTTGGTAATTTTGCCCATGAGGCATGGTTCGCATGTGTCAAATGATTCATAATCGAGAGACTCTAAAAGTCCATCAGCATGGAGCTTCTTCATGCGCTTGACACCAATGTGACCAAGGCGGCAGTGCCACAAGTATGTGGGACTATTGTTATCAACTTTACATCTTTTGGTATTCACACTATGAATATGTGTAACATCACGTTCGAGATTCATTAAGAATAAACCATTTACCATCGGGGCATGACCATAAAACATATCTCTCATATAAATAGAACAACCATTATTATCAGATTTAAATGAGTAGCCATCTCGTATTAAACGAGATCCAGATACAATGTTCATGCTCAAACTTGGCACTAAATAACAATTATTGAGGTTTAAAACTAATTCCGTAGGTAAATGTAGAGGTAGCGTGCCGATGGCAATCACATCGACCTTGGAACCATTCCTGACGCATATCATCACCTCGTCCTTCGCCAGTCTCCGTTTATTCCACAGTTCCTGCTTTGGGTTATAAATATGAGCAACCGCACCGGTATCAAATACCCAGGAGCTACTACGAGTACTGGTAAGGTACACATCAAATACATGTATATCACATATACCTTTAGTGTTGCCAGCCTTCTTGTCCGCTAAGTACTTGGGGCAGTTCCGCTTCCAGTGACCACTTCCCTGGCAATAAAAGCACCCAGTCTCAGGCTTGAGTCCATTCTTTGACTTCTTCCCGGCAACTGGCTTACCGGGCGCGGCAACTCCCTTGCCGTCCTTCTTGAAGTTCTTCTTACCCTTGCCTTTCTTGAACTTAGTGGTTTTATTCACCATCAACACTTGATGTTCTTTCTTGATCTCTACCTCCGCTGATTTCAACATTGAATATACCTCAGGAATGGTATTTTCCATCCCTTGCATATTGAAGTTCATCACAAAGCTCTTGTAGCTCGGTGGAAGCAACTGGAGGATTCTGTCAATAACCGCGTCATCCGGGAGATTAACTCCCAACCGAGTCAAGCAGTTGTGCAACCCAGACATCTTGAGTATGTGCTCACTGACAGAACTATTTTCCTCCATCTTACAGCTGAAGAACTTGTCGGAGACTTCATATCTCTCGACCCGGGCATGAGCTTGGAAAACCATTTTCAGCTCTTCGAACATCTCATATGCTCCGTGTTGCTCAACACGCTTTTGGAGCCTCAGTTCTAAGCTGTAAAGCATGCCGCACTGAACGAGGGAGTAATCATCAGCACGAGACTGCCAAGCGTTCATAACGTCTTGGTTCTCTGGGATGGGTGCTTCACCTAGCGGTGCTTCTAGGACATAATCTTTCTTGGCAGCTATGAGGATGATCCTTAGGTTCCGGACCCAGTCCGTATAGTTGCTGCCATCATCTTTCAGCTTGGTTTTCTCTAGGAACGCGTTGAAGTTGAGGGTAACGTGGGCCATTTGATCTACAAGACATATTGTAAAGATTTTAGACTAAGTTCATGATAATTAAGTTCATCTAATCAAATTATTTAATGAACTCCCACTCAGATTAGACATCCCTCTAGTAATCTAAGTGATACATGATCCGAGTCGACTAGGCCATGTCCGATCATCACGTGAGACGGACTAGTCATCATCGGTGAACATCTCCATGTTGATCGTATCTTCCATACGACTCATGTTCGACCTTTCGGTCTCTTGTGTTCCGAGGCCATGTCTGTACATGCTAGGCTCGTCAAGTTAACCTAAGTGTTTATGCATGTGTAAATCTGTCTTACACCTGTTGTATGTGAACGTTAGAATCTATCACACCCGATCATCACGTGGTGCTTCAAAACAACGAACTTTCGCAACGGCGCACAGTTAGGGGAAACACTTTCTTGAAATTATTATGATGGATCATCTTATTTACTACCGTCGTTATAAGTAAACAAGATGCAAAAACATGATAAACATCACATGCAATCAAATAGTGACATGATATGGCCAATATCATATTGCTCCTTTGATCTCCATCTTCGGGGCTCCATGATCATCTTCGTCACCGGCAAGACACCATGATCTCCATCATCATGATCTCCATCATCGTGTCTCCATGAAGTTGCTCGCCAACTATTACTTCTACTACTATGGCTAACGGTTTAGCAATAAAGTAAAGTAATTACATGGCGTTAAATCATTGACACGCAGGTCATACAATAATTAAGACAACTCCTATGGCTCCTGCCGGTTGTCATACTCATCGACATGCAAGTCGTGATTCCTATTACAAGAACATGATCTCATACATCACATATATATCATTCATCATTCATCACAACTTTTGGCCATATCACATCACAAATCATATGCTGCAAAAACAAGTTAGACGTCCTCTAATTGTTGTTGCATGTTTTACGTGGCTGCAATAGGGTTCTAGCAAGAATGTTTTCTTACCTACGTTAAAGCCACAACGTGATTTGCCAACTTCTATTTACCCTTCATAAGGACCCTTTTCATCGAATCCACTCCAACTAAAGTGGGAGAGAAAGACACCCGCTAGCCACCTTATGCAACTAGTACATGTCAGTCGGTGGAACCTGTCTCATGTAAGCGTACGTGTAAGGTCGGTCCGGGACGCTTCATCCCACGATACCGCTGAAGCAAAATAAGACTAGTAGTGGCAAGAAAGTTGACAACATCTACGCCCACAACAAATTGTGTTCTACTCATGCAAAGAGAACTACGCATAGACCTAGCTCATGATGCCACTATTGGGGAACCTTGCAGAAAATAAAAATTTTCTACGCTTTCACCAAGATCAATCTATGAGTTCATCTAGCAGCGAGAGAGAGGAGTGCATCTACATACCCTTGTAGGTCGCGAGCGGAAGCGTTCAAGAGAATGGGGTTGAGGGAGTCGTACTCGTCGTGATCCAAATCACCGGAGATCCTAGCGCCGAACGGACGGAACCTCCACGTTCAACACACGTACGGTTGAGGAAGACGTCTCCTCCTTCTTGATCCAGCAAGGGGGAAGGAGAGGTTGATGAAGATCTAGCATCACGACGGCGTGGTGGTGGATGCAACAGCGATCTCGGCAGGGCTTCGCCAAGCTTCTGCGAGAGGGAGAGGTGTAGCAAGGGGAGAGGGAGGCGCCAAGAGCATGGGTGCGGCTGCCCTCCCTACCCCCTCTTTATATAGGCCCCCTAGGGGGGGGGCGCCGGCCCTAGGAGATGGGATCTCCAAGGGGGGCGGCGGCCAGGGGGGTGGCTTTCCCCCCAAGGCAAGTGGAGGCGCCCCCACCCCTAGGGTTTCCAACCCTAAGCGCAGGGGGGCAAGGGGGGGGGGCGGCGCACCAGCCCACCAGGGGCTGGTTCCCCTCCCACTTCAGCCCATGGGCCCCTCTGGGATAGGTGGCCCCACCCAGTGGACCCCTGGGACCCTTCCGGTGGTCCCGGTACAATACTGGTAACCCCCGAAACTTTCCCGATGGCCGAAACTTCACTTCCTATATATAATTATTTACCTCCGGACCATTCCGGAACTCCTCGTGACGTCCGGGATCTCATCCGGGACACCGAACAACTTTCGGTTTACTGCATACTCATATCTCTACAACCCTAGCGTCACCTAACCTTAAGTGTGTAGACCCTACGGGTTCGGGAGACATGCAGACATGACCGAGACGCCTCTCCGGTCAATAACCAACAACGGGATCTGGATACCCATGTTGGCTCCCACATGCTCCTCGATGATCTCATCGGATGAACCACGATGTCGAGGACTCAAGCAATCCCGTATACAATTCCCTTTGTCAATCGGTACGTTACATGCCCGAGATTCGATCGTCGGTATCCCAATACCTCATTTAATCTCGTTACCGGCAAGTCACTTCACTCGTACTGTAATGCATGATCCCGTGACCAGACACTTGGTCACATTGAGCTCATTATGATGATGCATTACCAAGTGGGCCCAGAGATACCTCTCCGTCATACGGAGTGACAAATCCCAGTCTCGATTCGTGCCAACCCAACAGACACTTTCGGAGATACCCGTAGTGCACCTTTATAGTCACCCAGTTACGTTGTGACGTTTGGCACACCCAAAGCACTCCTACGGTATCCGGGAGTTTCACAATCTCATGGTCTAAGGAAATGATACTTGACATTTGGAAAAGCTTCTAGCTAAACGAACTACACGATCTTTGAGCTATGCTTAGGATTGGGTCTTGTCCATCACATCATTCTCCTAATGATGTGATCCCGTTATCAATGACATCCAATGCCCATAGTCAAGAAACCATGACTATCTGTTGATCAACGAGCTAGTCAACTAGAGGCTTACTAGGGACATGTTGTGGTCTATGTATTCACACGTGTATTACGATTTCCGGATAACACAATTATAGCATGAATAATAGACTATTATCATGAACAAAGAAATATAATAATAACCATTTTATTATTGCCTCTAGGGCATATTTCCAACAAGGTGCGGAATATTGATGCTTGATCCCTCATCACTAAGAAACTCATCCAAGGTGTAGTTCTTGAACTCGGTGCCGTTGTCACTTATTATTGTCAAGAACTTTGCGTTGTGTTGATGTTGAGCTTCATTTGCAAAGTCGATGACGGTTTGTTGGGTCTCACTCTTCCTCTTAAAGAAATATACCCATGTGTATCTTGAATAATCATCCACAATCACCAGGAAATACTTTCTACCCCAAGACTATCAAAGGATGGAGGTCCAAAGAGATCCATGTGAAGGAGCTCCAAGGGCCTCTTCGAATAGATGATAGTCATGGGTGAGTGAGCCTTCTCATGTAGCTTTCCTTCGATACACGCACTGCAAGCACGATCTTTGGCAAACTAACATTTGTTAGTCCACGGACATGTTACCATTGAGAAGCATTTGCAAAGATCACATATTGATGTGGGCTAAACGGTGATGCCAAAGCCATCCCACGTCAACTTAAGCCATTAGGCATGTCGCGGTCTTAGTGGGTCGCTCCGAAAAGTTAATCACACAAAGACCGTTCTCGACATGCCCAACAAAGGCTACTTTAAGAGTATTGCTCCACAAGAGGGCCATGTTATCAATATCAAAGAAGGTGGCAAAGCCCATGAGTGCAAGTTGATGAGCGGAAAGTAAGTTGTATGCAAGGGACTCAACAAGCATGACTTTCTCGATCGTGAGATCATGAGAAATGACAACCTTGCCAAGACCCAATACCTTAGAAGATGAGGCATCACTGTCGTGGTAGTAAGTCTGACAATAAGAATAGGGGGTACGTACGAGGATGCAAGGCCCTAGCTAAGGCGAGGTTGTACACACGAGTTTACGAGTTCAGGCCCCTCTCGGAGGAGGTAAACGCCCTACATCTTGGTGCCCTGAGGCGGTCGACTGGAATATCTGTGTGTGTTACAGGGGGTGTGAACCCTTGTGCCAGAGGAGGGAGGTGGCTTATATAGAGTGTGCCAGGACCCCAGCCGTCCCTCGTTACAGGGTTCAATGTGCATTAAGATAGGGCGTTACTGGTAACGCGAGCTATAAAGTGTTATTAATGATCTTTAAGACTACGGAGTGAACGCCTGACCATTGTCATTCTGAGTGACTCTAAGTCTTCTGTACTCCGAGTGGTTTCCTATATGCTCGAATGACTCCATGCATGTCGAGTGAAATTGGGGGTATCCGAGTGAGGTGACTGGTTGAGTGGATTGCATTTTGATGGCTTTAGTTGATACTTCCTGCTGTGCTTTAAATGTCTTTGCTTCTAGGATAGTGACCTTGGGTAGGGCGTATAGGTCAGGCATGTGACCCTACCCTAGGTCTATGGCATTGTTATTAGCCCCCGAATGGATTGAGGTCCGAGTGAAAAGAAGGTTGAAGTTGGTCCTTCCTTGACCCTTGTTCTTCACAAGCATTCATACCGGATTCAAGGTCCATGCTGAAACTTCGGCTTCATTTCATTCTCCTTGATTGATTCAGAGGTTGTCGAGTGAACTTATGCTGGCACTCTTCGAGTGTTGCTATGACGCGGAATCTTAGGGGATTGGTTACTGTAGATCCCGGATCTCACGGGATTCAAAAATTTGGGTAAGCGCGTAGGGCGGAGCGCACCATAGTAAACGAGACGGATAGACATGGGCGCCTCAATTTCTGCACCACCTTTTTCGCCACGTATCCGGTGCGTAACTGTTGTGGGATTTGACAGGATCGCTCGGGCCCACATGTCCGCCACTCGGAAGTAGGCCCTTAAAAGGCGTCGAGGCCAAGGCGTCTGCAATGTGCGCTCCCATTCCCTTTCTTCTTCCTCTGCTTCTCCACCGCATCCTCTTCCGCCCTCGACACCGTTGCTCCGCCGGTACGTAGCCTGCCACCATGGTGAAGGACAAGACGGTAGCGCTGGAGCGTGCAAAAAAGGCGACGGCGATGGTGAAGGGCAAGAAGATGAATCGAGGGTCGTCGTCGAGGTCTGGGCTGCCACCGGGTTGGATTCAGGGAGACTGGATCTGATCTACGCTCCGGCCAAAGGATCTGGAAGACCTAACTGCCATGGGTCTGATCGCCGCCGGGGCTGCGAGGCTGCCAGGAGGCGAGACAAAACCTAAGCCGCGGTCGGGTGAGTGTGTCCTTCTTGCTACCCATGTCGACCGTGGCTTCTCCCTTCCTTCGCATCCTTTCTTCCAGGGTTTTCTGAACTTTTTTGGTGCTCAACTTTACCACTTCTCTCCCAACACCATCACGCATCTTGTTGCGTTCGTGTCCATGTGTGAAAATTTCTTGGGTTGTCAACCGCACTGGGGTCTCTTCAAACACATTTTCATAGTCTGCTCCCAGACCATGAAGAAGGCAAATCCGAGTGATGAGAGGACGCACACGATCCAGATGTGTGGGGGTTTAGGGATCCACATGAGGAAGAGGAGCGCTTTTCCTCCAGTGACACTTCCCGAGTCGGTTAGGGGCCGGCAGTCGACCTGGTTCTACTACCAGGACATTGCAACCCCTGGTCAGTCGATCGGTCTTCCTCCCTTTACCCTAGATCGAGCCCAGCAACCTTCTTCACTGACTGTGACCGCAACAGAGAAAGTAGAGACGGACATGTTGGTCAAGAGGGTAGTCCAATTGGTCCATTAGGGTGTGACTTACATGGATTTACCGGAGGTGTTTCACAGTTGATGCATCCAACCGCTCCAAGCCCGTGACCACTTGATGTGTATGTACTCAGGCTCCAATGACACCGCTAGGGTCCACCCAGAGGAGGTTCCGGACGATACGGTGGCCCTGTGGCTGAAGAGCATTACCAGAAACAAAGATAACCCCAAGGGGGCTAGGAGAGTCGATCCATTCGAATCCGACAACCAGCCGGACAAGGTCCGATCCTTGTTACCGAGTGTACTTCATTCTATTTTGCAACTATCTCTGAATCCAACTAATGTTTGATTGACTTCTTGCCTTGCAGGTTTATACTGAGATGTATTCGATGCCGAATGGGGAACAAGCCCAGGAGCAAGTCTAGGAGGGAGCAGACAGCGCAGAAGAGAGCGGTGACTTGCAATCCCCTGATGACGATAACGAGGAAGAGAGTGATGAGTCAGACGATGAAGAGGAGGAGGTCGACTCACCGCCTCACACAGAGCGCCGATCCAAATAGTTCCATGATCCAGCGGGCGGGTGCAACAAAGCTGTGGCTCCGAGAAAGCAATTGCATAAGCGCACTCGGACTTCGACTCCGAAGCCGTCAGAGAAGGTAGCCAAGAAGCCCAAGGTTACCCCTTCAAAGTCTCGGAAGACCTTGCCCAAGATCAAGATGGACGTTCATGTTGCTTCTGCGTGAGTGTTCTGTCTTTCTTTGTTTTCCTACTGAATCGTACTCCTGCTCTGACCGAGTGGATTATGAACTTTTTAGTGCTGCAACTTGAGGGACCTCCATGGATATTGACAAGGCTCAAGGTGATGAAGAGACTGATGACACGGCTACTTCCAAAGCTGGTATGCACTTGCAATCTTGAACTTGTTTTGTCGACTGGATTATCTGTCGATTGCGCCCTTATGGTTGCATGTAGTTGTAGCTCCGCGGGACGTCATTGAGCTTCCAAACGACAATGAAGAAGTGCCTCTGAAAGACACGATAAGGAGGGGCAGGGCCTCAAGCAGGAGGATGGCCGCAGGCCAGGGGCCTCAGTCGACATCAGCACCGGAGATGGTGGTCCAGCAATCCAGAGATCTGGCTCGGGCCAACGTTTCTTTTGCCAATCCACTGTCGACTGACAGTCCTTCAGCGTCGACTGCTCAAATCTCTGCTGTGCTCGCATAACTCGATGCTTTAGATCCTGTGATTGCTCCGACCGTACCGCCATCGTCGCTCTTTGCTGTGCATGGCTCTCCAGATGACCCGGCGGGTGCTGCCAGAGAGGCTGTACTCCAAGCAAACCTTATGATGGAGCAGATGAAGATAGTGCACGAGGCCAGTCAGGCTGCCTATAACGCCAGTTCTGCTCTGAACGTTAATGTCAATGTTAGTTGGATTTCCAACTGATCTCTCGATTAGTGGTAGTTGCGGCTGCTGCTTCATTGTCCGTAAGGTGTCCCTGGATGAGCATTTTGGAACCTTTATGTGCATCTATCATGGGTCTGCATTTCGCATCCAATCACCCATTGGGTGTTTTGACTTTAGTGTTGGATAGTTCTTCCACTTGAGTCGACCAGGTTGAGTCGAGTGTTTTTCTGAGCTAGTGGGGGCACGCAGAGTGCACCCACTGGGTATAGTCCCGAGACTGCCGTCGGGTGTTTGATGCGGCGGGGGTCTTTGTCGAATGTTACTTCATTGTTCTTTCACTCGGTTGAATAGCTCGATCTGAATGGAATCCACACTAGTAGGGGCACGCTGAGTGCACCCACTAGGTGTAGTCCCCGAGACCGCGGTCAACTGTTGGTAGTCGGTTGGGGTCTTAGAATCTCCTTTTTTTTCTTTTTTTGCATACTCATGCTGGGCAGACCATGCAGAGTGGAAAACTGGACCAGTGGGGGCACGCCAAGTGCTCCCACTGGGTGTAGTCCCTGTCGGGGGTTGGATGCGACATATGCCAAAGGATGGCTTATCATGGTGGGGGCGAGTAGAACGTCGCCGGTGCCTGGAAACGGAATGAGGCGAAGGCATGCACGCTGGCGAATCTTACCCAGCTTCAGGGCTCTCCGTGGAGATAACACCCCTACTGCTGCTCTGTGGGGTCTCCGCATGATCACTACGGCAAAGTGAGTACAAGGTTGCTCCTTGAGCTGTTTTCTGGAGGTAGGAGAAGGTGAGGCTAGCTCCCTCCTTCCTATATGATCTGGTCTAGTCTAATAGGAGTGATCCCCCATGCGTGGGTGCCCCGGGGGGCTTATATAGGCCTGCCCCCAGGGATACAATGGTAATCCGGCTGGGCGTGGGTCCCAGCCATCTGTCTCTTAGGCTGCCGTCTTCTCCGCCGACTGCTGGGGCCCGCCGACAGGCCTGGTACTGTAGCCGTGCCTCTAATGACGTTGGCTTGGTCATGGGGTCATGGCAACAGTGCCGCCGCCTGACAGGC
Organism: Triticum dicoccoides; assembly: GCF_002162155.2. NCBI lineage: Eukaryota > Viridiplantae > Streptophyta > Magnoliopsida > Poales > Poaceae > Triticum > Triticum dicoccoides. The sequence continues at coordinate 431,663,260 of NC_041381.1, forward strand.
GATCACTGTGCCATTCCCTGTCTTGTCTGGTTAATGCCGTGCGGGGCCCGTGGGAGGGGCCGACCGACTCCAGGGGGCCGACTCCCACGGGTCCGTCTTTGTGGCGCTCTCGCCATATTTTGTACCCCCGCTGACGGGCGGGTCCCGCCGTCTCTAGGCCGTACAGGTAAGCTTTCGTGGGCATAGTGCACCGCCCATGGGGGCTGAGGTCAGGGCGGGCATGGCAACAGTGCCACGCCACGATGGAGATCTCTAGCGATACGGCGCACTGTAGGCATGCCAGCCCTTCGTAAGCGGGGCAGGGACGGCCACGCAGTGACCGTACCCCGCCCCGTCCATCGTGGCGAAGGCAGGGGGTGGTTGGAGTCGCGGGCCGACTCCCATAGTCGGCTTATCTCGAAGTCGCCAGCTAAGAGTCGGCTTAACTCGAAGTCGTCCCTGGGACTCAGCCGTGAGGGGCAGTTGCCGCCGACTCCCAGGAGGCGGCTCTTTATCATGGGGTCTTGAGGGGCGCAGTCTGCCCCGATGTTTTGAAAGGTTCTGGGGCTCGGGTTAGCCTACCCGTGGCCCATTACTCCGATAGTAGTCCCCGAAGCTGGTGAGGCACCGAGGGTGATATATCGAGGAGTCTCAACAGTTTCTTCCTTCTAGTGGAATCTGGACCTTGCTCGCCGTCTTCCTCCAAGCCGACTAGCTGAAGTCGGACTCGCAGAATGTCGCAGCGAGGTCCAGGCAGCGTGCCTGATAAGCTTCCGGGCAGCCGCCCGTTGCGGGTCCGTCGCGTGGCGCCACGTGGCGGGGTCAGTCTGCCCACCCACACGCGCGACGGGACAGGACCTCAGGCGGGGCCCGCCACTACCGTGCCTCGGCACGCGAACGGATTTGTTGCGGCCGTGCGGACGGTAGGGTTTCCCACGTCGTAACTGCACGCAGTTACTTCATGTCGTAAATCGTGGGGGTGTGGGGGCCTGGGCACAGTTAATCCCACGCCCGCCCCATCGGCTTCTCAGCCCATGAGCCTATAAGTAGGCGGGAGGAAGGGGGCGGCGAAGCACGCGCGCCCATCTCCCCTACTCCCCTTGCTTTCTTACTTCTTCTTCTTCCTCTTGCTGCCGCCGCACCGTACCACGCCACGCTCGCAGCGATGAGCTCTTCCTCCACCGCCGCGCCTCCCGCCGTGTGCTCCGGTGTGTGGGACGGCTCCGAGGTGGACGAGGACCATATCGAGTTCCTCCGCAGGACGCGTCGCCTCCCAGGCGCGGACCTAGTGCGAGCCCGGGCCACGCCGGAGAGGGAAATATCGCCGGTGCCAGAGGAGGGCGAGCGGGTTGTATTCCGCTCGTACCTCATGCGCGGCCTAGGGCTGCCGGCGAGCGGCTTCTTCCGCTCCTTCTTGGAGTTCCACGGGCTCCAGACGCACCACCTCACCCCGAACACGGTGGTGCTGCTGGCTACCTTCGCCACCCTGTGCGAAGGCTTCCTCGGCGTTCTCCCCACCATCAAGCTGTGGGGGGAATTCTTCCAGTCCAAGTGTGGTGCCGGCCCAGTGTGGTGCCTTCATCGCGATGCGGAGATCGACGGCCGACAACCCATTCCCCACCATTCCGCTGATCAAGTCGGTGAAGATGTGGTAGCGGTCATATTTTTACGTGAGGAACATCGCCCCAGACAGCGACTGGGTCAATCTGCCGCCTTACGAAGCCGGCGCTCCGGCTGGGAGGCTCCCCAGCTGGTCCCACTGAGTCAAGAGGCTGACTCCTGCTGGCGCCGCCGCCGTCGCGCGACTCTGAGTGCTGACGCAGTGGGAGGGTTTGACCGGGGCTGACTTGCTGGCCGCCTTCGTGGCGCGCCGAGTCCTCCCGCTCCAAGGCCGACCTCATCTGATCTATCAGATGAGCGGCCATCGGGATCCGAGTCGGCTGTGCTCCAAGGACATGCCCCACGCAGAGGTGGCGGACACGATGAACTACATCGCGAACTGCAGTCTCACGGCGGATTGGCGGTTCGGCAAGGAGCCGTACTCACGCGCCAACCCCCCGCCTGCTATAAGTCGTCTTTCTTTTTCTTCTGTCTTCTTTTGCAGCCGAATCCGACTTCTGATCTTTTTGTTTTTTTCTTGAGTCAGAACCCCCTCATCCAGCCTTCAGCCCACACCGCGGACCCGCCCCGTCAGTTCGTCCCCGACCGAGCGGAGAGCAACGTCGACGATCCTGACTTGGGGGCCGCGGCGATGGAGGCCGACGCCGAAGGAGTAGGAGGAGGGAGAGGAGGAGGCTTCAGGCCCTCGGCCACCTTTGCCGACTGGCCTGATGACGACGCCGAGGGGGAAGTTGCCCTGCCTCGTTCCTCCGCCGGCTTGGATGGTCAAGGCGGCGTGAAGAGGCGCCGGGCCGGGCCGAGCCTGCTTGGCGGCCGGTCGAAGAAGTTCAAGGGGGCGGCTGCCGCGACCAAGCGGGAGGAGGCGATCGCGAAGGCCAACCGCTTCCGTAAGGAAGTGAAGAAGCCTCCACTAGTCTCCGCGTAAGTGCCTCCGCCTTTGTCTTGTCTTTTACTAGTGAATTTTGCCCAAATCGTTTACATGCCTTTCTCGCTTCAGGGCTCCCCTTACTTTTGAGAGGGTCACCACCGCCTCCGTCATGGGGTCGGCAGAGACGTCCGCCACTACTCGGCGGATTGACCCCGCCGCCGACCTCCGGGAGGCGATGGAGCGGAACGTGCGGGAGAAGCGCGATGAGGACGAGGCCACCCGTCTGGAGAAGGCGGAGGATGAGAAGGCGGCGGCCTCTGCCCAGAGGAAGCTGGATGAGGCTGAACCCGCCGTTGCGGCAAGGCGGCAAGCAGAGGAGGCCGCGCACCGCCAATCGGCGTTGCTTGTCATTCCGCTGAACTCCACGCCGCCGCCCCCGGAGTTCACGGGGCAGACTGGGGAAGCCGGCGGCGAGAACCCCGTCATGGAGAGGGAGAGCGGCGAGGCCTCCATGTCGGACACGGTCGTGCCGCCACCGCCGCCTCCGTGGCCGTCCGGGAGCGTGCAGGGTAAACAGTCGGCAGGCCCGCTGGTGCCACCGACTGAGGACGAGTCCATGGCGAGGCTGCTCCTCCAAGTCACCTCGCCAGTGCGCCGCCGCCTTGAGACGGCGACTTCAGCGCCACGCCCCCTGGACACCGGCGTCGCCAGCTCGGCCCTCCCAGATGCCGAGGCGACGAGTGCCGCGCCCGTCGGGTGGGTGCGAGGAGGCGGCACGGGCCCGCTGGACCAGGCGCTTCTGGATGTTCAGGCAAAGCTGCGAGCTGAGGGCGATGCCATCCAGGCCTGCCCCAAGGCGCATCTGGCGTCGCGAGTAGCCGTCCGGGTATGATTTCTTTTTTGACTTTGTTTTTTCCTTGTTCTTCTCTACGGGGGCGCGCCAGCGCACCCACTGGGTGTAGTCCCCGAGTTTCGGGTCGGCTGCTGAGCAGGCGGCCCGGAACTCCTGGCGAGTTCCAATACTTATCTTCATCTAGAAATTCTTATCATAGGAGTATCACAACCTCTGCGTCACCGCCTTCAACCGCAATGTCGAGGAGTTGGGCAGGCGGACTGCCGACCTGTCGGAGAGTCGGAGTGAGTCCTCCTTCTTCTTTGCGGGGGCGTGCTGGCGCACCCGCGGGCTGTAGTCCCCGAGATTCGGGCCGACTGCTGTGCAGTCGGGCCGGATCTTCCCGGCGACCTTCTTTTTTGACGACTTAACGTCTTTTCCTTTTATTCTTCAGAGGCCAACGCCAATCTCCAGCAGCTGCTGGGCGAGGCCAACACCGCCTTGTGTGCCAAGGGGGAGGAGTGCAGCAAACTCGCTACGGAGCACGACCTGCTGGCCACGCAGCTGGCGGAGCAGAAGGAGCTGCTCAAGAGGCACAGGACGAGGCAGAGAAGAGAGAGGCTGCTCTCCTGGCCGAGTTTGAAAGTGAGCGCTCCTCCTGGACCGACAAGGAGGCACAACTGACCTCCGGCTTCCATGAGATCAAGGACATCATCGACGGTGAGTTTCTTTATTTCCTTCGAGCCGCCGACTATGGGTCGGGCTGACTCCTGATTTTGAGTTGCTTCTTTTTTTGTCTTGGCAGACTTCTTCCCTGGCCACTCATAGGCGGCCACTCAAGCCATCGAGGCTGATCGCGAGGCGCGTAGGGCAGATGGTGCGGAGAATGCCGCCAATGCCCCCGGACCCTCGATGAGCAGCTTCTTTGCATCGAGGCTCGTCTGCGGCCGGCCCACCGGATGCTGCGCCGGCTTCAACGTGCCGGCGCCCAGGCCATTGCCGCCCTGTGGCCAGACATGCCGGTTCTGCGCACTGCCATTCGGACTGCCGATTGGCTGGAGGTCGCAGCTGGTCGTCTTGAGGCTTGGAAGGGTTCCTCGGCCCAGGCTGGAGCATGCCGGGCCTTGGAATTCGTGAAGGCGTGGTATCCAGGGATGGACCTGGACCGACTGGCCGCATTTCGGTCAGAGGCCCAGGCGGAGCTGGCAGCTGTGGAAGACGCCCTTGTTACTCGTGCTGCGGCGATCGCCGACTATGCCGACACCAGCATCTTCGTCCCTGATCGGGCTGAAGACGGCAGGGAGGCGCCGCTGGAGTGGTTCGGGATGAACCCGGATTATGACGAGGACTCGGCGGAGGTGATCGGTTCGAGTGCCGAGGAGGAAGGCGAGGCGGAGGACGGAGGTGAGATGGAGGCGCCAGAAGGCGGAGTGGGCGACCAGCCTCAGCTCGACCGCGCCTCCAGCAACGAGCCGCGCCCAACCGAGCCGGCTGCCGCCGGAGACGACCAAGCCGAGATCGTCCAGCCGGCCACCCCGGCGCCTGACATCGCCGTCTCTTTCGACCCTCCGAACCCGTCTGCCGCTTCCTAGGCTGCCGCTCTTGCCTTCATTTTATCTGTTCTAGTAGTCTTTGAATAACTTGTTAATTCGAACAATTGCACCCGCGGGGTGTATTTTGAACTTCTGTTTGAAGATTCGGCCAAGGGCCTATGTAAATATTTATTCGAGTTCTATCTTTCCTTGCTCATTTCTCTTTTGGCTTTTTCCTTTGTCGTCTTCCCTTAGTCGCCGCCTTGCCAGTCAGACGGCCGCTCTGCGGACCGCCTCTGGATCAAATGCTTGGCTATTTTGGGAAGGCAAGTACTTGGCCATTTTTTAGAGTCTTTTAACAAGTTGGATAGAAAGCGGCAAGCCGACTGCTAAAGAGTCAGCTTTGTTAAGAGAGGCTGAAGCCGGCTTAGGCTATGCTTATGCTTTGAGTCCTTAGCCATTTTTCATGTGGGCGCCCATTCTTCCTTACTCCTGCCCACCAAACAGTTGCTCTGCGAGCTGCGGCTTCTGACAGGAGACGGCTTAGGCACCACACACTACTTGTCCGACTGCGGGAAGCATTTCATAGCGCGAGGCGGCGAGTCCCTGGGCCGACTAGTCGAGCCTGGTGCCAAGCAGTCATAACAAAAGAGTACTATACTCGTAGGCATAATTCTTATCATACAGATAACAAAAAGGGCAGTCCCCGAGCTCGTCTCGTGGGGCCCGAAGTCTTGGTACTTTAATACAAAGGGTAGCGTGATACATACTGCATCAACTGCAAAATCTTCGGAGAAGATTTGCATTCCATGGGCGCTCGTCTCTTTGCCGGAGTCGTCCCTCTTGCGTGCTCGGGGCTTCTGAGCGTCGATCAGGTAGTAGGAGTCGTTGCCCAGCACTTTGCTGATAATGAAGGGGCCTTCCCAAGGTGCCGACAGCTTGTGCTGGCCGGTTGTTCGCTGGATCAGTCGGAGCACAAGGTCGCCCTCTTGGAAAGATCTTGGCCTGACCTTCCTGTTGTAGTATCGGCGCAGGCTCTGCTGGTAGGTGCTGGACCGGCTGAGCGCCAACAGCCGGCCCTCTTCCAGCAGATCGACACCGTCTTGACGTGCTTCTTCTGCCTCCTCCTTGGTGTACATGGTGACTCGCGGGGAGTCGAACTCTATGTCCGTTGGGATGACGGCTTCGGCACCGTAGACGAGGAAGAAAGGTGTGAAGCCAGTTGACTTGTTTGGAGTTGTGCGCAGACTCCAGAGGACGGCTGGCAACTCGTCAAGCCAACAGCCGGCCGAACGTTCCAGTGGTTCGACTAGCCGAGGCTTGATGCCGGACAGGATGAGGCCGTTTTCTCGCTCTACCTGGCCGTTTGACTACGGATGGGCAACGGACGCTAAGTCCAGTCAGATGCCCTGTATCGTGCAGAAACGGGCCAAGGCACGTTTGGTGAAATTCGTGCCATTGTCGGTGATGATGCTGTGTGGTATGCCGTACCGGTCATGATGTCGGCGATGAAAGTCACTGCAGTCGGACCATTCAACTTCTTGATGGGCTTTACTTCTATCCACTTGGTGAACTTGTCCACCGCGACAAGTAAGTGAGTTAGGCCGCCTCGTGCTGTTTTGAATGGTCCCACCATGTCCAGGCCCCAAACCGCAAAGGGCCAGGCAATGGGGATAGTCTTGAGTGCGAAAGCCGGCTGATGTGGCTTGGAGCAGAACTTCTGGCACCCTTTGCACTTTTGGACCAATTCTTTGGCCTCTTCCAAGGCGGTTGGCCAGAAGAAACCGTGCCGGAAGGCTTTGGCGACGAGTGCTCTTGAAGCCGCATGGTGGCCGTACTCGCCTTGATGGATGTCTTTGAGAATTGCTTGGCCTTGCTCTGGCTCGACGCAACGCTGGTAGACACCAGTGACGCTGCGCCTGACCAGCTCTCTGTTGACTATGGTGTAAGCTGCCGCTCGGCCTTGTACTTGCCGAGCCAGGATTTCATCAGTTGGCAGCTCTTTGCTCACTAGAAACTTGAGGATGGGCTGGGCCCATGAGGGCGCTGCTATTTCTTCAACCGTTAGTACTGCGACTTGGACGAGGGCCACTTGGCTGGGAGGCGGCGGGCTGGAGTCTGCGGCCACTTGCTGCATTGATGAAGTCCCCGGGCCGACTGGCGCAGTCCCCGGGCTGAGTTCTGGAGTCTTCGGACTGGTCGCCGTAGTCCCCGGGCCGGCTTCGACTGCGGCGTTCTTGGAGTCGTTCGCAGGAATTCTTGTGCCGACTGCTGGGGCTCTTGAGTCGGATCCGACTTCTTTGGGGGGAGCCGGCACAAAGATGGAGTCTGATTCTGGTGAAGGCTTGACAGACGGCTTGAGGAGGCGCCGAAGGGCGACGCCAGATGGTATTGCTTGACGGGTGGAGCCGATTCGTGCTAGGGCGTCTGCTTGGTTGTTGTCATTTCTTGGCACGTGAAGGAACTCGCACCCCTCAAAATATCCGCTGAGTTGCTGTACAAGGAAACGGTAGCTCGCCATGTTTGCATCCTTGGCGTCGAAGTCGCCAAATGACTGCTGGACCACCAAATCGGAGTCGCCATAAGACAGGATCTGGCGAATGCCGAGTTCTTTGGCAAGTCGGAGCCCGTGAATGAGCGCCTCATATTCAGCAACGTTGTTGGAGGCGGCGAAGTGGATTTGCAGCGCATATCTGAGCTTGTCGCCTTTGGGGGAAGTGAGGACAACACCGGCTCCCAAGCCGGTGCGCATCTTGGAGCCGTCGAAATGCATCCGCCAATGGGTGGAGTCGAGCGCTGGCGGCAGGTACTGGGTCTCGGCCCAGTCGACGAGGAAGTCGGCCAGTGCTTGTGACTTGATGGCGGTGCGGGGTTGGTAGTCGATGGTGTAGGGAGCCAGCTCAATGGCCCATTTGGCCACTCGGCCAGAAGCATCTCGGCTTCCGATGATCTCGGCTAGTGGGGTTGTGCAAACCACAGTGATTGGATGCTCCTGAAAGTAAGGCTTCAGCTTCTTGGCGGCAAAGTGCACGCCGTAGTACATCTTCTGGTAGTGGGGGTAGTTCTGCTTGGAGGCCGACAGTACTTCGCTCAGGTAATATACCGGTCTCTAGACAGGTAGCGCCTTGCCTTCCTCCTTGCGCTCGACTACAATGACTGTGCTGACTACCCGGCTGGTGGTGGCAATGTACAAGAGCATGGGCTCTTTGGGAGTCGGTGCCGCCAGCACAGGGGGAGTAGTCAACATTTTCTTTAATTGGATAAAAGCTTCGTCCGCCTTGGGATTCCACTCGAAAAAGGTTGTCTTCTTCATGAGCTGGTATAAAGGGAGAGCCTTCTCGCCTAGCCGACTGATGAATCGGCTGATGGACGCCAAGCAGCCGGTGAACTTTTGCACATCTAGCAGTCGGCTGGGTACCTTGATCCTCTCGATGGCCTTGATTTTGATAGGGTTGCACTCTATGCCGCATTCAGAGACCAGAAAGCCGAGGAGTTGGCCGGCTGGTACTCCGAAGACGCACTTCTCAGGGTTGAGCTTGATTTGGAATCGGCGCAGGTTCTCAAAGGTTTCCTTGAGGTCTTCCAGCAGTGTTCCACGCTTTTCTGTCTTCACCACCACATCGTCTACATAGACGTGGGCGTTTCTGCCGAGTTGCTTGAGGAGGCACTTCTGCATGCAACGCTGAAAGGTGGCGCCGACATTCCTCAAGCCGAACGCCATGGTCAGGTAGCAGAAGGCTCCAAACGGCGTGATGAAGGCGGTTTTCAGTCTATCAGCCGGGTTCAGCTTGATCTGGTGATATCCTGAATATGCATCTAAGAAGCTCAATAGCTCGCATCCGGCTGTGGAGTCTATCACCCGATCAATTCTTGGCAGAGCGAATGGGTCCTTGGGGCAAGCTTTGTTGAGGCTTGTGTAGTCAATACACATCCGCCACTGCTTGTTCTTCTTCAGCACCAGGACCGGGTTTGCTATTCTGAGAAAAACACTTCCATAATGAAGCCGTCTGCCAGGAGCCGGGCTATCTCTTCTCCAACAACTCTTCTCTTCTCTTCTGACAGGCGGCGCAAGGGCTGCCTGACGGGCTTCACATCAGATCGGACATGTAACTTGTGCTCGGCGAATTCCGTCAGTACACTTGGCATGTCTTTAGGGGACCATGCGAAGATGTCTCGATTCTCACGGAGGAAATCGACGAGCTCACCTTCCTATTTGTTGTCAAGGTTTGCACCTATGACAACGTACCTCTCTGGGTGCTCCGGGTCCAAGGGTATCTTCTTTGTCTCTTTGGCCGGCTTGAACGAACCTTCAGCTTCAGACTCCTTGGGGTCGGGCGACATCTCGGGTTGCTTGCCGGCCATTGCCATAACCCGGTCAAGAAGCCGCCTCTTGGCCGCGATCAACAGGGACTCGGCTAGCCGACTGCTTTCGGCCGTGCAAGCGAATGACTTTCTGTAGTCGCCGGCTATGGTCAGAATTCCCTTGGAACTCGGCATCTTCATCTTGAGGTAGGCGTAGTGGGGGACCGCCATGAACTTTGCCAAAACAGGTCGGCCAAGCAGCGCATGGTACGGGCTTTCGAGGTCCACCACTTCAAACCAAACTGGCTCTCGGCGGAAATGATCTTTGTCCCCAAAGAGGACGTCTAACAGGATCTTGCCGATTGGTGAGCAGGAAAGGCCAGGAACAATGCCGTGGAACACAGTCCGGCTGCTCTGAAGCTGTCTTTGCTTGATTCCTAACTTCTCCATGGTATCCTTGTACAGAATGTTGATGATACTGCCTCAATCTATCAGCACTCGTGAGAAGCGAGAGGCCCGTCTATCTGTGGCAAAAGTGGCACCTAAGACCAGGGCGTAGGAGCCCGGACTCGGCATCACCTCTGGGTGATCAGCTCTGCTCCAACTGATAGGCTTCTCGGACCAGTGCATAAACTCTGGAGTACTTGATGCTACCGCGTTCACCTCTTGCTGCTGCTGCCGCCGGCTGCGCCGATCGTCAGCCACACTGGTGAACACTACATAGGCTCCGTGCTCTTCTGGGTACTCGTCTTGTATCGCGCCGACTGGCCTGACAGCCGGCTGCTGGGGCGGCGGTGGAGGCGGCGGCCCAGCAGGCGGGGGAGGCAGGAGGCCGTCTCCCTTGGCGATTCGGGTGAGCTAGTGGCATTTCTGGGTGGTGTGGTTCGACGGCTTGGCGCCGCTGTGGAACTTGCAGGGACCATCTAGAGTCTGCTCGTAGGAGAAAGCCGGCTGCCAAGCCGGCCTGCCGCCCTTCTGTTTCTTCGGAGCCGGCTGTCCCTCAGGCTGCTCTTCTTCGATCGTGGCCACTTGCCGACTGCTGGAAGCCGGCTAAGGGGCTTTACGCTTGTGATTATTCTGATATGGGCGCCGGCTTGATTCTCTAGCCGGCGTCTTGGGAGCCGGCGTCAATACTTTTCCGGAGGCGTCTACCCGGAGCTCGGTCTTCATTGAGGAGTCGGCCATGGCATACTTGTCCGCGATGACCGGTAGCTCGTCAAGGGTTACCGGCTCGTTGCAGAGGAGTCGATGCTTGAGGAGAGTGCCTTCGCGGCACCCGGCGGTGAAGTACTCTATGGCCTGGACCTCGTGCACTCCTTCGCAAGAGTTGCGGAGCTCGGCCCAACGCGTGAGGTAGTTGCGGGTCGATTCGCTGGGCCCTTGTACACACAAGGAGAGCTGTCGGGGCTTGGGAGCCCGCTTGTATGTGCTGGTGAAGTTGCGTATGAAGGCTTCGGTGAAGTCTAACCAGCTGTTGATGCTGAAGGCTTGAGGCTATTGAGCCAGGTGCGCGCCGTGCCTTGGAGCATCAGGGGGACATATTTCACGGCAACGCGTCAATTGCCATTCGCTATGCGAACGGCGGTGGAGTAGTCGATCAACCAGTCTTCCGGCTTCACGGAGCCGTTATACTTGGGCGTGTCTCTTGGGAGCGAGAACCCTTTGGGAAAGGGCTCGTCGCGGATGCAGGGGCCAAAACACGGCGGGCCGACATCATCTTCTTCTTCCAGGGCCAGGGATCGCGCTAGGCGGTCGATCCGATGGCGGGCATCATTCTCGCCGACTCCTTCGCGGTGACCAAGTCGGCTGCTGAGAGTCGGATGCTCGATAGGCGGCGGGGTAGGATATCTTTCCCTGCGAGGCGGAGGAGGCGGCAGGTTGCCTCGTCGCTCCACTCCTCGAGGGCGGCCTTCTGCGTCGCGCTCGATGGTAATACGAGTCGGCTGCGGCTAGCAGCCGGCTCCTTCTCTTGTCTTGCACGGGCACCGCATGCAGTCGGCATACGCGACGTCGCGCCGTGCTCTCGGCGAGGGGGGCTTCCAGCTCGGACGTCGGCTTCATGCCGGGTTGCGGCCGCATCGATCAGCTGCTGGATGCGTCTGGTCATGTAGGGGAGCTCGTCGGCCCCCAGTCTGTTTAGCTCATCAACGATCAACTGGGCGGCGCGTAGGTTCTCGAGGGGCGTGGCGTAGACCGGGCGGTCTGCTCCCAGCATGCTGGCGATGGCCGCGCCGCGTTTATTGATGACGCCGACTCGGCTTGGCCCTTCTGGAGGCGGCATGCCGAAGGCGGCGCGGTCGACTTCACGCTGGTGGGCCTCCGTGAGGCGTCTCATGGTGGCGATCTTCTGGCCCTCCGCAAGGAGGGCAAGGCGGCGTGCCTCCAGCGCTTCGGCGTCAGCGTCCGCCGGGATGGGGGCGGACAGATCATGCAAAGTGGCCTGCAGGGCGTCGCGGGCGTTCTCGTCGGAGGCGGCGCCGCGGCTGATGACGAGCACTTCGGTGATGGTGCTGCCGCCACTGTCGGCTCGTGGGAGAGGATCATCAAAGACGATCACGTCAGAGGGGAAGGCGTCGAGCGATGCGGTGTCGGGATCAACAAGCATCGGGTCGGTGGAGCCGACCGACTCCAAGTCCACGGTAGGCTCACCGGAGACGTGGAGTTGGTCGAGGAGGCTGACGAGACAGCGCACGGGGCAGCCTGTGCCCGCATCGGATGCGGGCTCGTCGGAGATGTGAGCCTCGCCAAGAAGATCGGCAAGGCCGCTCACTGCGCAGGCGTCGTCGATGCTTTGCAGCGCGTTGGGGCAAGCGCCATCGAGCGTGCCGGGCTGGCTACGCTCGCTGGGGAGGAAGAGGGTTTCCGTCCAGAGCAGGTCTCCGGACGGCGGTGCACCATGCCCCACGGTGGGCGCCAAATGTCGGGGGTTGGATGCGACATATGCCAAAGGATGGCTTATCATGGTGGGGGCGAGTAGAACGTCGCCGGTGCCTGGAAACGGGATGAGGCGTAGGCATGCACGCCGTCGAATCTTACCCAGCTTCAGGGCTCTCCGTGGAGATAACACCCCTACTGCCGCTCTGTGGGGTCTCCGCATGATCACTACGGCAAAGTGAGTACAAGGTTGCTCCTTGAGCTGTTTTCTGGAGGTAGGAGAAGGTGAGGCTAGCTCCCTCCTTCCTATATGATCTGGTCTAGTGTAATAGGAGCGATCCCCCATGCATGGGTGCCCGGGGGGCTTATATAGGCCCGCCCCTCAGAGATACAATGGTAATCCGGCTGGGCGTGGGTCCCAGCCGTCTGTCTCTTAGGCCGCCGTCTTCTCCGCCGACTGCCGGGGCGCGCCGACTGGCGGGCCCCGCCGACATGCCTGGTACTATAGCCGTGCCTCTAATGACGTTGGCTTGGTCATGGGGTCGTGGCAACAGTGCCGCCGCCTGACGGGCGATCACTGTGCCATTCCCCGTCTTGTCTGGTTAATGGCGTGCGGGGCCCGTGGGAGGTGCCGGCCGACTCCAGGGGGCCGACTCCCACGGGTCCGTCTTTGTGGCGCTCTCGCCGTCTTCTGTACCCCCGCTGACGGGCGGGTGCCGCCGTCTCTGGGCCATACAGGTAAGCCGTCGTGGGCACAGTGAGTCCGAAGGGCATTGTGTTGAAGCAGAATGGTACGTATGGAGTAATGAATGCCGTTGCGGCCTGGTCTTTTTCCGCCATCTTGATTTGATGGTATCCGGAGTATGCGTCGAGGAAGCACAATGAATCGTGCCCTGCGGTAGCATCGATGATTTGGTCAATGCGGGGGAGGGGGAAAGGATCCTTTGGACAGGCCTTGTTAAGGTCTTTGAAATCGACACAAAGGCGCCAGGATTTGTCCTTTTTTGGTACCATTACCAGGTTTGCTAGCCAGTCCGGATGTTTTATGTATCTGATGAATCCGACTTCTAAGAGTTTGGCTAGCTCCTCTCCCATTGCCTGTCTTTTGGGTTCGGAAAATCGTCGAAGAGCTTGTTTGACTAGCTTGAATCCTTTTAGGATATTTAGGCTGTGTTCTGCTAGCCTGCGTGGGATTCCTGGCATATCTGAAGGGTGCCAGGCAAAAATGTCCCAATTTTCCCGAAGGAATTCTCGTAGTGCAGCTTCTACATCAGGGTTTAATTGTGCCCCAATGGAGGCCATCTTTGTGGGGTCCGTTGGATGAACCTGGAATTTGACTATTTCGTCTGCTAGTTTAAAAGAGGTGGACTTAGATCTCTTATCGAGTATCACATCGTCCCTATCCCCCATGGAGCGCAGCGCAGTGAGTTCCTCTGCCGCTAGGGCTTCGGATACTGCCTCTAGGGCTAGTGCGGCTGTCTTATTTTCAGCGTGGAGTGCTATATCTGGATCACTGACAAGAGTGATGATTCCATTGGGCCCGGGCATTTTAAGCTTCATGTACCCGTAATGGGGTATAGCTTGGAAAATTGTGAATGCCTCTCGCCCTAACAAGGCGTGATATCCGCTGTCGAACGGGGCCACTTGGAACGTGACCTCCTCGGACCCGTAATTGTCCGGTGAGCTGAACACTACATCTAGTGTGATTTTTCCTGTGCAGCATACTTCCCGACTAGGGATTATTCCTCTAAAGGTTGTGCTGCTTCGCTCAATGCGGCTCCAGTCAATTTCCATTTTTTGGAGGGTTTCGTCATAGATGAGGTTTAATCCGCCGCCGCCATCCATGAGTACCTTGGTAAGACGAAAGCCGTCCACTATCGGACTAAGGACCAATGCGGCTGGTGATCGGGCTGTTCGGAATTTAGGTTCATCGCTGGCATTGAAGGTGATAGCCGTGTCGCTCCATGGATTTGTTGTTGCTACTTGGTAGACTTCGGCGAGGCTGCGGATTGTTCGTTTCCGCATATTATTTGATGCGAAAGTCTCGAAGACTGTTAATACCGTACTGGTACTGTTGGGCTGGTTACCTGGGGCTAGAAAACCTTCGCCACTTTTGGCCACCTGCCGTAGTATCCAACATGCTCGAAGGCTGTGTGTTGGAGTGGCGCCCTCTGTACTATGGATTTTACAGGGTACGTTGAGCCATCCCTCCAGTACGGTTCCGTGCCCTTTAGGGGTTTTTTGCTTTTTGGTTTTTGACCCAGGTGCTTGAGTATGACGCACCCTTTTATTTTGAACTAGGGTTATGTTCAGGGCTGGATTGTCCCAAAACCTTGTTTCGGTTTTCCAGGCACTCTCCATCGCACAGTATTTTTGTACTATGGTCGCCAGGTTGGCGAAGCGTGTAACTTCGCGACGACTCATGGCGTTCATGATTCCCTTGTCCGTGCAATTGTTGCAGAAAATTGAGATTGCGCTTTCCTCATGGCAGTCCTTTATCCTGTCCATAACTAGGAGGAATCTGGCCCAGTAATGATGTACTGTTTCATCGGGCTCTTGCCGTATTTGAGATAGATCGCTTATGTTTGGGTGGCGGGCGGAATTAAATTCGGAACCCCGCCCAATCTGAGGCTCAAAGGCCGAGAAGTTTCCGGATTTGGAAGCTTGGATTGCTGGATGTTATCCAACAAATCTGGTCCGATGCCTGACTTTAGGTTCAGTACTTGATTGACGTCCGTCCCTCCGCGGGAATCCGGCATGGAGGGATCGGGAATCCGGACATAACTGGTCTTTAACATATAAGAAGAGTCGCCGCGTTGTTCCTCTACCACAACAATGTGGTGGGTAGCCTGGGGAGAGTTAATTTCTCTCAGATCGGTTTTAAGCCCAATCTGATCGTAGTCTGTAGCGACTCCCAGGGCGGCGATGTGATCCAAGAGCTCATTTACGGAGGAGAGCTCCATCGGATCTAGCTGCTCGGCGAATTCCGAGTTGACGTGAAGATCACTTTTGATGACCTGAGAGGTCATTGTCGGAGCGGTGGCCGAACAGGCGGTCATAAGAAAACCACCTAGCCGGATAGTTTGGCCGGTGGCCAAAGCTCCCTTGGCGATGGCGCCGTCTTTAAAGACGGGAAAAGGCATCCCTCCTGATTGCGACGGCACATAGGAACTCTCAATGAAAGCACCAATGTCGGTGTCAAAACCGGCGGATCTCGGGTAGGGGACCCCGAACTGTGCGTCTAGGCGGATGGTAACAGGAGACAAGGGACACGATGTTTTACCCAGGTTCGGGCCCTCTTGATGGAGGTAAAACCCTACATCCTGCTTGATTAATATTGATGATGTGGGTATTACAAGAGTAGATCTACCACGAGATCAAGGAGGCTAAACCCTAGAAGCTAGCCTATGGTATGATTGTTGTTTGTCCTACGGACTAAAACCATCCGGTTTATATAGACACCGGAGAGGGCTAGGGTTACACAGAGTCGGTTACAATGATAGGAGATCTACATATCCGTATCGCCAAGCTTGCCTTCCACGCCAAGGAAAGTCCCATCCGGACACGGGATGAAGTCTTCAATCTTGTATCTTCATAGTCTTGGAGTCCGGCTGATGATGATAGTTCGGCTACCGGACACCCCCTAGTCCAGGACTCCCTCAGCGGAGGTCGCCAGAGATGAAGACGACTCCAGGGGCTCCAACTAGGCGTAACAGCACCGCCGGAGAGTGGCGGAGGACCTTGAAGGGTTGCCCTGGCCTGGGAGGGGTTGGAGCTCAGAGACGACCCGAGGGGATCGCTGGCGAGCTCGAGCTCGGGTACGGCGGCCCACGGCCTGCCCGGCCGGGCTACGGCTATCTACGCGATCGTGGAGTGTGTGGGAATGGTGGTTGGTGCTCGAGGAGGCTGGGGATGGCTCTATTTATAACCAAGCGTCGAGGAGGGTTTGGGCTCCGCCGGTGGACACCTGGCCACGGCGCCCGGTGATGAACGGCGTCAGAGAGAGGGGGAGAAGAAGACGCAACTCACGCGGGAACTGTGGGCGAACAGGGACGAGCATAGGGGCAAGAGGAAGGCGACGAGCACAGTGCACACCACACTGTTATGTTGGCCGGACCGCGCCCGTGCCCGCTGTGGCGAGCCCCAGCATCGGCAAGTGCTAGAGGGGAGTTAAGGGTGTTCGGACGATGATGGTGGCGCAGTTTGGCACGCTCAGGCAGGCGAGGCAGCGAGCACGCGCGAAACAGAGGCTCGGGCGACACTCAGAGCGCGTCGGCTGCATGCCAACACGCCTGGACGAACGCGGTCACCGCGTGAACTATGACCTCAGGCCGACCTAAGCACAAACTTCATGTCTGGTGTGTTGTCCGTGGTAGTTTTGAATGTTACCATGCTTGGGTTTGGTCTTAGGTGCAGTAGAAAAGATTTCACACGCCACATAAGTTCCTGGACAGTAACTTCGAGAGTTTACTGAGTTCAATCTACTGTGAGTTGGGGGCTGGGCTTTGGAGGTTAGCAACCATTTACTAAGGTGATGAAACACAAGAAAGGCCAGCCACGGAAGAGCAAGTAAAATAGTAGTTGCTGTAGAAACTACCATTTCTGCTCAGAACAGAAAATATTTTCTGTAGCCAAAATATTCCAAAAAGTGATGAAATATTTTTGCTCAGAAAGGTGCCCTAGGGTTCAAAGAATAATTGGGATTTTTCTCAGATTTTTATGGGCCATAAAAATTGGGGTTGCTTTGGAGCACATTGAGCTAGCTAGGGTTTAAGAGAGGGAAATGAATATTTTTCTTTAAATAAAAATATTCCCAATATCTTTTTGGGTAGAACCAGAGAGGGAATGGTGGTTTAGATAGGGAAATTATGCACTTGGGTGAAAGCCAAGGGTTACCCAAGTGTTTAAGTCCATATGAAAAGATTCAAAACTCCAAAAATCAATTCCAAATCAACTGAGAATCAGGGAAAGAAGAGAGGGCAAAAACCAGGCTGTCACAGAATCGTTTGCTACTCTTGTTGATCTCCCTAAGGAGAAGTGGTTTAAATATCACCCATCTATTAAAGAAGAAGTTAAAGAACCGATAAAAGCTAAAGAAGAAACTATCATTTACAATGTTGATCCAGTTGTTCCCACTGCTTATATTGAAAACCCACCTTTCCCTGTTAGGATGAAGGAACATGCTAAAGCTTCAATTGTGGTTAACAAAAGTTATGTTAGAACACCCAAACCATGTGAACAAATCATAGTTCAACCTAGTGTTGCTATTGTTAAACATCTCTTAGTTGATAATATTGATGGGCATGTTATTTACTTCTGTGATGAAGCTTCTAGAATTTCCAAACCTGAAGGAAAATATAAACATAGACCAGTTGTTGGCATGCCTATTCTCTCAGTTAAGATAGGAGATCACTGTTATCATGGGTTATGTGACCTATGTGCTAGTGTGAGTGCTATTCCTTTTTCCTTATATCAAGAAATTAAGGGTGAAATAGCACCTGCTGAAATAGAAGGCATAGATGTCACTATTAGACTTGCTAATAGAGACACTATATCGCCAATTGGGATTCTTAGAGATGATGAAGTCTTGTGTGGAAAAATAAAATACCTTGCTGATTTTCTTGTTCTTAGCTCCCCACAAGATGACTTTGTCCAATTATTTTTGGTAGACCTTTCTTGAACACCGTCAATGCCAAAATAGATTGTGAGAAACAAACTGTCGGTGTTAGTTTTGGTGATGAATCTCATGAATTTAATTTTTCCAAATTTAGTAGACAACCTCATAAGAAAGAGTTTCCTAGTAAGGATGAAATTATTGGTCTTGCTTCTATTGCTGTGCCTCCTACTGATCCTTTGTAACAATACTTGCTAGACCATGAAAATGATTTGCATATGCATGAAAGAAATGAAATTGATAGAATATTTTTTGAACAATAACCACTTCTTAAACACTATTTGCCTATTGATTCTGGGAGGTCCTCCACCACCTAATTGTGATCCTATGTTTGAATTAAAAAAATTGCCAGGCACTTTGAAATATGCTTATCTTGATGAGAAAAAGATATATACTGTTATTATTAGTGCTAACCTTTCAGAACATGAAGAAGAAAGACTATTGAAAGTTCTAAGGAAGCATAGGGCTGCTATTGGATATACTCTTGATGATCTTAAGGGCATTAGTCCCACTCTTTGTCAGCAGAAGATTAATATGGAACCTGATGCTAAACCCGTTGTTGATCACCAACATCGGTTAAATCTAAAAATGAAAGAAGTGGTAAGAATGGAAATATTGAAACTTCTGGAAGCAGGTATAATCTATCCTATACCGGATAGTTGATGGGTAAGTCATGTTCATTGCGTCCCTAAGAAGGGAGGTATTACTGTTGTTCCTAATGATAAGAATGAGCTCATTGCACAAAGAATTGTCACAGGCTATAGGATGGTAACTGATTATAGAAAATTAAACAAAGCAACTAGAAAGATCATTACCCTCTGCCTTTTATCGACCAAATGTTAGAAAGATTATCTAAGCACACACATTTTGGCTTTCTTGATGGATATTTTGGTTTTTCACAAATACCTGTTTTACAACCTGATCAAGAAAAGACCACTTTTACTTGTCCTTTTGGAACTTTTGCTTATAGACGTATGCCTTTTAGTTTATGTAATGCACCTGCTACCTTTCAAAGATGTATGACTGCTATATTCTCTGATTTTTCTGAAAAGATTGTTGAGGTTTTCATGGATGACTTTTCTGTTTATGGGAAGTCTTTTGATGATTGTTTAAGCAATCTTGATCGAGTTTTGCAGAGATGTGAACAAACAAATCTTGTCTTGAATTGGGAGAAGTGCCACTTTATGGTTAACGAAGGTATTGTTTTGGGCCATAAAATTTCTAAAAGAGGCATTGAGGTGGACAAAGCCAAGGTTGATGCAATTGAGAAAATGCCATGTCCTAAAGATATCAAAGGTATACATAGTTTCCTTGGTCATGCTGGTTTCTATAGGAGGTTTATCAAAGATCTTTCTAAAATTTCTAGGCTTCTTACGAATCTTTTGCAAAAGGATATTCCCTTTGTGTTTGATGATGATTGTTTAGAAGCCTTTGAATCACTAAAGAAAGATTTAATTACTGCACCTCTTGTTCAACCACCTGATTGGAACTTGCCTTTTGAGATTATGTGTGACGCTAGTGATTATGCTGTTGGTGCTGTTCTAGGACAAAGAGTTGATAAGAAACTGAATGTTATTCATTATGCTAGTAAAACTCTAGATAGTGCTCAATGAAATTATGCTACTACTGAAAACAAATTCTTAGAAGTGGTGTTTGCTTGTGATAAATTCAGATCTTACACTGTTGATTCTAAAGTGACTGTTCACGTCGATCATGCTGCTATAAAATATCTTATGGAAAAGAAAGATGCTAAAACTAGACTCACTAGGTGGGTTCTTGTGCTACAAGAATTTAATTTGCATATTACTGATAGAAAAGGGGCAGAGAACCCCGTAGCTGATAACTTGTCTAGGCTTGAAAATATTCTTGATGACCCACAACCTATTAATGAGAGATTTCGTGATGAACAACTAGCTGCAATAAATGTTTCTAATAGTACACCTTGGTATGCTGACTATGCTAATTATATTGTTGCTAAATACATACCACCTAGCTTCACATACCAACAAAAGAAAATTCTTCTATGATTTAAGACATTACTTTTGGGATGACCCACATCTTTATAAAGGAGTAGATGGTATTATTAGACTTTGTGTACCTGAGCATGAACAGGAACAAATCATACGGAAATGTCACTCCGAAGTTTATGGAGGACATCACGTGGGATACAGAACCGCTCATAAGGTATTGCAATCTGGTTTTTATTGGCCTACTCTCTTCAAAGATGCCCGTAAGTTTGTCTCGTCTTGTGATGAATGCCAAAGAATAGGTAATATCGGTAAGTGTCAAGAAATGCCTATGAATTATTCACTTGCTGTTGAACCATTTGATGTTTGGGGATTTGATTTCATGGGACCTTTTCCTTCCACTAATGGGTATACACATATTTTGGTTGCTGTTGATTATGTTACTAAGTGGGTAGAAGCTATTCCAACCAGTAGTGTTGATCATAAAACCTCTATTAAAATGCTTAAGGAAGTTATTTTCCCAAGGTTTGGAGTCCCTATTTCGTGACTGGTGGTGGTTCACACTTTATTCATGGCGCTTTCCATAAAATGCTTGCTAAGTATGATGTTAACCATAGAATTGCATTACCTTATTATCCTAAGTCTAGTGGTCAAGTTGAACTTAGCAATAGAGAAATAAAACTAATCTTACAAAAGACTGTTAATAGGTCCCAGAAGAATTGGTCTAAGAAACTAGATGATGCAGTTTGGGCTTATAGAACATCATATAAAAATCCTATGGGTATGTCTCCATATAAAATGGTTTATGGAAAAGCTTGTCATTTGCCTCTTGAGTTAGAACATAAAGCATATTGGGCAATTAAAGAACTCAATTATGATTTCAACTTGCTGGTGAAAAGAGGTTATTTGATTTTAGCTCATTAGATGAATGGAGATCCCATGCCTACACTACAAAAAAAGACACATCCGTGACATTTTAGGCCGAATGAATTTTTTTCTGTCATACTTATGACACTTCTATGACGATAATTGTGACAAAACCTAGTATCATCATAGATGTGGTGGGCTCCTACTTCTATGACAAAAAATCATGACAGAAAATGGGATTTTCGTCCTGGGCGGGCTGGAGACGCAGCTGCATGACATTCTTTGGGCCGTGCATGACGGGAAAAACCGTGGTAGAAGCGTGGGCAAGGAAAATATTGGGGAGTTCCCGGTTACAGTGGGTGGTCGGGGGCAAGCGATGCACTGAGGTTTTTGTGTTTCTCTCGTACATGTACACACATGTGGGTGCAAGGCATTGGGGTCTAACTGAACCTGAGCGAGGCGCTCGCCTACTGAACCCGAGGGATTGCACTGCAGGCTACACGTTACTGAACCCGATCGAGCGAATCCTTCGTTTGCTACTACTGCTAATGGAAGCCGATCGAACATGTTGCCTGCTACGTCTTGAGCTAGCGTTGGTTTTCCCCGAATAGGAGAGGGTGATGCAGCAAAGTGTAGCGTAAGTATTTCCCTCAGTTTTGAGAACCAAGGTATCAATCCAGCAGGAGGCTCCTCAAAAGTCCCATGCACCTACACAAACAAACTGAGAACTCGCAACCAACGCAATAAAGGGGTTGTCAATCCCTTCACGGTCACTTACGAAAGTGAGATCTGATAGAGATAGTATGATAAGATAAATATATTTTTGGTATTTTTGTGATATAGATGCAGAAAAGTAAAGATGCAAATAAAAGTAGATTGGAAGCAAATATGATAAGAGATAGACCCGGGGGCCATAGGTTTCACTAAAGGCTTCTCTCGAGAGCATAAGTATTACGGTGGGTGAACAAATTACTATCGAGCAATTGATAGAAAAGCGAATAATTATGATGTTATCTAGGAATGATCATGTATATAGGCATCACGTCCATCATAAGTAGACCGACTCCTGCCTGCATCTACTACTATTACTCCACACATCGACCGACTCCTGCCTGCATCTAGAGTATTAAGTTCATAAGAACAGAGTAACGCCTTAAGCAAGATGACATGATGTAGAGGGATAAACACATGCAATATGATATAAACCCCATCTTGTTATCCTCGATGGCAACAATACAATACGTGTCTTGCAACCCTTTCTGTCACTGGGTAAGATCACTGCAAGATTGAACCCAAAGCTAAACACTTCCCCCATGGCAAGAAATATCAATCTAGTAGGCCAAACCAAACTGATAATTCGAAGAGACTTGCAAAGATAACTTAATCATACATAAAAGAATTCAGAGAAGATTGCAATATTATTCATAGATAAACTTGATCATAAACCTACAATTCATCGGATCTCGACAAACACACCGCAAAAAGAGATTACATCGAATAGATCTCCATAAGAGAGGGGGAGAACATTGTATTGAGATCCAAAAAGAGATAAGAAGCCATCTAGCTAATAACTATGGACCCGTAGGTCTATGGTAAACTACTCACAACTCATCGGAGAGGCTATGGTGTTGATGTAGAAGCCCTCCATGGTCGATTCCCCCTCTGGCAGAGTGCTGGCGAAGGCTCCAAGATGGGATCTCGCGGATACAGAAGGTTACAGCGGTGGAAATTGTGTTTCATGGTGCTCCTGGGTGTTTTCGGGGTCCGTGGACATATATAGGAGGAAGAAGTACATCGGTGGACGCCCGAGGGGCCCACGAGCCAGGGGGCGCGCCCTACAGGGGGGGGGGCGCCCTCCTATCTCGTGGGGCCGTCGAAGCTTTCTTGACTTGCACTCCAGGCTCTCCAGGTCAGATTTGTTCCAAAAATAACGCTCCCAAAGGTTTCATTCCGTTTGGACTCCGTTTGATATTCCTTTTCTTTGAAATACTGAAATAGGCAAAAAAACAGCAATACGGGCCGGGCCTCCGGTTAGTAGGTTAGTCCCAAAAATGATAATAATGTATAAAATAAAGCCCATAAACATCCAAAACAGGTAATATAATAGCATGGAACAATCAAAAATTATAGATACATTGGAGACGTATCAAGCATCCCCAAGCTTAATTCCTGCTCGTCCTTGAGTAGGTAAATGATAAAAAGAGAATTTTTGATGTGGAATGCGATCTAGCATAATTCATAATGTAATTTTCTTTCATTGTGGCATGAATGTTCAGATCCAAATAATACAAAATAAAAGTTCATATTGACATAAGAAATAGTAATACTTCAAGCATACTAATGAAGGTAATCATGTCTTCTCAAAATAACATGGCTAAAGAAAGTTATCCCTACAAAATCATATAGTCTGGCTATGCTTCATATTCATCACACAAATTATTTAATCATGCACAACCCCGATGACGAGCCAAGCAATTGTTTCATACTTTAATAATCTCAAACTCTTTCAAGTTTCACGCAATACATGAGCGTGAGCCATGGACATAGCACTATATGTGGAATAGAATGGTGGTTGTGGAGAAGACAAAAAGGAGAAGATAGTCTCACATCAACTAGGCGTATCAACGGACTATGGAGATGCCCATTAATAGATATCAATGTGAGTGAGTAGAGATTGCCATGCAACAGATGCACTAGAGCTATAAATATATGAAAGCTCAACAAAAGAAACTAAGTGGGTGTGCATCCAACTCGCTTGCTCATGAAGACCTAGGGCACTTTTGAGGAAGCCCATCATTGGAATATACAAGCCAAGTTCTATAATGAAGAATTCCCAATAGTATATGAAAGTGACAACATATGAGACTCTCTATCATGAAGATCATGGTGCTTATTTTGAAGCACAAGTGTGGAAAAAGAGATAGTAGCATTGTCCCTTCTCTCTTTTTCTCTCATTTTATTTTTTTCTTATTTTTCTCTTCCTTTTTTTCTTTTTCTTTCTTTGGCCTTTTTCTTTCCCTTTTTTTCTTTTGGGCCTTTCTCCCTTTTTTTCCTTTTTCTCTTTTTCTTTTTTTTGTAAAGTCTGAAGTCTCATCCCGAATTGTGGGGGAATCATAGCCTTCATCATCCTTTCCTCGTGAGGACAATGCTCTAATAATGAAGATCATCACACTTTTATGGATTTACAACTCAAAGATAGAACAAGATATGACTCTATATGAATGCCTCCGGCGGTGTACCGGGATATGCAATGAAACAAGAGTGACATGTATGAAAATTATGAAGGTGGATTTGCCACAAATACGATGTCAACTACATGATCATGCAAAGAGCAACATGACAAAAGTAATGTGTGTCGTATGACCGGAACGGTGGAAAGTTGCATGGCAATATATCTCAGAATGGCTATGGAAATGACATAATAGGTAGGTATGGTGGCTGTTTTGAGGAAGGAGTATGGTGGGTGTATGGTACCGGCGAAAATTGCACGGCACAAAAGAGGCTAGCAATAGTGGAAAGGTGAAAGGGTGCGTATAATCCATGGACTCAACATTAATCAAAAGAACTCATATACTTGTTGCAAAAATTTAGAAGTCATCAAAAACCAAAGCACTATGCGCATGCTGCTAGGGGGATAGGTTGGTAGGAAAAGACCATCGCTCGTCCCCGACTGCCACTCATAAGGAAGATAATCAATAAATAAAATTGTGCTCCAACTTCATCACAAAGCGGTTCACCATACGTGCATGCTACGGGAATCACAAACTTCAACACAAGCATTCTTTAAAACCATAATCACCCAACTATCATGACTTCAATATTACTACCTCCATATCTCAAAACAATTATCAAGTATCAAGTTGATCATAGCATCCAATTCACTTCCTATGATAGTTTTTATTATACCCAACTTGGATGCTCATCATTCTAGGACCAACTTTGTAACAATAGAAAATACCATGCTGTACTAAAAGACTCTCAAAATGATATAAGTGAAGCATGAGAGACTAGCAATTTCTTCAAAATTAAGACACCACCATCGTGCTCTAAAAGATATAAGTGAAGCACTAGAGCAAAACATATCAAGCTCAAAAGATATAAGTGAAGCACATAGAGTATTCTAGCAAATTCTAATCAAATAGGCTTCTCCCAAAAGGTGTGTACAGCAAGGATGATTGTGGTGAACTAAAAAGAAAAGACTAATATAATACACGACGCTCCAAGCGAAACACATATCATGTGGCGAATAAAAATATAGTTCCAAGTAAAGTTACCAATGAACAAAGACGAAAGAGGGGATGCCTTCCCGGGGCATCCCCAAGCTTATGCTTTTGGCTATTCTTGAATATCTTGGGGTGCCATGGGCATCCCCAAGCTTAGGCTCTTGCCACCCTTTATTCCATAGTCCATAAAGGCTTTACCCAAAACATGAAAACTTCACAACACAAAACTCAACAGGAAATCTTATAAGCTCCGTTAGTGAAAGAAAACAAAACCACCACATAAGGTACTGCAATGAGCTCATTATTTATTTATTTTGGTGTTAAACCTACTGTATTCCAACTTCCTTATGCTTTATAAACTAATTTACTAGCCATAGATGCATTGAAATAAGCAAACAACACACGAAAAACAGAATCTGTCAAAAACAGAACAGTCTGTAGCAATCTGTAACTAACGCAAACTTCTGGAACTCTAAAACTCCTACCAAAATAGGACGTACTGGAAAATTTGTCTATTGATCAGAAGCAAAAAAGAATCAATGCAAAATCACGTTTCTTTGATTTATTGAATGTTTTCTCGTGAGGGCAAAGTTTCTGTTTTTCATCAGAATCAAATCAACTATCATCGTAGTTTATCCTATAGGTTCTACTTGGCACAAACACTAATTAAAAGATAAAAACTCATCTAAACAGAGAGTAGATGCAAGATTTATTCCTAAACAGGAGCAAAAACAAAAAACATAAAGAAAAATTGGGTTGCCTCCCAACTAGCGCTATCGTTTAATGCCCCTAGCTAGGCATAAAAGCAAGGATAGATCTAACGGGTGCCATCTTTGGCACTTGATTCGTAAGTAGCACGCATGATAGATTCATAAGGTAATTTGACTTTATTTCTTGGAAAGTTCTCCATGCCTTTCTTTAAAGGAAATTGGAATCTAATGTTCCCTTCCTTCATATCAATAATCGCACCAATCGTTCTAAGGAAAGGTCTACCAAGAATAATAGGGCAAGAAAGATTGCAATCTATATCAAGAACGATAAAATCTAGGGCACCAAATTTCTATTACCAACAATAAGAACATCATTGATCCTTCCCATAGGCTTTTTAATGGTGGAATCCGCAAGGTGCAAATTTAAAGAGCAATCATCAAGATCATTTAAACCTAGAATATCATATAAAGTTTTTGGAATCGTGGAAACACTAGCACCCAAATCCCACAAAGAAAAACACTCATAATTTTTAATTCTAATCTTTATAGTAGGTTCCTACTCATCATTAAGTTTTCTAGGTATAGAAACTTCCAAATTCAGTTTTTCATCATAAGATTGCAACAAGGCATCAATGATATGTTTGGTAAAAGCTTTATTTTGACTATAAGCATGAGGAGAATTAACAACGGATTGCAACAAGGAAATACAACCTTTTAAAGAGCAATTATCATAATCAAATTCCTTGAAATCCGAGATAGTAGGTTCAATATTAGAAGTTGAAGATTCTCCAATCTCTCTTTTACCAAATTTAACATCACGATCTAAAGATTCCAAATTTTTGGGACGCCTTCTAGGAAAAGTTGATTCATCATCACTCCCATAATCATCAAAATTCATATTGCAAAACATAGATCTAATCGGAGACGCATCAATAACTTTAAGATCCTCATCATTATTTTCATGTAGACTAGAAGAACACGCTTTTATAAAGCTTTCTTTTTAGCACGCAATCTAGCGGTCCTTTCCTTGCACTCTTCAATGGAGATTCTCATTACTTTGAGAGACTCATTGATATCATGCTTAGGAGAAGAAGATCCAAGTTTAAGAGAATTAACATCAAGCGAAAGTCTATCAACGTTCCTAACCAAATCATCAACTTTGAGCAATTTTTCTTCAAGCAAAGCATTAAAATTCTTTTGAGAAATCATAAATTCTTTCACACTATTCTCAAAATTAGAGGGAATCTTATTAAAATTACCATAAGAATTATTGTAGGAATTTCCATAATTATTAGAGGAATTACTAGGGAATGGTCTAGTATTAAAATTTCCTCTATAAGCATTGTTTCCAAAACTATTCCTACCAACAAAATTCACATCCATAGGTTCATTATTATTCTTAATCAAGGAAGACAAGGCATATCATTGGGATCAAGAGGAGTATTTTTAGTAGCAGACATCTTCATAAGTTCATCCATCTTTCCACTCAAAACATTGATTTCTTCTATAGCATGCACTTTTTTACTAGAAGATCTTTCGGTGTGCCATTGAGAATAATTAGCCATAATATTATCAAGCAATTTTGTAGCATCTCCTAACATAATTTCCATAAACGTGCCTCCCGCGGCCGAATCTAAGAGATTGCTAGAGGCAAAGTTCAAACCGGCATAAAATTTTTGTATGATCATCCATAAATTCAAACCATGAGTAGGGCAATTGCGAAGCATCAATTTCATTCTTTCCCAAGATTGGGCAACATGCTCATGATCAAGTTGTTTAAAATTCATAATATCGTTCCTAAGAGTGATGATCTTAGCGGGAGGAAAATACTTAGAGAGAAAAACATCTTTGCACTTGTTCCAAGAATCAATACTATTTTTGGGCAAAGATGAAAACCAAATTTTAGCACGATCTCTAAGTGAAAACGGAAATAACTTCAATTTGACAATATTGTTATCCGTATCTTTCTTCTTTTGCATATCACACAAATCAACAAAATTGTTTAGATGAGTAGCGACATCTTCACTAGGAAGGCCGGCGAATTGATCTTTCATAACAAGATTCAGCAAAGCAGCATTGATTTCACAAGACTCAACATCATTAAGAGGAGCAATTGGAGTACTAAGGAAATCATTATTATTGGTATTCGAGAAGTCATACAACTTGGTATTATCTTGTGCCATGGCAACAAGTAATCCAACGCACAAGCAAAGAGAAAAACGGCAAACGAAAAGAGAGGAGGAGATTGGGAAAGAGAGGGCGAATAAAATGGCAAGGGTGAAGTGGGTGAGAGGAAAACGAGAGGCAAATAATGTAAATGCAAGGGAGATGGGTTTGTGATGGGTACTTGGTATCTCTTAACTTGAGCGAAGACCTCCCCGGCAACGGCGCCAGAAATCCTTCTTGCAACGTCTTGAGCTAGCGTTGGTTTTCCCCGAAGAGGAGAGGGTGATGCAGCAAAGTGTAGCGTAAGTATTTCCCTCAGTTTTGAGAACCAAGGTATCAATCTAGTAGGAGGCTCCTCAAAAGTCCCACGCACCTACACAAACAAACTAAGAACTCGCAACCAACGCAATAAAGGGGTTGTCAATCCCTTCACGGTCACTTACGAAAGTGAGATCTGATAGAGATAGTATGATAAGATAAATATATTTTTGGTATTTTTGTGATATAGATGTAGAAAAGTAAAGATGCATATAAAAGTAGATTGAAAGAAAATATGATAAGAGATAGACCCGGGGGCCATAGGTTTCACTAGAGGCTTCTCTCGAGAGCATAAGTATTATGGTGGGTGAACAAATTACTGTCGAGCAATTGATAGAAAAGTGAATAATATGATGTTATCTAGGCATGATCATGTATATAGGCATCACGTCCATAACAAGTAGACCGACTCCTGCCTGCATCTACTACTATTACACCACACATGGACCGACTCCTGCCTGCATCTAGAGTATTAAGTTCATAAGAACAGAGTAACGCCTTAAGCAAGATGACATGATGTAGAGGGATAAACACATGCAATATGATATAAACCCCATCTTGTTATCCTCGATGGCAACAATACAATACGTGTCTTGCAACCCTTTCTGTCACTGGGTAAGATCACCGCAAGATTGAACCCAAAGCTAAATACTTCTCCCAATGCAAGAAAGATCAATCTAATAGGCCAAACCAAACTGATAATTTGAAGAGACTTGCAAAGATAACTTAATCATACATAAAAGAATTCAGAGAAGATTCCAATATTATTCATAGATAAACTTGATCATAAACCCACAATTCATCGGATCTCGACAAATACACTGCAAAAAGAGATTACATCGAATAGATCTCCACAAGAGAGGGGGAGAACATTGTATTGAGATCCAAAAAGAGAGAAGAAGCCATCTAGCTAATAACTATGGACCCGTAGGTCTGTGGTAAACTACTCACAACTCATCGGAGAGGCTATGGTGTTGATGTAGAAGCCCTCCGTGGTCGATTCCCCCTCCGGCAGAGTGCCGGCGAAGGCTCCAAGATGGGATCTCGCGGATACAGAAGGTTACGGCGGTGGAAATTGTGTTTCGTGGTGCTCCTGGATGTTTTCGGGGTCCGTGGACATATATAGGAGGAAGAAGTACGTCGGTGGACGCCCGAGGGGCCCACAAGACAGGGGCGCGCCCTACACGAGGGGGAGCGCCCTCCTATCTCGTGGGGCCCTCGGAGCTTTCTTGACTTGCACTCCAGGCTCTCCGGATCAGATTTGTTCCAAAAATAACGCTCCCGAAGGTTTCATTCCATTGGACCCCGTTTGAAATTCCTTTTCTTCGAAATACTGAAATTGGCAAAAAAAACTGCAATACGGGCCGGGCCTCCGGTTAGTAGGTTAGTCCCAAAAATGATAATAATGTATAAAATAAAGCCCATAAACATCCAAAACAGGTAATATAATAGCATGGAACAATCAAAAATTATAGATACATTGGAGACGTATCACTGCCTCTCTTGATGAACAATGAGCGTTCT
>NC_041381.1:431693120-431708918 GCF_002162155.2 Triticum dicoccoides
GAGGGAAGGTTGAATAGTAGCCTGTGGAGGGCTGGTTGAACAGTAGCCAGTGGAGGGCTGTGTTGCCGCTGGATGAACAGTACCCCGATCGATCGAGCCGATTGGGCGTGGATGAATAGGACCCCGTGGAGGGCTGGATGAACAGGTCCCCGTGGAGGAAAGGTTGAACAGTAGCCGGTGGAGGGTTGGTTGAATAGTAGCCGGTGGAGGGCTGGATGAATAGTAGCCCGTGGAGGGGTGGTTGAACAGGACCCCATGGAGAGGGCTAGTTGAACAGTAGCCGGTGGAGGAGCGCATGGTGGGGGCTGGATGAACAGGAGCCCGTGGATGAATAGTCGTAGGTGGAGGCTGGAGGAGGTCGATGGTGGATGTACAGTAGCCCGTGGAGGCGGAGGAGGTCGACGGTGGAGATGAACAGTATCCCGTGGAATCCCATTTTGTGGTAGGCCACACCCCTCCTGATGAACAGGACCCCCGTTTCGACCGTAGCGCTCCAACACAAGTCCGTTTCCTCCATTTTGCAATACGTCACACCCCTCCCGATCAACAGGACCCCATTCGACTGTAGGAGGTCCAACAGAAGTTCGTTTCCTCCATTTCGCGGTATGCCAGACCCCTCCTGATGAACAGGATCCCGTTTCAACCATGCCCAGTCGAACACATGGCCGTTTCCTCAATTTTGCGGTACGCCAGACCTCGTTTCCATCGACTGTTCCATCCAAGCCGGTTGACTCCCGATGAACACGATGTATTCCGACCCAGTTGATTGCCTCCCAATGAACAGGACGTTGTTTCTCCGTTCCAACCCAGCCAGTTCGCTGCCTGATGAACAGGAGACCGTTGCTGCCGCCCGTTGCCTCTCCATGTACACAAGCCCTGGCCATCCGTATATATATATGCGTGAGTACGCGCTCGAGACCCCGCCCGTATGTACGTATGTGGCCGTATTTTATTTCTTGCACCCTAGCTATTGTACGTACATGTACATGCTATGTGCGCGCCTCTACTACGACACGTGCACACCTCTACTACGACACGTGCCCTTCCTTTCACGACCACGGTTCATCGCTGCAGCCTGCAGACAAATCGGTCATATGTACGTACACGTTCGTGACCAGAATGACAATGCTATGTATGTTTCGACCAGGTGGGTCCCGACTGTCAGGCACTTCCTTGCATGCGAAGATGTAGCTGGTGCATCCCAGCAGTCAGGGGGCGAATCATTTTTTTGCCCGTAATATGGATGCACTTCCTTGCGTGCGAAGATGTAGCTGGTAGGTCCCAACAGTCAGGGGGGAAACGTTTTTTTCGTGAAATACGGTGGACCGTCCGGCGGGTCCCTGTTGTCAGGTGGAGGAATCATTATTTTCTGTGTAATAAGGAGGCACTTCCTTGCTACGCCCGTGGACCCAGCTGTCAGCCTCTCCACGTACAGTACTCTTCCGATGGAAGTCGATCGTTGACCCCATTGACCATGCCGCGCCGAGAGCACCAAGGCGGTTGATGACGGTGAGGCCTAGGAAGGGGATGACACGGAGCCGGGGAAGACGCGATAGTGGATGCCCATGCGGAGAGGAGTACGAGGGTTCACAGGTTCGGCTGCGGTGTGAGGCTGCCGTCACCGCAGAATAACAGGGGGGTGCGAGTGGAGGGACGGCCTGGCCAGCGGTGGGAGTAGTAGGGGGTGGTGAGGCCTCCGCGGCAGCACAGCCGACCATGGGAGCCAGGAGCAGGCGGCATGACTGGCGTGGCTTTGGGCGGCTGGAGAAAGAAGACCAGAGGTTGAGGAAGCACGACGGCTGTTGGATGGACATCGTATGGTCACTACAGCTAGAATTGTTTATATTTACTAAGTTGACAAAGCCCTTGGTACACGTCAACTTAGTAGGCCCACAGGTCAGCTTTCGGAACGATGCACCCCAAATGTCAGGGGGAGGAATCATTTTTTGGGCAGGTGAAGCTAGAATATCCGAGATTGAAG
This sequence comes from Triticum dicoccoides, assembly GCF_002162155.2. Lineage (NCBI taxonomy): Eukaryota > Viridiplantae > Streptophyta > Magnoliopsida > Poales > Poaceae > Triticum > Triticum dicoccoides. The sequence continues at coordinate 431,695,102 of NC_041381.1, forward strand.
AAGAAGCACGACATCCGTTGGATGGACATCCAACGGCCGCTCCTACTAGAACCATGTCGACTATAAGTTGACAAAGCGTTGCATACACGTCAACTTATTTTTTTAAGGGACACGTCAACTTAGTAGGCCCATAAGTGTGTGGCAGAGAACTTATAGCCCATTTGAGATTTGTAAGAATGTACAACCCATTTTTGAATTCTAATGGAATTTACTACATCCCATTTAGAGCTTGTTAAAAGTACAACCCATTTTTAGCTAGGACAACGATTAATAATTTCAAACAACCATTCAAAAAAGAATTCAATAAAATTTCCCACATTTTGATGGCATCAAAATATTTTTATCCCAAAATTTCTAGTCAGATTAAATACAATTTCAATATAAATTTGTATTACGTAAAAATTGAACGAAACATTGCGCGCACAACAATTAATGAAATTAAAATTTTCAAAATCCAAAAATAATATTTTATAAAGTAATTACGTGTTTGGTGCATGTTTTATAGTTACTGCCCAGTTTTTATAATTACATCCCATTTATTATTTCTTAAAGCCCATTTTCTTGTTAAGCCTAATGCATCCCTCCTAGGAAAGATTTGCAGCCCAGCAGGGCGGAGAATAACAAGTTGACCTTGCCTAGGTATTCCTCAAAAAAAGTATAGCTGGGCTAGCCATTTTGAGCTTGAAAAAAATTAATATCTGGGTTGGATATCTGGCCTGGCCTAGACGTGCCACAGCCCGCCCAGTTAATACCCTGTTCTCCTCTGAACAACAACGAAAACATCGCTCAAGAAAAACTCTGAAGTGCTCACACCTCAAAAACACAAATACTTCTCGAGCTGCTTGGTCCCAGCTGTCAGCCGCTCCTTGTGCAATTCTATCATTTATTGACTACATAGGTTGACAATGGTGTGGGATCGTGATGTCAGGAAACCAGGAGGAAGCAAAAAAATACATTCGTATATAATAAGGAGGCACTTGCGTACGTGCGGCTATGGCCCTGGTGGGTCCCCACTGTCATCCTCTCCAAGTAAAGTCATCTCCTCATTCCTCATGTCCGTTGACCATGTTGACAATGCGAGACGGCGACACCACGACGAGCGCAACAACTCGAAGGACGACGGAGAGGGCCTTGCGGGCCCTACAGATGGTCTGATACAGCGCCCGCTGCTCATTCGGAAGCCAAGATCATAGGGCCACATGTCCGTGACGGCTTTGTCATTCGCTTGTTCAGCAGTGCTCATTGAGGAGACGGAGATTACATCACAAGTCCTCCTGCGCTGCTATCTCTTCCGCCATTAGGGCGTCGAAGTGCAGCTTCACCTGCTCTATGGAGAACACGACATGAACCGGCTTGGACAGTGGCGCCGGCTCCTGGTCGGAAGCTACGTCCATCGTCTGATTGTCCTTGCTCAGCTCGGCGAGCTCGCCGGCAAACCAGCATGTCCGGCTGCTGGACTGACCCGCTGCCAAGCACGAGTTTGGCTGCCCTGGCCCACCCAGACCACCTCCCTTGCCCACGTGTGCTTTCCGCCTGAAACGGTCAGTGTTGCCTGCCCCGCTTCCCGGTGCAGGCGATTGCTCTGTGTTGGTGTCAAAACCGTCGGATCTCGGGTAGGGGGTCCCGAGCTGTGCGTCTAGGCGGATGGTAACAACAAGGGACACGATGTTTTTACCCAGGTTCGGGCCCTCTCGATGGAGGTAAAACCCTACTCCTGCTTGATTAATATTGATGATATGGGTGTACAAGAGTTGATCTACCACGAGATCAGAGAGGCTAAACCCTAGAAGCTAGCCTATGGTATGATTGTTGTTTGTCCTACGGACTAAAACTCTCCGGTTTATATAGACACTGGAGAGGGCTAGGGTTACACAGAGTCGGTTACAATGGGAGGAGATCTACATATCGTATCGCCAAGCTTGCCTTCCACGTCAAGGGAAGTCCCATCTGGACACGAGACGAAGTCTTCAATCTTGTATCTTCATAGTCCGGGAGTCCGGCCAAAGGTCATAGTCCGGCCATCCAGACACCCCCTAATCCAGGACTCCCTCAGTAGCCCTCGAAGTAGGCTTCAATGACGATGAGTCTGGCGCGTAGATTTATCTTCGGCATTACAAGGCGGGTTCTTCTCCAAATCCCATATACCCGTCGAATAGTGTTCGGCTTCTGATGAATGTCATGCTCTTCGGCTTCCGCGCCCAATAATGGCCATTTTCCACGTGTCAAAAGAATGTGAAAAGACAGGGGTTCTTTTTGTCATTTACCCCCTTAGCTGCGCAAAGGGGCGCCTATAAAAGAGACGGGGATTTTAGATTCGAAATCACACCATCTTCCCTCCGCGAGCATCCATCGGAGCGCATTCCACAAAGATCCGTTCTACCATGGCCGGTCAACGCAGCTCCTCCTCTCGCCCCTCCAGCCCTCGGCCCGGAGATTGGGAGAGGTGTTCCGTCCCGCACAGCGAGCTAGTAGCGCTCCAAACCAAGGGGCTCCTCCCCCCAGCGTACAAGGTCCCAGTTCGAGCCAGGCTTGCTACCTATAGTGGCAGAGAACAGGTGGAGAGTGTCCCCAATCCCTCCAAAGGAGAGCGGGTATGCTTTGTCCCTTATTTGATAAGAGGGCTCGGATTTCCAATCCATCCGTTTCTCCGGGGGTTACTGGAGTTCTATGGCCTCCAGCTACACCACCTCACGCCTACCTCCATACTGCATATTGCGGGCTTCATGGCCCTTTGCAAGCTGTTTTTGGGCATCGAGGCCCATTTCACGTTGTGGAAGAGGTTATTCTGCCTCGTGCCCCGCTCTCAGGAGGGGTCGATTTATCAAGTGGGCGGAGCCGAACTATGGCACGTCGCCGGGACCGGATATCTATCCGGAACCCCAAAGAAGGCGTCCAAGGACTGGCCTTCAGAATGGTTTTATATAGACGATGTCCCTCTGCCGGACCCTATACGGATCGGCCTCCCTCAGTTCAATAATGCCCCATTAAAGAAACGCCTGAGCTGGCGTCCATGAAGCCCTCAGAGGGAAACTGACAGGGACGTCCTTTACCTGATGAGCCGGATAAGGTTGTTAGCTCATTCCGGACTGACCATGATCGAAGTCATGGCCACATGCATTACGCGGGGGGTGCAGCCGCTTCAGTACAGAGGCCACCCCATGTGGGATTTCAACGGGGAGGACGACGCCACCCGGTGCGGCCGCAAGGGGCCGGATTCGGCTGCCACTCTAACGAAGATCTTATCCGCTTTGTACAAGGGAGAAGAGGAGGAATTCCTCCGTGTCAACCCACGGGGCGGATTCTCTATGTACAATCCTCCAAGCTGGGTAAGCGAACACTTTCACTTGTCTATCTGTTTTCAAATTCCCACAGTTAAGTACTTAGTCTAGCAATTTTAACGCAGGAGCTTCGCGTGACTGTAAAGGAGATAAACAGCCCTCCTCCACAACCTGAGGACCCGGAACGGTCCCTCGACCCGGACTCCCAAGAGGACCCGGACTTATGCGTGGAGCTAATTGATGGGGTGTTTCATCAAATGAGTAAGGACAACACCTTAGTGGCCATTGCGACCGATTATCCCGAACTACTTCCAGCCTCAATGGTAACAGAGACCGAAGTCCCAGTACTTTCAAGAGGATCCATCCATGCTTATTTTTTATCGCCGTATACCAATGGCATTTTTTGCAGGGGAAATCCTTGAGGCAGAGGGCCGAGCCCGCGGTGGCTAGCCAACAAGGGCCATTGAGGCCCAGCGGGCTAAAAAGAAGTGCGGACCGGATCGAGACGCCGGCACAATGGTACGGCGTGCGACTTTAATATCCAGGGTTTATGCCTTCAAGGAATACTAACATTCATGCTCTCTTTAGGAAGAAGAGCGCCCGCCGGACTATATCCACCGGCCAGGCTTCAAGGCTCGGTCCGGAAGCGGAGGCGAACACGGGGCGCGCACCGGACGCTCCTCCGACAGAGGACATGGACGGGCTATCTACCACCAATTCATAGGTGGAGAGTGCCATGAACCACAGGCTTCGCCGGACTATTCTTCGGGACGCATGTTTTTCCCAAGAGGCGTTGGACGCCTTTAATACGGGAGATGCGTACCTCTGTGCCGCTCAAAATGGTCTAGCCAGAGAAACAGAGCAGTATGTAAAAGACATACGGGTGAGTAAATCTGATGGTTATATATGTCAGTAGCCCGCGAGACTTGAAACAATTAAAATAACTGATTTAAGGATCATTTGTTGTGCAGGATCTTACAAAAAAGAATACGCAACTGTCCCAGGAGCTGGAAGAGTGCAAGGCCCAACTTGAGGCCGCACTAGCCGCTTCAGAGAATGCCAAGGGGACCCCCTCAGGTAATATATGCTTCGAAAGATAAGTATGTTGTGAAGTGCGACATGTGTACAATTCTGACAATTATAGTGCAGATGGGGCCGGAGTGGATCCGGAAAAGCAACAACTCTTGCGCCAGTTAAAGGCCGGCGAGAGCGTGCTTACGAGGGTGAGGCAAGAGAAGAACAAGCTTCAAGATGCCAATACCCAGCTGGGCGAGGAAGTAAAGGATGTTCGTGCTCAGCTGTCGGATTCCGTAAAGGAGAATCGACGACTTCGACGCGGCATTTTTAGTAAGTGCTTGAACGAATCTTCGAAAAAGAGTTCGGCGAGGAAGTCGATTGACAGAGTTATGTCTGTAGATATGCTGACAGGTCGGCCTGCGGAGGAAATGCCCGGCTCTACGGGTGACCTTCTTCCCGAGCTATCGCAACTGCACGAATGAGTTCGGCAGGCAATGCAAGGCGTCGAACAGGCTTTGTGGCCATCCCTCTCCATGCCCGAAGGCCTTGGAGAGCTTGCAGAGAAGCTGAAGGGAGCGCGGCAGCGCTTCCGATTATGGAAGATATCGGCCTACCGTCAAGGCGCCAGGGAGGCCTGGGACAGTGTGAAGACGCGGTACACGAAGACTGACCCAAACCACATGGCCTAGGTCGGACCTGTGGGGCCCGACGGGAAGGAGATCCCTGTCAGTTTAGTGTACGGCCAGGTAGAGCTGGCCGCCAAGTATTCCCAACAGGACTGTAAATTAGACAACCTGTTGGATGGTATTGAAGAAGAATATACCCAATCAAATTGACTATGTAATTTAAAATGACATGTAAAATGCCTTCTAGATGGATTGTAGATCGTTTGTCATTGCGGACCTTATCGCTTCAACCTCTGGACCTGATAGTCCGGAGTGTGTCTGAATACCCTCTCGGTTATGCAAGAACCGGGGCATGCGTGGAGACCAGGCGTCGGATCATTAGTGCTTTAGCAGACAGTGCCTGACTAGTTATGTTATATTACATGGTTAGTAAGAAACATCTTCCAGTGAGAATAGTTCCGTTAGGGGTTCCTTTCCCTGGGAGGCATGCCCTAAAGTGCATGTCCACACTGCGAAAAAACAAAAAAGCATCTGGGGACAGATAAATAAACAAGTGAAAAAATCATCTTTTAGTTCACCGACCGAATATTCCCTTAAGAACGCTAGCTTTCGGCTTCACCCAGTCTGAGGTACACATCCGGCTGACCCGGCAGTAACAATCGCAGAGGTGCTCCCTTTACCACCTAGCCGAACAATCGGGAACATAGGAGTAAGCACAGGAGCCAGGCAACCCAGCTTAGCAAAAACTTAAGTCATCGATGCATATAATGGTGAATAAAAGGTACATGTGGAAGTGTGACACATGTGTTGGGCATGAGGCCCGTGTATACAAGCTTGTGATAAAGAAGCCCCCAGGTAAAATGAGCGCGGCTAGTGCGTCAATTATGTGCGAACAATGCGCAAGCGAGCCCTTAAAGGCTTGTAAGAAAAAGGGAGGGAGAAGGAGAGAAATATAAGGCAGCTAATGTGTAAAAAATAGAAAGAGGAAGGAGACGAACACACAGTCCGGAGCTAGGCGTAGAATCTTCGTAGGCGTGCTGCGTTCCATGGGTTCGGCTCGAGTCGGTTATCCGATGCATTTCGCAGACGGTACACTCCACCAATCAGGACTTGGTCGATTACGAAGGGACCTTCCCATTTGGGCTTGAGTTTGTCCTTTTTCTTGTCCGGCAGGCGTAGAACTAGTTCGCCAACATTGTAAGTTTTGGCCCGTACTTCTCTGCTTTGATATCTTCGAGCCTGCTGTTGATAGAATGCGGAATGGGCTTTTGCCACATCGCGCTCCTCTTCCAATGCGTCCAAACTGTCCTGCCGATCGAGATCGGCTTCTCTTTCTTCGTACATGCGCACCCGAGGTGAGTCATGAATTATGTCGCAGGGCAGGACTGCCTCTGCGCCGTATACCATAAAGAATGGTGTGAATCCGGTAGTGCGATTTGGCGTGGTCCTCAGCCCCCAGAGTACGGAGTCGAGCTCCTCTACCTAGTGCATGTTAGATTCCTTGAGGGATCGCACTAATCTGGCTTTGATGCCGCTCATGATTAGACTATTGGCTCGTTCGACTTGACCGTTAGTTTGTGGGTGATAGACTCAAGCGTAGTCGAGCTTGATGCCCATGTTTTTGCACAAGAGTTTAACCTCGTCGGCCGTAAATTTTGTGCCGTTGTCCGTGATGATGCTGTGGGGGACGCCGTAACGGTGTACAACCCCTGATATGAAGTCTATCACCGGTCCGGATTCGGCCGTCTTAACAGGCTTGGCCTCTATCCATTTGGTGAATTTGTCCACCATGACCAGTAGATATTTTTGCTTCTGGGGTCCTCCTTTAAGGGGTCCAACCATGTCAAGCCCCTAGACCGCAAAAGGCTAGGTAACGGGTATAGTTTGGAGGGCGGTAGGCGGCATGTGGCTTTGATTAGCAAATAACTGGCAACCAACGCATCGCTGGACTAAGTCCGGAGCATCTGCCCGGGCCGCCGGCCAATAAAATCCAGTATGGAAGGCCTTGCTTACAAGGGCCCGGGCTGCGGCGTGGTGCCCGCCGAGTCCGGCATGAATTTCAGCTAGAAGGTTCCGCCCTTCCTCTTCGGAGATACACCTTTGAAGGACTCCGGTGGTGCTTTTCTTGTAAAGCTCTCCTTCGTGGACTTTATAGGCTTTAGATCGCCGTACTATGCAGCGTGCCTCATTTTGGTCCTCGGGAAGTTCCTGCCTAGTTAAGTAGGCTAAGAATGGTTCTGTCCACGGGGCAATTACTGCCATTATTATGTGGGCTGAGGGTGTTACCTCGTTGGCGGAGTCTTCCGTTGCGTCGGAATGTTCGATGTCAGGTGGTGCGGCTAGGTCCGGATTGTAATTTCCGGATTCCCCTTCCCACTGTACGGATAGCTTGAATAGCCTTTCCAGGAAAATGTTGGGGGGGGACTACATCGCGCTTTGCGCCGATGCGTGCCAAGACGTCTGCTACCTGATTGTTTTCCTGGGCAATATGGTGAAATTCAAGCCCTTCGTACCAAGCTGACATATTTAGGACGGCGTTGCGATAAGCTGCCATTTCGGATCTTTGGCATCAAAGTCTCCATTTATTTGAGATATCGTGAGGTTCGAATCCCCACGCACCTCTAGGCGTTGAATGCCCATGGACACTGCCATCCGGAGTCCATGTAGAAGGGCCTCGTATTCGGCTGCATTGTTGGAGTCCGTATACATTATCTGGAGTACATATTGGACTGTATCTCCTATTGGGGACATCAGAACAACGCCAGCCCCCAGACCCGCCAACATTTTGGAGCCGTCGAAGTGCATGATCCAGTTGGAATATGTGCCGTACTCTTTAGGGAGTTCGGCTTCAGTCCATTCAGTGATAGAGTCGGCCAAGGCTTGCAACTTGATGGCTCGCTGTGGCTTATAGGTTATGTCGAATGGGAGGAGCTCAATGGCCCATTTGGCAATCCGGCCCGTTGCGTCGCGGTTGTTTATGATATCATTAAGAGGTACTTCGGAGGCTACTGTTACTGAACACTGTTGAAAGTAGTGTCGTAGCTTCCGGGATGCCATGAACACTGCGTATGCTATCTTTTGGTAATGCGGGTACCGGGACTTGCATGGAGTGAGGACAGTGGACACGTAGTAGACTAGTTTCTGGACAGGGAATTTGTGTTCGTCCGTTTCTCGTTCGACGACGAGGACTGCGCTTACAACTTGGTGAGTTGCCGCGATGTATAACAACATTGGTTCGCCAATGTTAGGTGTGGCCAGGACCGGGTTTGTTGCCAGTATGGCTTTTATTTCTTCGAGTCCGGCCATGGCGGCATCCGTCCACTCGAAGTGTTCGATGCGCCGGAGGAGGCGGTAAAGGGGTAATGCCTTTTCCCCCAAGCGGGAGATGAAGCGGCTTAGAGCCGGCACACATCCAGTCAATTTTTGTATTTGCTTGAGATCTTTTGGAATATCCAATTGTGACAGAGCTCGGATCTTGGCTGGGTTTGCTTCAATTCCTCTACCGGATACGATGAAGCCCAAGATCTTTTCGGCTGGTACGCCGAAAACGCATTTTTCCGGGTTAAGCCTAATGTCGTATGTTCGGAGGTTATCGAACGTGAGCCTCAAGTCGTCTATTAGAGTTTCGACATGCTTGGTTTTGACGACCACGTCATCCACGGATGCTTCAACCGTTTTGCCGATCTGGTTGGCCAGACATGTCTGAATCATGCGCTGATATGTTGCACCGGCGTTTTTGAGCCCGAAGGGCATTGTGTTGAGGCAGAATGGGCCGTATGGGGTGATGAATGCCGTTGTGGCTTGGTCTGACTCTGCCATCTTAATTTGGTGGTAGCCAGAGTATGCGTCGAGGAAACACAATGAATCGTGTCCTGCAGTGGCGTCGATGATTCGATCAATGCGGGGGAGGGGGAAGGGATCCTTTGGGCAGGCTTTGTTGAGGTCTTTGAAATCGACGCATAAGCGCCAGGATTTGTCCTTCTTTGGTACCATCACCAGGTTTGCTAGCCAGTCCGGATGTTTTATATCTCTGATGAATCCGGCTTCCAATAGTTTGGCTAGCTCCTCTCCCATGGCTTGTCTCTTAGGTTCAGAGAAACACCGAAGAGCCTGCTTAACAGACTTGAATCCTTTTAGGATGTTCAGGCTGTGCTCGGCCAGCCTGCGTGGGATTCCTGGCATGTCTGAGGGGTGCCAGGCAAAAATGTCCCAATTTTCGCGTAGGAATTCTCTTAGTGCAGCGTCTACATCAGGGTTTAGTTGTGCCCTGATGGAGGCCGTTTTTTAGTGTCCGTTGGATGGACTTGGAACTTGACTATTTTGTCTGCCGACTTGAAGGAGGTGGACTTGGATCTTTTGTCGAGTATCACGTCGTCCCTGTCTACCGTGGAGCGCAACGCAGTTAGTTCCTCGGCCGCTAGGGCCTCGGATAATGCCTCGACGGCCAGTGCGGCTGTCTTTTTTCGGTACGGAGCGCTATGTCCGGATTGCTAGCAAGAGTGATGATTCCGTTGGGTCCGGGCATTTTGAGCTTCATGTACCCGTAATGGGGTATAGCTTGAAAAATTGTGAATGCCTCTCGCCCTAACAGAGCATGGTATCCGCTGCTGAACGGGGCCGCTTGAAATGTGACCTCCTCGGATCTGTAATTATCTGGCGTGCTGAACACCACATCCAGTGTGGTTTTTCCTGTACAACACGCTTCCCGACTGGGGATTATTCCTCTAAAGGTTGTGTTGCTTCGCTCAATGCGGCTCCAGTCTATTTCCATTTTTCGTAGGGTTTCCTCATAAATGAGGTTCAATCCACTGCCACCGTCCATGAGTACCTTGGTAAGCCGAAAGCCGTCCACTATCGGACTGAGGACCAGTTCGGCTGGTGCTCCGGCTGTCCGGAATTTAGGTTCGTCACTGGCATTAAAGGTAATAGCCGTTTCACTCCATGGGTTTATTGTCGCTACCTGGTAGACTTCGGTAAGGCTGCAGAGTGTTCGTTTCCTCGCATTGTTTGATGCGAAAGTCTCGAAGACTGTTGATACCGTACTGGCGTTCCTGTGGTGGTGCTCTACGGATTCTGGAGTTAGAAGCTCCTCGCCACTTCTGGCCACCTGCCGGAGTATCCAACATGCTCTAAGGCTATGAGTTGGTGTGGCGCCCTATGTACTATAAATTTTACAGGGTCCATTGAGCCATCCCTCCAGTACGGTTCCATACCCTATAGAGGGTTTTTGTTTTTTGTTGTTTGGCCTAGGTGCCTGGTGATAATGTGCCCTTTTGTTTCAGACTGGGATTGTATTCAGGGTCGGGTTGTCCCAGAATTTTGTTTCGGTTTTCCGAACGCTTTCTGTCGCACAGTACTTTCGTACTACGGATGCCAAGTCGGCGAAGCATGTAATTTCACGGTGACTTATGGCGTTGAGGATTCCGATGTACGTGCAATTGTTGCAGAAGAATGAAATTGCATCCCCCTCGCGGCAGTCCTTTATCCTGTTCATAACCAGGAGGAATCTGACCCAGTAATGGTGTACTGTTTCTCTGGGCTCTTGCCGAATTTGGGATAGATCCCTTATATTTGGGTGGGCGGGTTGAGTTAAATCCGGGACCTCGCCCAATCTGAGATTCAGGGGCCAAGAAATTTCTGAACTCGGAAGCTTGGGTTCTTGGACGTTATCCAATGAATCAGGCCAGCTACCTGACTTTAGGTTCAGGGCTTGAGTGACGTCCTCCCCTCTGCGGGTGTCCGGCTTTGAGGGATCAGGAATCCAGACACATCTGGTCCTTAGGATGGGTGAAGATTTGCCGCATTGTTCCTCCACCACTTCGACGTGGTGGGTGACCTGGGGAGAGTCAATCTCTCTCGGATCAGGTTTAAGCCCAATCTGATCGTAGTCTGTAGCGACTCCTAGGGCGGCGATGCGATCCAAGAGCTCGTTTAAGGAAGAGAGATCCATTGGATCTAACTGCTCGGCAAGTTCCGAGTTGACGTGGAGATTGCTTTCGATGACCCGAGAAGTCATTGTCGGCGCGGCGACTGAACAGGCGGTCATTAGAAAACCGCCTAGCCGGAGAGTTTGGCCGACAGCCAAAGCTCCTTTAGCAACAGCGCCGTCTTTAAAGACGTGGTGCGGCATCCTTCCTGAAGGTGAAGACACAGAGGAACTCTCAATGAAAGCACCAATGTCGGTGCAAAACCGGCGGATCTCGGGTAAGGGGTCCCGAACTGTGCGTCTAGGCGGATGGTAACAGGAGACAAGGGACATGATGTTTTTACCCAGGTTCGGGCCCTCTCGATGGACGTAAAACCCTACTCCTGCTTGATTAATATTGATGATATGGGTAGTACAAGAGTTGATCTACCATGAGATCAGAGAGGCTAAACACTAGAAGCTAGCCTATGGTATGATTGTTGTTCGTCCTACGGACTAAAACTCTTCGGTTTATATAGACACCGGAGAGGGCTAGGGTTACACAGAGTCGGTTACAATGGGAGGTGATCTACATATCGTATTGCCAAGCTTGCCTTCCACGTCAAGGAAAGTCCCATCCGGACACGGGACGAAGTCTTCAATCTTGTATTTTCATAGTCCGGGAGTCCGGCCAAAGGTCATAGTCCGGCCATCCAGACACCCCCTAATCCAGGACTCCCTCACTCTGCCTTCAAATGACACAAGTGTCGTACGTCCGTCCGTCTGCCACCCACATTAATGATATGCGGTTGCCGAGGCGGCTACTCTAACGCCACACGTCCGTCCCTCCGTCGTCCACCATTGCTATATAAACTGCTGCGCCGGCCATGGCTGCAGTCATCCGCCTCCGTTCCCTTTCTCTTGTCCACACCACTACTGCCCACCATGGCTTTCTCCCGCTCCAGCGCTCTTCGGGATGGGCGGACGATGAACCACAAGGAGATGGCAGCCATTGCTGCCGACTGGCTGGCCGGCAGGCAGCCGGAGGACGACGACGTCCCAATGGAGAACATGGTAGTCGACGATATGGTGCCAACCCCCTCCTCCGCACCATCCTTGCCGGTGCATTGCACCATGGCCATCAGCGAGGCCCGTGCCCAATACATGGACACGATGAGGCAGAAGCGTCAGGAGCAGTTCCGGGAGGTGCATGCTGACGCCGCCTACAACCACCATATCCTCCAGGAGCACCTGCAGGCGGAGGAGCAGATCACCGTGGGGCAGGCGGAGCAGGAGGCGCTGCTCGACTCATACGGCTCCACTCGCAAGGGCCGCCTCGAGCGCTTGCAGTACCTCATGTGGGTGGCGGAGGCTGCGGTCGCCTACAAAGAGGGAGATGAAGCGGGTGAGGCGTTGTTTGGCTAGACCGAGGACAAGGCAGAGGACAATGCCAGCTCCGATGAGACCTCGCTCCCCTAGCGTCGACGAGGCCATGCTCCACTGAGGCCCCGTGGCGCCAACAACGAGGTAGAGGACACCGCCGGCTTCGTCGAGGACCCGCCCCACCGGCACCGAGGCGGAGGCCCTACTCCACCGAGGCCCCACCCCACCAACAACGAGGCAAAGGACATCGCTCGCTTAGCCAAGGCCCCATCCTGCCGACAACGAGGGGGAGGATTTTGTAGGATCAAAAGTATGTCTAGAGTGGGGTGATTAGACTACTTGACCAAATAAAAACTTAACCTTTTCCCAATTTTAGTTCTTGGCAGATTTTAGCAACTTAGCACAAGTGAAGCAATCTAAATACAATTCAAGCAAGCATGCAAAGAGTATATGAGCAGCGGAAAGTAAAGCATGCAACTTGCAAGAAAGTAAAGGTATGGGATTGAAATGTGCAAACGCAATTGGAGACACAGATGTTTTTGGCGTGGTTCCGATAGGTGGTGCTATCGTACATCCACGTTGATGGAGACTTCAACCCATGAAGGGTAATGGTTGCGCGAGTCCACGGACGGCTCCACCCACGAAGGGTCCACGGAGAAGCAACCTTGTCTATCCCACCATGGCCATCGCCCACGAAGGACTTGCCTCACTAGGTAGATCTTCACGAAGTAGGCGATCTCCTTGCCCTTACAAACTCCTTGGTTCACTCCGCAATCTTGTCAGAGGCTCCCAAGTGACACCTAACCAATCTAGGAGACACCACTCTCCAAAAGGTAATAGATGGTGTGTTGTTGATGAACTCCTTGCTCTTGTGCTTCAAATGATAGTCTCCCCAACACTCAATTCTCTCTCATAGGATTGGATTTGGTGGAAAGATGATGTAACACCCCGGATGTAACTTTCCATCTTTGTAACTCCAACTCTTGCCATTTTCGGCTATGTATTATGATATTCCCTCCGTGGTTGGGTTTTGTCTTTTGTTTTGTATTTTATTCATGTCATGCATCTCATATCATGTCATCATGTGCATCTCATTTGCATATGTGTTCGTCTCATGCATCCGAGCATTTTCCCCATTATCCGGTTTGCAATCCGACACTCCCACGTGCACCGGCACACCCCTCTTGTCTCTTTTCGTGTGCGGGTGTGGAATGTTCTCGGAATGGACCGAGTCTTGCCAAGTGGCCTTGGTATACCACTGGTAGACCGCCTGTCAAGTTTCGTGCCACTTGGAGGTCGTTTGATACTCCAATGGTTAACCGCATAACCGCAAAGGCCTCTTTTGAGCTGCAGCCCAACACCCCTACAAAACATCCCTATAACCCATCTAAGTCACTTCGATGCTCTCCGTCGTCGGTTCACGATCGTGTGGGCGAAAACTACACCTTATTTGGACACTCCTAGCTCCCTCTACCTATAAATATGTGCCCATCCCCGAAATTTTCGGGCAAACCCTACTCTTCCCCTTCCTCCACGCACCGGACACGTCTGGACCGTGCCGGACGTGTCCGCCCGCCGCCGCCGACGAACCACACACCGCCACGTGGC
>NC_041381.1:431709217-431747113 GCF_002162155.2 Triticum dicoccoides
TTGCCTCCGCCGCCCCGCGGCCCGAGCGCCGCGTCGCTGCGCCGGCTCCCCACGCCGCCGCGTCGGCTCCCCGCGTCGCCGCGCCGGATCTCCGCCGCCCGAGCCTCCTCGTCGCCCTGTTCGCCGCCGCCGCCGCCCCGGCACCACGACGCCGGCGCCCGCCGTCCCGGCGCCCGGATCTTGCCGCCCCCGTCCTCTCCGGCCTTCCTCCTCCCCAGCTCCGGCGAGCTGCCGGCCGCCTCGGCTTCCATGCGTCCGGTTCCAGTTCGGATCTGAGGAGACCCTAGGTTGACCCTGAAATCCTCCAAGTCTGCAGTATTTTATTGTCATATTCATCGTGTCATAACTTTGCACCCATGGCTCCGTTTTGGGCGTGTAGCATACGGAATTGTTCGACTCGACGAGTACATCATTTTATCCCATTGCATCATTTTCATTTGAGCCCATCTTGATGCCCGAAATGATGTTGGAAGAGGGCTATGTGGTGTTAGTTTCAGATTCTTATCAGAACATGCACTTTTGTCATTTTTGCCATGATTGATGTGTGAATCTTATGAACTTGAGCCCTACATGTGTTTTGAGCTATGACATGCCATCTTTACAGGGGTGTATGCCATGTATTTTTGTGATCTCTGTGGTTACTAGCACAAGCATGCAAACTAGGCTTCGTGATGTTGCTAATTTCAGTCCCTGTTCTGCTGTTATTTTTATGCCATGTAAACTTGATGCTACAGAGAGATCCATGCTTATTTTGAGATACTTCAGTAAGGGTGATTTGAACATATGGATGTGCTCTATCCATCCATGCCTTTGTTTGCAATTATGGAGTGCCATAGCTTGAGTCAATCGAGCTCTACTTTTCCTAGCAGATTGTTTACATGTTATTCAATTTTGCCAAGGTTGTTGTAGTTGATCCTTGCATTCTATGAACTTGTTCTTGCCATGGTTAGCTTCATAAACATGTCTTGTTGCTGATGCTATGCTTACCTTGTCATGCAATGACTTGTGGTGAGTGAATCGAGCTCGCGAAGATGCCTTCATAATTCTGTCAATGCCATGCTCTGTTTGCTGAATCTGTTAACGGAACTTGCTATGTTTACATGGGTGCCATCATATCTTATGATCCTTTTTGGCTCATAGTCAATAAGGGACTTTTTTTCTATGATTTGAGTAGAATCATGCCATGTCTTGTTTTGCTATTATAAGTTCCTGTAACATGTTGATTGCTTGCTCTGAACATTGCTCCTTGATGCTGTTTATGCCATGTCCAACCTGATATCTTTTGTACTTTTGCCATGCTTGTTTGAACCTGCTATTGTGTGATTTAGCCATAGCTCAGTGTTCATATTTGTCAAGCTTCTCCTTTATATCACTGCCATATGCTTTGTTTTTATGTTGGGGTGCTGTAGCATAGTTTCTTGTTGCATGCTAAGTAGCATCGTGCTGTTAATCGCAGATTTGTGTCATTCTTGTTTTGCTTGCCATTTGCAAACCGTGCATCCGTTTCCGGTGATCCTTATATCGATTTCAACCGAAATCATCTCATCTTTCCAACGGCATACTTGGTTTGCCAAGTTGATGCCTTGTTCCTCATTTTCCTTCCGGAGCATGCATATGCATTGCATATTATATCTCGCATATCATGCCATGTTTTGCATCATGTTGCTTGTGCATTGCACTGTGATTTATTGTGTTCCATTGCTTGTGTTCTTGCTTTGGGTAGAGCCGGGAGACGAGTACGTGCACGAGGAACCTGTTGAGTACGCTAACAAGGATCAAGACTTCGACAACTCTGAGAGCTTTGCAGGCAAGATGACCATACCTTCGATATCACTTCTATCTTTGCTTTGCTAGTTGCTCGCTCTATCGCTATGTTAGCTCAACCTGCCACTGTTTATCATGCCTCCCTATTGCCATGTCAAACCTCTAACCATCCTGTCCTAGCAAACCGTTGTTTGGCTATGTCACTGCTTTTGCTCAGCCCCTCTTATAGCGTTGCTAGTTGCAGGTGAAGATGAAGTTTGTTCCTGGTCGGAACATGGGTATTTTTGGGGTATCACATTATCTCCTATTTAATTAATGCACCTTATATACTTGGTAAAGGGTGGAAGGCTCGGCCTTATGCCTGGTGACTTGTTCCACTCTTGCCGCCCTAGTTTCCATCATACCGGTGTTATGTTCCTTGATTTTGCGTTCCTTACACGGTTGGGTGATTTATGGGACCCCCTTGACAGTTTGCTTTGAATAAAACTCCTCCAGCAAGGCCCAACCTTGGTTTTACCATTTGCCACCTAAGCCTTCTTCCCTTGGGTTTTCGCGAGCCCTAGGGTCATCTTTATTTTAACCTCCCCCCCCCCCCGGGCCAGTGCTCCTTCGAGTGTTGGTCCGAACCGAGCAGCCTGCGGGGCCACCTCGGGGAAACTTGAGGCCTGGTTTTACTCGTAGCTTGACTTATCCGGTGTGCCCTGAGAACGAGATACGTGCGACTCCTATCGGGATTTGTCGGCACATCGGGCGGCTTTGCTGGTCTTGTTTTACCATTGTCAAAATGTCTTGCGAACCGGGATTCCGAGACTGATTGGGTCTTCTCGGGAGAAGGTATATCCTTCGTTGACCGTGAGAGCTTGTGATGGGCTAAGTTGGGACACCCCTGCAGGGTATATTATCTTTCGGAAGCCGTGCCCGTGGTTATGAGGCAGATGGGAATTTGTTAATGTCTGGTTGTAGATAACTTGACACTTGACTTCATTAAAATGCATCAACCGAGTGTATAGCCGTGATGGTCTCTTCTCGGCGGAGTCCGGGAAGTGAACACGGTTTGGGTTATGTATGTACGTAAGTAGTTTCAGGATCACTTCTTGATCGCTTCTAGCTTCTCGACCGATGCGTTGCTTCTCTTCTCGCTCTCACTTGCACATGTTAGCCACCATATATGCTTAGTGCTTGCTACAGCTCCACCATATTACCTTTTTTCCTACCTATGAGCTTAAATAGTCTTGATCTCGCGGGTGTGAGATTGCTGAGTGCTCGTGACCCACAGATTCTACCAAAACAGATGCAGGTGCCGAGGATACCAGCGCAGATGGCGCAACCGAGCTCAAGTGGGAGTTTGATGAGGACCTTGGTCGTTACTATGTTTCGTTTCTAGATGATTAGTAGTGGAGCCCAGTCGGGACGATCAGGGATCTAGCATTTGGGGTTGTCTTCTTTTCATTTGGATTTGACCGTAGCCGGTCTATGAGTGTATTTTGAATGATGTATGATCTTAATTATGTATTGTGTGAAGTGGCGATTGTAAGCCAACTCTCTTTATCCCATTCTTGTTCATTACATGGGATTGTGTGAAGATGACCCTTCTTGCGACAAAACCACCATGCGGTTATGCCTCTAAGTCATGCTTCGACATGTGGGAGACATAGCCGCATCGTGGGTGTTACAGATGATTTGAGTGGAAAGAAACTTGGGGAAGGCTAGAGATCAAGATTCATATGGTTGGATTGGAATATCTTGGCCTCAACACATGAGTAGGTGGTTCTCTCACAGAAAATGAGTACTGGAAGTGTAGACACATTCTGATGGCTTTCCTCCTGAATGAGGAGAGGGTGGAGGGGTATATATAGCCTCCACAAAAAATCTAACCGTTATACACAATTCACCAAACTCGGTGGGACCGAACCATAAAACTTGGTCGGACCGATTTAGTTCATAATGTGACTGTTAGGAATTTTGGTGGGACCGACACGTCAACTCGGTGGGACCGATATCATTAGGGTTAGGGCGTAATCTCGGTTGGCCAGGCAAACTTGGTGGGACCGATTCGCTCGTCTCAGTGGGACCGAAGCGTTACGAAAAGGAAACAGGGAGTTTGCATTGAAGACTCGGTGGGACCGATCGCTCATCTCGGTTAGACCGAAACATTACGACGGGAAACATAGAGTTTCCAATCCCATCTCGGTGAGACCGAGATCCCTATCGGCTAGACCGAAGTGACTAGGGTTTCTGGCAGTGGCTATGTCAAATGAACTCGGTGGCGCCGGATGTATCAAATCAGTGGGGCCGAGTTTGACTTTTGGTTTGGGACATATGTGGATATGAGAAAGTGGTTGAGGGCTTTGGAGCATATCACTAAGCATTTTGAGCAAGCAAGCCATTAAGCAACACCTCATCCCCTTTTAATAGTATTGGCTTTCCTATAGACTCAATGCGATCTTGGATCACTGAAATATAAAATGTAGAGTCTTGAACTTTAGAGCTTGAGCCAATCCTTTGTCCTTAGCATTTTGAGGGGTCCACATTCCTAGTCCATGCCATGCCAATCATTGAACTTTCTTGAAATATTTATCTTGAAATAGCATTAGTTCAATGAGCTATATGTTGTTAATCATTACCAAAACCACCCAGCGATAGTTGCACTTTCATCTCCCCCTTTTTGGTAATTGATGACAACATGTAGATCAAAGCTTCGACAAATGATAATAAGATTGAAATACATTGTCGCTTTGAGAAGTATGTGATAAGCAAGAGCTCCCACTAAATTTGTGCATTATTTAGAATTTGCTTTGGACTGCAAATGCACAATTTGTTAGGATCATGGGTCACTCTTCCATGTCACATACATCTTGGTGGAGCACTCAAAATGATAACAATTGAAAAAATGCACTCATCACCAAGCAAAGTGAATGATCATAAATGGATATAAGGGATAATATCATTCAAGCACACATTAAGGTAGCATATGATCAACCGCATGATCATCCAAGTATCTCACAAAAGGACATAAAGTATCAAACGCACACATTAAAGTTCAACCAAATAAAGTGCAACGAGAGACAAAAAGCAACTCTCTCTCTCTCGAAGACTATGATCTATACATATATCTCCCCCTTTGGCAACAAGTTACCAAAAAGTTAAAAATATGCATAGTGCTACGCGTTTCTCAAGCTTGGTCTCCATGAGGTGGTGTAGTGATGACTCCTAGGACGAAGGCTTCTGTTGATGTAGCTAGAGCTGGTGGAGTGGCTGCTGGAGGTGGCACTGAAGCTGTGGCTGCTGGTGCAGAAGTGGTTGCTCTAGTATCAGGAACAGACACTGCATCAGACCTCTGACCTCTTGGCACATGCACTCGCTGAAAAACATCTGTTGTTGCCTTTCCCTTCTTCTCATTTGCTTCCTCCTGGAGCTACTCTACTACTGACTGAATCTCAGTTACTTTGACATCAAGATCATAAAACTTCCGCTCAATGATTCTCTCCAAACTCTCCTGATTTTGAGTCAGGGTGGCCAAGCCCTTCTCAATCCTCAAGGTGGATTGTATCAGATATCCAAGTTGATCTTGTTTGCTCTTTAGGAACACCTGAGCTGCCTCTTCAGCACGTGGCATATTTGCAGCTTTCTCTGCCCTTGCCTTTTCTCTCTTCTCATGTGCTTGAACAGATGAAGGATCTTTCTCATCCATGACCATGGTGTTATCTCAAAATCTGGCTTGAGAGGTAAATGCTCCTTGTCCAACAAATAAGTGCCTGTGCCCATCTTTGAGTTGATGATCACCTGAATTTGTGGAGCATACCCACAATACCTCTTCTGATCTGCAGCTGTCCTCTTGATTGTTTCCACAATCAGACTCATCACCTTGAACTTCTGATGGAGATAAAAAATATGTAGCAAGTTGATGGAATGTCCTCTTATCATTCTATG
Organism: Triticum dicoccoides; assembly: GCF_002162155.2. Taxonomy (NCBI): domain Eukaryota; kingdom Viridiplantae; phylum Streptophyta; class Magnoliopsida; order Poales; family Poaceae; genus Triticum; species Triticum dicoccoides. The sequence continues at coordinate 431,714,912 of NC_041381.1, forward strand.
ATCTTCAGACTTGGGTAAAAGAGTATGCCTCAGGATAGTGTTGATTGTAGGCAAACCAGACAACATAAACTTCACTGAGCCCAACTTATGAGTCTCTAGGGCATCATCAGGAATTTCCTTGTACATACTTGCCATTGAGTTGTTGTCTTTCTTCTTCTTGGCATACACATCCAAGTCATCCTCATGAGCTGTTGGGGCATTTATCAACCTGGCCTATTCATCAACAGTAGATTGGTACCTAGTACCTTCTGACATCCAGACAATCCTTCCATCAGGATAGAAGTGAGCAGTGGAGTAGAATTGCATGATCAGCTCATCAGTCCACTTAGTGTGCTTCTGGCCAACAAACTTGTCCACTCCACAAGCCTTGAAGCTATCATAGACACCTGGGAAGTGATCTTCATTCTCTTGATGTATGTCCAGTCAACCCATCTCATATCACAGACTATTGGCTTCTTGTCAAGCAGAATGGTCTCATAAAAGTCTTGTTGTTCCTTAGTGTGGAACCTGTAATCCACAACAGTTCTCCTCCTCACAACATAAGGGTCACTTTTCCACCAAAGTCTCAGACCTGCATCCTTCCTGATGCTCATGTCCTTTGCCACTGGATGTGTGTCATTGTGGTATGGGATCTTTGGTTTGAGCTTCCTTAGCACTTGGGCTTCAGCTTCAGGCACTGGGGCCTTGTTCTTCTCCTCAGGAGGGATGTTTCTTGTGCTCGTCTTGGGTGCAGACTTGGTGGCTGGAGCAGCAGCTTTGGTAGTAGGTTTAGGCTTAGAAGCAGCCCCTGACGTAATTGCATCTCCCATAAGCTTTTGTGCCTTAGGTGCTGGAGCAGCACCCTCTTCCTCTTCCTCTTCATCAGAAGATGGGTCTCATACCGTATTTGATTTTCCAAGAACTTTAGCTGTAGTGGTTCTTGCCCTCTTCTTCTTCTTGTCATCACCAGCTGCCTCTCCTTCATCAGATTCAATTGTGCCAAACTCCTTCTTAGAGATGGCCAAATCTTCAGCTGCAACATAATCTTCATCTTCAGAATCTGAAGTTCTCTTCTTCCTTGCTCTAGTGGATGCCTTGGGCAAGTTACTAGGTGTACTCCTGCTGCCCTCATCATAGCTGCTTGAGGGACTACTGCCCTCACTCAAATGCTCTGGCTGTTCAGATCTGTTCTGGCTGTCACTTTGGTCAGACATCTTTGCACGCAACTGACAGCGAACCCTGTGAATAGATTATTGATGAGGTAGAGTAGATGAGCATCACAAAGTACAGAGATTTTGCAAAACAAATTGAGTAAAAAACTTAGTTTTAGTTCTCTACACACATGATCTCGGAGCTACCGAATTGACAAAGTCAGTGATACCGAAGCAACACTTGGACGCTAAACTAGTGAACTCGGTTAGACTGAGTCACAGTTCGGTGGCACCGAGATTGCTAGGGTTTCACAGAATTTTGATCTCGGTCACACCAATTTGTAGTTTTTGGTCAGACTGAAAAGCGCATGTGCAATGGCCTAAGCCAAATCGGTGAGACCGATTTCTACGATCTGGTTGGCTCGAGATGAGTTCTGTAGAGAGCTAACCCTAAATTTTTTGAATCAATCTAGGCCTACGGAAGATTTAGCTGGATAGATCGATCTCATTCGTGGCAAGAATCATGGCATTGTCCTCGTGCTTGGAATCAGAGTTAAAAGGACAGCACAAGGGGTCGAACACGTACCCTAGTTTGGCGGGTGTTCACTACGGCGGCGACGGCGGAGAAGATTCCGTTGACGGCGGCAGAAACCAGTAGCGCGGCGAGGAGGCGATCTGGAGACCCGAGAAGGCAGAGCAGGACACGCGCGGGCCGAGGGGTTTTGAAGTATTTTCCAAAATCTCACCCGTGGTATTTATATCCCGACCCTGTCAGTGTAACCGAGTGGAACAACTCGGTGGCACCGAGATTGCAGAATCGCAAGCGGTTGCTACAACTCGGTGTGACCGAAGTGTTCAAATCGGTTGCACCGAGATGAAAACGTAGATCAACTTAGTGAACTCGGTTTGACTGAAATGGATGTCTCGGTCAGACCAAAATGCACAAAGAGGTTTTGGAAGTTTAAGTCTATGACGAATCGGGACTCCGAGTGCTCCTCACACAGAGTGGTTCGAATCTGACTTGATCAAACTTTGTGATGTAGCATCAAAAGAGTTTGAGACAAGAAAAGCATAGATAGCTAGAGAAGGTTCTTAGGCATTCTTGTCCATCCACTTGGCAAAAGAATAAGAGCCAAACAATCAAAGCAACAAGTGGATATCCTCGAATGAGTAAAATATGCAACCAACATGCTCACAAAATAAAATGGCAAATGAAATATGTGGCAAAGCATGCACAAACATTCTAGCATCTATCAAGCAATTTGCGATGACTAAGTCATCTATATATGAGTATATTGACTTAGGAGTCAAATGAGAACTTTTGATCATAGGGCATACTCATTGTTTAAGCACAAGTGGGGTTACCACTTTTCACACCATTAGACTTGCTTTATCTCAAGTCTTAGAGTAAAGCTCCCCCTAGATGTGATATCCCCCCTAAGAGGGATGAACTAACCTTGGGTTTTGTCGATGATGACTTCATGTAGGTGTTGAAGATGTGGATGCTCAATGTTGATGTAGATCTTTCAGACCTATCCATTGGAGTGAGTTGCACTTTCAGTACCTACACGGGTTAGTCCCACAAGGAACAAACAAAGATATCCATAGACATAGAGTGATGCACACACAAGATGATGTCCATGAAAGCATTAGGTTACCTTGTCCCTTGTCTTACCAACAAGAAGGTTTGTCACTCCTTGAACTAGTGCAAGATGTGGAAGTTGATTGCACTTGTCCTTGCCAAAATGATATGAGTGAAGTGTGTTGGTGGAGTCACCCTCAAGAACTCTCTAGTTCTTCTTCGTTGGGATCCACATCATCTTGATGGGAATCCTTGGGGTTGTAGTAGAACTTGATTAAGTAGAACTTGATGTAGTCTTGGGAACCCACTTGACCAAGGCCTTGGGAGCTTCTTCAAATGCATTAATCTCCTCTTGAAGCTTGTCCTTGACTTTTTGCTTGTGGTCTTGTGGTGGAAGATCATCTCGAGCTTGTGTCCCTTGAAAAGAAGTAGGATCATACTTCTATTGTTGAGGAACAAACTTCGTCTTGGGGTATTGATCTTCTTCCCACTCAACTCCATTGGCATTGAACTTTCGTTCAAAACCAACACCTTGATTCTTCCGGTGCCTTCCTTGCTTGCATATAATTTCCTCAAATTGCTTACTTCCGGCAAGGATCTTGTAGACACCTTTCTCTATAATTCCCTTCAATAAGCTATTTTCTTGCTCAAGTGTAACTTTGCGAAGAGAATCATTAGTGGAATCAAGAGAACTAATAGAAGCAATAACATTGGATTTAGCATGATTATTGCTACTACTAGAGGAAGAATCTTGCTTACTCTTGTTGCTAGATTTTACTTGTGGCATGTAAGTAGATAAGAGTAAACGCTTAGCAATGTAAGAAGAACTTTTATTGCGAAGATCATGAATTATTGCCTTTAAAAATTCATGCTCTTGCTCAAGGTTGAGCTTTTCAAAGCGTAACTTCTCATGAGTCTTTAAAAGTTCTCGATGATCTTCCAAGGTAGTTTCATGACCTAACTTAAGAGTGTTTAGTTCTTTAGTTAGACGCTCAATCTTCTCCTTATCATTGTCATTCATTTTATCTTGATTAGCATGATTAATTGATGATTCATCATAGTATTCATCACTAGAGTTTTCAACAAGTAAATCATCATCACCTAACAAGTCATCTTCATCACTATTGAAATCAACATACTCGGGGTGTGATACCTTTCGAACTTTAGCCATGAAGCATCTTCCAATTCCTTCATTTGGTGAGTCAAATATGTCCTAGGAGTTGGTTGACACAAGTGCTAGACCGGCAACACCTTCATCTTGAGTATACTCGGAGTCGGAGTGATAACTTTTCTCAGAGTGATGGTCGGAGTCGGAGCCGGATACCCATTCACCAACATGAGCTTGATGTCTTTGCTTTGTGTAGCTCTTTGATGATTTTTCCTTCCTTTCCAAATCCTTTCTTCTCTAGGAGGTTCTTCGTTCATAACGATCATCTCTACTCCTCCTCTCTCTTGGTGGTGATTCTTCTCTTCTACTTCTTTTAGGTGAATCTTCTCTTCTTTTGTAGGGAGCCATACACTCATTGGAGTAGTGTCCGAGTCTTCCACAATTGTAACAATTTCGTTCATTACTCGAAGATCTTTTGTCATTGTAGGACCTTGACTTGGAACTTCTTTCCTTGCTTCTACTCTTGTAGAACTTGTTGAAGTTTTTTACCATTAGGTTCAATTCCTCATTGAAGGTTTGTTTCTCACTTGATGATGTAGGAGCATCACATGAGGCTTTGTAAGCACCACTTGACTTGTTGTGAAGCTCTTCCTTATTCTCGAGTGACATCTCATGAGCAACAATTCTTCCGATGACTTCCGTTAGCTTGAGATTTTTGTAGTTGGGCATCATTTGGATCAATGTGCACACGGTATCATATTTTCTATCCAAGGCTCTTAGGATCATCTTGATGATGAATTTATCAGTCATATCTTCACTTCCTAAGCTGGCAATCTCATTTGTGATGAGAGCAAGCCTAGAGTACATTTCAGCGACACCTTCACCATCCTTCATTTTGAACTTGTCAAGTTGACTTTGAAGCACATCCAATTTGGATTCCTTGACGGAGTTGGTACCTTCATGCATATCAATCAAAGTATCCCAAATTTCCTTTGCATTCTCAAGGCGGCTAATTTTGTTGAATTCTTCGGGGGATAATCCGTTGAAGAGGATATCACAAGCTTGAGCGTTGTATTGCAGCATCTTCAACTCTTCCACGATAGCTTCACGGTTCGGTTCTCTCCCATCGAAGAATTCACCTTGCAAGACAATACACACAATAGCCCAAATGGCGGAGTTATGTCCAAGAATATGCATTTTCATCTTATGCTTCCAACTAGCAAAATTAGTACCATTAAAGTAAGGACCTCTACGGTGGTAATTTCCCTCACTAGACGCCATACTCTCCTAGGTTGTGAAACCAAGGCTACGATCACCAAAAGCTATGGAAATCAAGGCAAATGGAGACCAAAGCTCTGATACCAATTGTAGGATCAAAAGTATGTCTAGAGCGAGGGGTGATTATACTACTTAACCAAATAAAAACTTAACCTTTTCCCAATTTTAGTTCTTGGCAGATTTTAGCAAATTAGCACAAGTCAAGCAATCTAAATACAATTCAAGCAAGCATGCAAAGAGTATATGAGCAGCGGAAAGTAAAGCATGCAACTTGCAAGAAAGTAAAGGGATGGGATTAGAGTGTGCGAACGCAATTGGAGACACAGATGTTTTTCGCCTGGTTCTGATTGGTGGTGCTATCGTACATCCACATTGATGGAGACTTCAACCCATGAAGGGTAACGGTTGCGCGAGTCCACGGAGGGCTCCACCCACGAAGGGTCCATGAAGAAGTAACCTTGTCTATCCCACCATGGCCATCGCCCACGAAGGACTTGCCTCACTAGGGTAGATCTTCACGAAGTAGGCGATCTCCTTGCCCTTACAAACTCCTTGGTTCACTCCACAATCTTGTCGGAGGCTCCCAAGTGACACCTAACCAATCTAGGAGACACCACTCTCCAAAAGGTAATAGATGGTGTGTTGTTGATGAACTCCTTGCTCTTGTGCTTTAAATGATAGTCTCCCCAACACTCAAGTCTCTCTCATAGGATTGGATTTGGTGGAAAGATTATTTGAGTGGAAAACAACTTGGGGAAGGCTAGAGATAAAGATTCATATGGTTGGATTGGAATATCTTGGCCTCAACACTTGAGTAGGTGGTTCTCTCTCAAAAAATGAGCGCTGGAAGTGTAGGCACGTTCTGATGGCTTTCCTCCCGAATGAGGAGAAAGTGGAGGGGTATATATAGCCTCCACACAAAATCTAACTGTTACACACAATTCACCAAACTCGGTGGGACCGAATCATAAAACTCGGTCGTACCGATTTAGTTCATAATGTGACCGTTAGGCATTTCGGTGGGACCGACACGTCAACTTGGTGGGACCGATATCATTAGGGTTAGGGCATAATGTAATCTCGATTTGACCAATTACACAAACTCGGTTGGACCGACTTTGGTAATAAGCAAACCAGGGAGTTGGCCACGCAAACTCGGCGGGACCGATTCACTCGTCTCGGTGGGACCGAAGTGCTACGAAAAGGAAACAAGGATTTTCCATTGCAGACTCGGTGGGACCGATCGCTCATCTCGGTTAGACCAAAACATTACAAAGGGAAACAGTGAGTTTGCAATCCCATCTTGGTGAGATCGAGATCCCTATCGGCTAGACCAAGTGACTAGGGTTTCTAGCAGTGGCTATGTCAAATGAACTCAGTGGCGCCGGATGGATCAAATCGGTGGGGCCGAGTTTGACTTTTGGTTTGGGACATATGTGGATATGAGAAAGTGGTTGAGGGCTTTGGAGCATATCACTAAGCATTTTGAGAAAGCAAGCCATTAAGCAACACCTCATCCCCTTTTAATAGTATTGGCTTTCCTATAGACTCAATGTTATCTTGGATCACTAAAATAGAAAATGTAGAGTCTTGAACTATAGAGCTTCAGCCAATCCTTTGTCCTTAGCATTTTGAGGGGTCCACATTCCTAGTCCATGCCACGCAAACAATTGAACTTTCCTGAAGTATTTATCTTGAAATAGCATTAGTTCAATGAGCTATATGTTGTTAATCATTACCAAAACCACCTAGGGATAGTTGCACTTTCAGATTTCCCCCGCTCTGTTGAGGCGCCGCCCCGCCGGCAACGACACAGAGGACATCGCTGGCTCCGCCGAGGCCCCACCCCGCTGGCGCTGAGGCGGAGGCCCTACTCCGCCGAGGCCCCGCCCCGCCAACAAAGAGGTAGAGGACATCACTGATACGTCCATTTTGCATCATGCTTTTATATCAATATTTATTTCATTATGGGATGTCATTAGACATTATATATCAATACTTATGGCTATTCTCTCTTATTTTATAAGGTTTACCACGAAGAGGGGGAATGCCGGCAGTTGGAATTCTGGCTGGAAAAGGAGCAAATATTGGAAACCTATTCTGCATTGCTCCAAAAGACCTGAAACTCCATGAAACTTATTTTTGGAATTTATAAAAATTATTGAGCGAAAGAAACACCTCAGGGGGCCCACACCCTGGCCGGGAGGGTGGGGGCGCGCCCCCTGTCTCTTGGGCCCCTTGGTGGCCCTCCGGTGTCCATCTTCTGCTATATGAAGGCATTTACCCTGGAAAAATCATGGGCAAGCTTACGGGACAAAACTCCGCCGCCATGAGGCAGAACCTTTGCAGAACCAATCTAGAGCTCCGGCAGAGCTGTTCTGCCGGGGACACTTCCCTCCGGGAGGGGAAATCATCACCATCGTCATAACCAACGATCCTCCCATCGACAGAGGTTCAATCTCCATCAACATGTTCACCAGCACCATCTCCTCTCAAACCCTAGTTCATCTATTGTTTCCAATCTTGTATCCAAAACCACAAATTGGTACCTGTGGGTTGCTCGTAGTGTTGATTATTCCTTGTAGTTGATGCTTATTGGTTTACTTGGTGGAAGATCATATGTTCAGATCCTTAATGCATATTATTACACCCCTGATTATGAACATGAATATGCTTTGTGAGTAGTTACGTTTGTTCCTGAGGACATGGGTGAAGTCTTGCTATTAGTAGTCATGTGAATTTGGCATTCGTTCGATATTTTGATGAGATGTATGTTATCTTTCCTCTAGTGGTGTTATGTGAACGTCGACTATATGACACTTCACCATTATTTGGGCCTAGAGTAAGGCATTGGGAAGTAATAAGTAGATGATGGGTTGCTAGAGTGACAGAAGCTTAAACCCTAGTTTATGCGTTGCTTCGTAAGGGGTTGATTTGGATCCATATGTTTCATGCTATGGTTAGGTTTACCTTAATACTTTTGTTGTAGTTGCATATGCTTGCAATAGGGGTTAATCATAAGTGGGATGCTTGTCCAAGTAAGGGCAGTACCCAAGCACCAGTCCACCCACATACCAGATTATCAAAGTACCGAACGCGAATCATATGAGCGTGATGAAACTAGCTTGACCATAATTCCCATGTGTCCTCGGGAGCGCTTTTCTCATTATAAGAAATTGTCCAGGCTTGTCCTTTGCTACAAAAAGGATAAGGCCACCTTGCTGCACCTTATTTACTTTTATTGCTTGTTACTCGTTACAATTTATCTTACCACAAAACTATCTATTATCTACAATTTCAGTGCTTGCAGAGAAAACCTTACTTAAAACCTCTTATCATTTCCTTCTGCTCCTCGTTGGGTTCGACACTCTTACTTATCGAAAGGACTACGATAGATCCGCTACACTTGTGGGTTATCAAGACTCTTTTCTGGCGCCGTTGCCGGGGAGTGTAGCGCTTTTGGTGAGTGGAACTTAGTAAAGAAACATTTATATAGTTTGCTACAATTTTGTGTTACTTGTCACTATGGAAACTAATCCTTTGAGGGGCTTGTTTGGGGCATCTTCGCCCCGACCAGTAGAGCAAAGAGTTGCTCCTCAACCTACTGGACCTATTGAAAATATTCACTTTGAAATTCCTTCGGGTATGATAGAGAAATTGCTAGCTAATCTATTTGCAGGAGATGGAACATTGCATCCCGATTTACACCTTATCTTTGTGGATGAAGTTTGTGGATTATTTAAACTTGCAGGTATTCCCGATGATGTTGTCAAAAGTAAGGTCTTCCCTTTATCTTTGAAGGGAGATGCATTGACATGGTATAGGCTATGTGATGATACGGGATCCTGGAATTATAAACGATTGAAGTTGGAATTTTACCAGAAGTTATATCCTATGCATCTTGTTCATCGTGATCGTAATTACATATATAATTTCTGGCGTCGCGAAGGAGAAAGCATCTCTCAATCTTGGGGGAGGCTTAAGTCAATGTTATATTCATGCCCCAATCATGAGCTCTCCAGAGAAATGATTATTCAAATTTTTTATGCCTTGCTTTCTCTCAATGATCGCATCATGCTCGATACATCGTGTGCTGGTTCTTATATGCTGAAGACTATTGAATTCAAATGGGACTTATTGGAAAGAATTAAAAATGCAACTCTGAAGATTGGGGTTACGACGATGGTAAGGAGTCAGGTATGACACCCAAGTTTGATTGTGTTAAATCTTTTATGGATACCGATGCTTTTCGTGGATTTAGCACTAAATATGGACTTGACTCTGAGATAGTAGCTTCTTTTTGTGAATCTTTTGCTACTCATGTTGATCTCCCTAAGGAGAAGTGGTTTAAATATAATCCTACCGTTGAAGTAAAAGTAGTTGCACCTATTACAGTTGAAGAAAAGACAATCACTTATAATGATCCTATAGTTCCTACTACTTATGTTGAGAAACCACCTTTTCCTGTTAGGATAAAGGATCATGCTAAAGCTTCAACTGTTGTTCGTAATAGTAATACTAGAACTTATACACCTCCTAAGCAAATTAAAGTTGAACATAGTATTGCTATGGTTAAAGATCTCTTGGATGATAATTCAGATGGGCATGTTATTTATTTCTGTGGTGAAACTGCTAATATTGTTAAAGCAGATGCCAAAATACATAGACCTATCATTGGCATGCCTGTTATTTCTGTTAAAATAGGAGATCATTGTTATCATGGTTTATGTGATATGGGTGCTAGTGCTAGTGCAATACCCTATGATTTATATAAAGAAATTATGCATGATATTGCACCCGTTGAATTGGAAGGTATTGATGTTACTATCAAACTTGCCAATAGAGATACTATTTCACCAATTGGGATTGTTAGAGATGTTGAAGTCTTGTGTGGGAAAGTTAAATACCCTGCTTATTTTCTTGTTCTTAGTTCGCCACAAGATAACTTTTGTCCCATTATTTTTGCTAGACCCTTCTTGAATACTATTAATGCTAAGATTGACTGTGAAAAGGATACTCTCACAATTGGCTTAGAGGGTATGTCTCATGAGTTTAATTTTGCTAAATTTCATAGACAACCTCGTGATAGAGAATCATCTAGTAGAGATGAAATAATTGGTCTTGCTTCTATTGTCGTGCCTCCTACTGATCCGTTAGAACAATATTTGCTAGACCATGCAAATGAAATGTTTATGAAAGAAAGAAGGGAAATAGATGAAGTATTCCTTAAACAGGAACCTATTCTGAAACATAACCTTCCCGTTGAAATTCTAGGGGATCCCCCTCCACCCAAGGGTGATCCCGTGTTTGAACTCAAACCATTACCTAATAATCTTAAATATGCTTATCTTGATGAAAAGAAGATATATCTTGTTATTATTAGTGCTAACCTTTCACAACAAGAAGAAGAAAGATTATTGAAAACTTTGAAGAAGCACCGTGCTGCTATTGGATATACTCTGGATGATCTTAATTGCATTAGTCCTACTCTATGCCAACACAAAAATAAAGTGGAAAAAGATGCCAAACCAGTCAGAGATCCTCAACGAAGATTAAATCCTAAGATGAAAGAAGTGGTAATAAATGAGATACTAAAGCTCCTCGAGGCAGGTATAATTTATCCCGTTGCTGATAGTGAATGGGTAAGCCCTGTCCATTGTGTCCCTAAAAAGGGATGTATTACTGTTGTTCCTAATGATAAAGATGAATTGATTTTGCAAAGAATTATTACAGGTTATAGGATGGTAATTGATTTCCATAAATTAAATAAAGCTACTAAGAAAGATCATTACCCTTTACCTTTTATTGATCAAATGCTAGAAAGACTATCCAAACATACACATTTCTGCTTTCTAGATGGTTATTCTAGTTTCTCTCAAATACCTGTGTCAGCGGAAGATCAATCAAAAACTACTTTTACTTGCCCTTTCGGTACTTTTGCTTATAGACGTATGCCTTTTGGTTTATGTAATGCACCTGCTACCTTTCAAAGATGCATGATGGCTATATTCTCTAACTTTTGTGAAAAGATTTGTGAGGTATTCACGGATGATTTCTCGGTTTATGGATCCTCCTTTGATGATTGCTTGAGCAACCTTGATCGAGTTCTGCAGAGATGCGAAGACACTAGTCTCATCTTGAATTGGGAAAAGTGCCACTTTATGGTTAATGAAGGCATTGTCTTGGGGCACAAAATCTCCGAGAGAGGTATTGAAGTTGATAAAGCTAAAGTTGATGCTCTTGAAAAGATGCCATGTCCCAAGGACATAAAAGGTATAAGAAGTTTCCTTGGTCATGCCGGTTTTTATAGGAGGTTCATTAAGGACTTTTCTAAAATCTCTAGGCCTCTAACTAATTTATTGCAAAAATATATTCCTTTTGTCTTTGATGATGATTGTGTAGAAGCATTTGAAATACTTAAGAAAGCTTTGATCACTGCACCTATTTTTCAGCCACCTGATTGGAATTTACCTTTTGAAATTATGTGTGATGCTAGTGATTATGCTGTAGGTGCTGTTCTAGGGCAAAGAGTTGATAAGAAATTGAATGTTATCCAGTATGCTAGTAAGACTCTTGATACTGCCCAGAGAAATTATGCTACTACTGAAAAAGAATTCTTAGCAGTTGTGTTTGCATGTGATAAGTTTAGACCCTATATTGTTGATTCCAAAGTTACTATTCACACTGATCATGCTGCTATTAAATATCTTATGGAAAAGAAAGATGCTAAGCCTAGACTCATTAGATGGGTTCTCTTGCTCCAAGAATTTGATTTGCATATTATTGATAGAAAGGGAGCTGAGAACCCCGTTGCAGACAACTTGTCTAGGTTAGAGAATGTTCTTGATGACCCACTGCCTATTGATGATAGCTTTCCTGATGAACAACTAGTGGTCATTAATGCTTCTTGTACTACTCCTTGGTATGCTGACTATGCTAATTACATTGTTGCTAAATTTATACCACCTAGTTTCACATACCAGTAAAACAAAAAGTGCTTTTATGATTTAAGACATTACTTTTGGGATGACCCACACCTTTATAAAGAAGGAGTAGATGGTGTTATTAGACGCTGTGTACCTGAGCATGAACATGAACAGCTCCTACGCAAGTGTCACTCTGAATCATATGGAGGACACCACGTTGGAGACAGAACTACACACAAGGTATTGCAATCCGATTTTTATTGGCCTACTCTCTTCAAAGATGCCCGTAAGTTTGTTTTGTCTTGTGATGAATGTCAAAGAATTGGTAATATTAGTAGACGTCAAGAAATGCCTATGAATTATTCTCTTGTTATTGAACCGTTTGATGTTTGGGGCTTTGATTATATGGGATCTTTTCCTTCCTCTAATGGATATAGACATATTTTAGTTGTTGTTGATTATGTTACTAAGTGGGTAGAAGCTATTCCAACTAGTAGTGTTGATCATAACACTTCTATTAAAATGCTTAAAGAAGTTATTTTTCTGAGGTTTGGAGTCCCTAGATATCTTATGACTGATGGTGGTTCACATTTTATTCATGGTGCTTTCCGTAAGATGCTTGCTAAGTATGATGTTAATCATAGAATCGCATCTCCTTATCATCCGCAATCTAGTGGTCAAGTAGAGTTGAGCAATAGAGAGCTCAAATTAATTTTGCAAAAGACTGTTAATAGATCTAGAAAGAATAGGTCCAAAAAACTTGATGATGCACTATGGGCCTAAAGAACTGCATATAAAAATCCTATGGGTATGTCTCCGTATAAGATGGTTTATGGAAAAGCTTGTCATTTACCTCTAGAACTTGAACATAAAGCATATTGGGCTATTAAAGAGCTCAACTATGACTTCAAACTTGCCGGTGAGAAGAGGTTGTTTGATATTAGCTCACTTGATGAATGGAGAACCCAAGCGTATGAGAATGCCAAGCTATTCAAAGAAAAAGACAAACGCTGGCATGACAAAAGGATACAAAAGCGTGAGTTTAACGTAGGTGATTATGTGTTATTATTCAACTCTCGTTTAAGATTTTTTGTAGGAAAACTTCTCTCTAAATGGGAAGGTCCTTACGTTATCGAGGAGGTCTATCATTTGAGTGCCATAAAAATCAACAACTTCGAAGGCACAAGTCCGAGGGTGGTGAACAGTCAAAGAATTAAACATTATATTTCAGGTAATCCCATCAATGTTGAAACTAATATTATTGAAACCGTAACCCCGGAGGAATATATAAGGGACACTTTCCTGAACGTTCCAGACTCTGAAAAGGAATAGGTATGTGGTACGGTAAGCAAACCGAATCCAAAACAATTATATTGGCAATTTTTATCAGTTTTGGAATATTTAAGAATTTTAGGAAGAAAGAAGTAGTCCGGGAAGGACACAAGGCCTCCACGAGAGTGGAGGGCGCGCCCACCCTTACTGGGCGCGCCCCGCTGTCTCGTGGACACCTCGTGTGCCTCCCGGACTCCGTTTTCTTGCACGTTACGTATTTTGATTGGTAAAAATTCATTATATAACCTCCTGAAAGTTTTGACTACCGTATCACGCAAAAATTCTCTGTTTTTGTTTCGAGCTATTTTCTGTTACAGATCTAGAGCACCATGGCGTCACCCTCCTTCAACAATGAAGACAAAGATGCTTGGCTATTGAAGATAGAGCTGAAAAGATAAGAACCGGAAGAGATCAACAAGGATGAAGGGATCAAGAAGGCCATGGAGGTTCAAGCCCCGACAGTGAAAGAAGAAGACATCCCTCAACCCTTACCTAACCTCTTTACTCCAACTGAGATTGAAGCTTTCAAGATGATTGAGTTAGCTCACATACAGAATAAGTATCTCACATAGGAGAATATTTTGTTGAAGGATCATATCGCCGGACTCAAGGGCATTATCCTCAAGTTGGAGGAGCTTTTACGCTTAATGTGCGATTATCCACCATAATCATCACCACCCCCATCACCTCCGAAGACATAATCACATGGGTATGGGCACTCCCCTTGGCAACTGCCAAGCTTGGGGGAGGTGCCCCGGTATCGTATCACCATCACACTCCTATCTTTACCATTTTATTTAGTTCGATCCTTTTAGTAGTATCTTGATCTAGTAGATTGAAGTTTTGATATCAAGTAGTTTTGAGTTTTGCTTTGTGATCTCTTTATGTAATCGAGTCCGTGAGTTATCTATAATAAAGATTAGTGTTGAGTCAAGGGCTTTACTACCTTGCTTTGATCTTGAAAAAAATAGAAAGAATAAAAAGAATAAAGAGTTCATATTGATCTTATGGATAGTGATGACTTCACACATAGAAAGTATGAGTCTTAAAAGTTGTCGAGAGTTGATAAGCATAATTTTGGTCATCGTTGCAATTAATAGGAAGTAATAAGGAAAGAGAGGTTTCACATATAAATATACTATCTTGGACATCTTTTATGATTGTGAGCACTCATTAAGTATGACATGCTAAAAGAGTCGACGTTGGACAAGGAAGACAACATAATGGTTTATGTTTTCTCACATCTCAGTTAAAGTATATTGTCATTGACCTTCCAAACATGTTGAGCTTGCCTTTCCCCCTCATGGTAGCCAAATTCCTAGCACCAAGTAGAGATACTACTTGTGCTTCCAAATATCCTTAAACCCAGTTTTGCCATGAGAGTCCACCATATCTACCTATGGATTGAGTAAGATTCTTCAAGTAAGTTGTCATGGGTGCATGCAATAAAAATTGCTCTCTAAATATGCTTGACTTATTAGTGCGGAGAAAATAAGCTTTATACGATCTTGTTATGGAAGCAATAAAAGCGACGGACTAGATAATAAAGGTCCATACACAAGTGGCAATATAAAGTGACATTCTTTCGTACTAAGATTTTGTGTATCCAACCCTAAAAGCGCATGACAACGTCTGCTTCCCTTTGTAAAGGGCCTATGTTTTACTTTATGTTTTTGCTTTATGCTTGCATCAAGGTGATCTTCACCTTTCCCTTTTTCATTTTATCCTTTGGCAAGCTCCTCGTGTTTGAAAGATCATGATATATATATATCCAATTGGATGTTAGTTAGCATGGACTATTATTGTTGACATCACCTAAAGGTGAATACGTTGGGAGGCAACACAATAAGCCCCTATCTTTCTCAGTGTCCGGCTAAAACTCCATAACCACAAGTATTGCGTGAGTGTTAGCAATTGTAGAAGACTATATGATAGTTGAGTATGTGGACTTGCTGAAAAGCTCTATTCTTGACTCTTTGTGATGTTACGATAAATTGCAATTGCTTCAATGACTGAGATTATAGTTTGTTAGCTTTCAATGAAGTTTCTGAACCATACTTGACATTGTGAATTGATTGTTACTTGAGCATAAGAAGTCATATGATTAAATCTATTTATGTTGCTGTTATAAGAATAATCTTGATGCCCTCATGTCTGTATTTTATTTTTATTGACACCTATATCTCTAAACATGTTGACATCTTTTTTGATTTGCGGCTTTCGCTTGAGGACAAGCGAGGTCTAAGCTTGGGGGAGTTGATACGTCCATTTTGCATCATGCTTTTATATCAATATTTATTGCATTATGGGTTGTTATTACACATTATATATCAATACTTATGGCTATTCTCTCTTATTTTATAAGGTTTACCATGAAGAGGGGGAATGCCGGCAGCTGACATTCTGGCTGGAAAAGGAGCAAACATTGGAAACCTATTCTGCACTACTCCAAAAGACCTGAAACTCCACGAAACTTATTTTTGGAATTTATAAGAATTATTGAGCGGAAGAAACACCTTAGGGGGCCCACACCCTGGCCGGGAGGGTGGGGGCGCGGTCACCCCTACTGGGCGCGCCCCCTGTCTCCTGGGCCCCTTGGTGGCCCTCTGGTGTCCATCTTCTGCTATATGAAGGCTTTTACCCTGGAAAAAATCATGGGCAAGCTTACGGGACAAAACTCCGCCGCCGCGAGGCGGAAACTTGGTGGAACCAATCTAGAGCTTCGGCAGAGCTGTTCTGCCGGGGACACTTCCCTCTGGGAGGGGGAAATCATCACCAACGATCCTCCCATTGGGAGAGGGTCAATCTCCATCAACATCTTCACCAGCACCATCTCCTCTCAAACCCGAGTTCATCTCTTGTATCCAAAACCACAAATTGGTACCTGTGGGTTGCTAGTAGTGTTGATTACTCCTTGTAGTTGATCCTTATTGGTTTACTTGGTGGAAGATCATATATTCAGATCCTTAATGCATATTATTACACCCCTGATTATGAACATGAAAATGCTTTGTGAGTAGTTATGTTTGTTCCTGAGGACATGGGTGAAGTCTTGCTATTAGTAGTCATGTGAATTTGGTATTCCTTTGATATTTTGATGAGATGTATGTTGTCTTTCCTCTAGTGGTGTTATGTGAACGTCGACTACATGACACTTCACCATTATTTGGGCCTAGAGGAAGGCATTGGGAAGTAATAAGTAGATGATGGGTTGCTAGAGTGACAGAAACTTAAACCCTAGTTTATGCGTTGCTTCGTAAGGGGCTGATTTGGATCCATATGTTTCATGCTATGGTTAGGTTTACCTTAATACTTTTGTTGTAGTTGCGGATGCTTGCAATAGGGGTTTATCATAAGTGTGATGCTTGTCCAAGTAAGGGCAGTACCCAAGAACTGGTCCACCCACATATCAAATTATCAAAGTACCGAACACGAATCATATGAGCGTGATGAAACTAGCTTGACGATAATTCCCATGTGTCCTTGGGAGCGCTTTTCTCATTATAAGAAATTTCCCAGGCTTGTCCTTTGCTACAAAAAGTATTAGGCCACCTTGTTGCCCCTTATTTACTTTTATTGCTTGTTACTCGTTACAGTTTATCTTATCACAAAACTATCTATTACCTACAATTTTAGTGCTTGCAGAGAAAACCTTACTAAAAACTGCTTATCATTTCCTTCTACTCCTCGTTGGGTTCGACACTCTTACTTAACGAAAGGACTACGATAGATCCCCTACACTTGTGGGTCATCAATCACCGGCTCAGCCGAGGCCCCACCCTACCGACAACGAGGGGGAGGATTTCCCCGGCTCCGCCGAGGCGCCACCCCGCTATCAACGAGACAGAGGACATCGCCGGCTCTGTCGAGGCCCTGCCCTGCTGCCAACGAGGCTGCGCCACATAGAAAATGAGGAATAGTAGAACACGGTAGATCACCGCTGCTCGGGTCCAAGTAAGGCCATCGCTGCTACCCTCCAGTTGAATTCAAGATAGGCGGGTTGACCATTGACGACCGATTAGCTTCTTGGCTGCGACGTGGAGTCGGGGAGCTATGTTGGAGAAGGACGCTGCTTCTACTTAACTGTTGGTACAGTTGGCTGACTGACACATGGGCCCGACAGGAATCCGAGCCACATGTCAGTTACGCAACTGCACTTGCAGTTAAGTCACTGAAGCTCAGTCTGCTTGAGAAGAAGCTTCTGTTCGGCTCAGCCGGACATAGGTGGGTAGCTTCGGTTAATTAATAATACCTCCCATGCACCCCTTTTTAGTTGAAGAATGTATGAAATGTAATGAAATCCGGCATGTTTATATGAAATCCGACCGTGTATGAATGAATTTAGTTCGATTAGTTCGAATTCTTGTATCACTGGCATTGGAAGAACATGCAGAACAATACGTACTGGCATTATTCCCAGGGTGATCACCTCATTTGCAACAGTTTCACATGTACTCCCTCCGGTCCTTTTTAGTCTACATACAAGTTTTGTCTGCAGTCAAAGTATCTCTACTTTGACCAATCTTATAGAAAAAAGTATGATCTTTCACAATGTGCGAAGTAAAAAGGAACAGAGGGAGTACAAAGAGTTTGAGCAGCTTTTTAGCGTTCCTGTACATTGCAATCAAACACACAGGCCTGGCAATTCATAGAGAACATTCAAAAGAATCGATGATAATGCATCTCAGCAATTCACATGTCAGAGCCAATATTTACTTCACAACTAAAGAATAAAGAAAAATCGATCGACGTTGCTGACAGCAAAGGGCGTCCCATTCGAAAATATCAAATGCATGTCTTCTTGCTAACATCAATGAGCAACATTTGACAAGGTTGTCCCATTCCAAAATATCAAATGCCTATGATTGTAGAATGGGCAGGGTTTGCCATCAGTTCGGACATTGACATGGCACCTCGTGCTAAATCAACTAGCTGTTCTTTTTGTGCAGTTCCACCAAAATCAACCAAATTCGCGCGTAGCTTATATGATTTCGCCCTTATATGTTGCAACGCCTTGAACTTATCGGCGCCTCCTTACTTGTGGTGGAAATGAATGATTCAATGTATTCATGAACATTTTGTGCAGTTCCCATTGAAATCAAGCTAAGAAGCCTTGTTTGCACAAATACAAAAAAAGTGATTAGTATAAAGCAAACTGTACTATGAATTGATAGTGTAAACAGGCACCTACATGGTCCATGTAGAGACCACTTTAAAAAAATGGAACTCACCGGAAAGAATCGTAGAACAACATTGTACTTGCGTATCACAGCAACATAATGGAGATCTGTCAGTCCTTCTGAGCTGAAGTTAGTTTGGTCTTGTGGGGAGTAATGTAACCATCCTTCAACTGCTCCTTCTGATGAGAAGATAGACATGGCTTCTTCATCTTGGCATAATCAGATAGTCACTTCACGTACTCCAAATTCTTCTTCAGAGGAGGATGATCCTGTTGTGCAAAGACAAGAGGACAACTAAATGCTAGTATCCCTGTTTGCTCGAAAAAAAGGAAAGGAAATATTTAAAACAACATAGATGAAGCACTTCTCAAGGACAATACCACTTTCTCATGACAGTATCCAAACAGTAGCACAACACCAATAGATATGACAAAGCTCAATCATATGGATGAAATCCGTGGGCAAGTACCAACCTTTGTCAGGAGGCTTATTGTGTAGAACATACAGATCAAGCACTTCTTCGGAACCATATGTTGCTATCAATTGTGGTCGCCATGCTTACTATATACTCCCCAATTAGTTTAATGTTTCCAACATCTTCTTGTGCAGTTCCACTAAAATATATGGTATCTTCAAAGAAGATCCCTCTTTGCACAAGTAGAGATAATTACATATTACATTAAGAGTGGCATCAAATCAGTGGCAAAACAATCGCTCGTTCCATCCATAGCAATAAATTAAGATGCAAAACTATATCATTACTTGTGTCATCACAGTTCCAGTGCTTCATTACATCACCGGGAGTTAATTTTTTGTTTTTCTTCCGCTTGTTCTTCCCCTTCATCACTTGGTTCAATAACAGACAAGCTTTGCCTTCAATGTAAGATTTGTCATGTCAATTAGCGAGCACAAGTATAGCACTAAACAATGACATTAATTTTCTAATGAAAGTGGCAAAATATAGGCCAACAATTGTGGAATATCCTTATCTTACCTCAATCGGATATTACGGTGCACATACAGATTGGAAGTCTTGTCTCCATTTGTGCAGTTCACTAAAATCAAGCAACATTACCGTACAAGTAGCACAACATATGAAAGCACACTGCACAATCATGTGAAAGAAGGCTAGTACTGACCTCTCATGACGCAGAATTCAAACAACTCACAAGAAGAAGATCTGAACCAAATTTGCTAACATGGATAGGAAGTAAGATCTCCTCTTGTGCAGTTCCACTAAGATCAAGCAATCAAGCAACGTTGTCAGTGTGACATTTTGGTTGAACTACACAAAACACTCTTAAGACAAAAGTGTTTTGTGCAATGCAACAAAAGGTCACAATAGCAACGAGGTGAAGTAGATAACCCTGTTTACACAGAGGTGCAAAGGAAACAACTAGTGGTCAATAATGGTGGATGACATAGAAGCCAACAAAAAGAAGCATCTAACTTATCTAAATGGGAAAGAAAGCAAGACAGTAGCATTTCTCAAACAGTGGCATTGATTAATATTAACAATAAAATTTGTTAAACATGTAATTTGCTTTTAACTGTGGCTTTGCATCAATTTTCCAGCGGCATTATTAAAGGGTGTTTGTTTATAGGGACATTTTGGTGTAGGGACTAAAAAACCCCGTGTTAGTCCCATCTAAACCAAACATGAGGTGCTTTTAGGGACTAAAAGTGGGCATTTGGGACTAAAGAAAGAACACCCTAAGGGAGAGTCTTTTTCGGACTTTTTCCAACAGGTGCCCCTACCCCGCATCGCACCTTGTCTCTATTAGTTCATTACTAGGGGTAACATGGTCTTTTATAGCATGTCATTTAATAATCTCTAGTCCATGTTTAGTCCCTAAAACCAAGCAGGTAGGGACTAGGGAGTTTTTAACCAAATAGGGCCTTAGATTAACAACAACTAAAGAGTTGCACGAGACAGTGGATGCACCAGCACCATGTGCATCTACCGATGTATGAAGGGGTGATGCATAGTCTGTTGCAACAAAGAACAAACAACCAAGGAGCATATTTGTGTTGGTCCCAATTTTGTTATCTTTAGAAACCTTTCCCTATGTGAGTGCAGCAAATCCAGTCCTGCTCAAACTCTACAGCCTTGTTCCCCAAAACAAAAGATCAGTTCGTTATAGATGTGCATAGTGCGTTTGTCATTGTTTTCCCTTTTCGATGAACGTAGGTGCTGGATAGCCAGTCTGTACTAGTACGTTCCCCATTCCTTTCCTCTTTGAACCATGTCCTAGATTCATGCTATACAACTTTCCCCACTACTTTCCCCCATTCCTTTCCTCTTTGAACCATGTCTTAGATTCATGATATACAACTTTCCCCACTACTTTCCCCCTTCCTTTCCTTTTTGAACCACGTCCTAGATTCATGCTATACAACTTTCCCCACTACTTTTCCCCATTCCTTTCCTCTTTGAATGACATCCTAGATTCATGCTATACAACTTTCCCCACTACTTTCCTGTTTGATCCAACACCTAGATTCGAGTTCAGAAGCGGAAAAAGCCCACATGCAGCTAGAGCAATGCATGTGGAATAAGTAAATTATACCTTAAGGTTCTTGGGGTGTGGTTCGGTGGGTGATCGAACGTTGTTCAGCCCACACTATGTATGACGGCAAAGAAGAAGGGGTTAGAGGCCCTACCGACGGCGACAACGTTAAGCCTCCTTCCCTTCCCGGCGGACGGATCCTGCCGGCTCTTTGACCGCAGTGAGGGGAGAGAGAGAGGCAAACGAAGTCTTGTTTAGATCTAGAGAGGGTGAGAGTTTGTGAAGAGAGCAACTACAAGCGTTGAGGCTCCAACGTGTATATATATACTTGAGAGAGAGTGTGTGAAGAGTGCAAACCCTAGAAAACAAGGACCGAGGCTGCAGTGTATACGTGATGAGGTGATTATACGGTCACTACGTGATTGTATAGCTCTGTATCCATACATTTTGACCAGTCAAAGAATCCTCCTGGCACCGCCCCAGATCACTTTCTCTCTCTGTCATGTGGGGCCTACCTATCATTGGGTGGAAGAAAGCAGCCGAACAAAACAAATTATGCTCAAGTGTAGTTATCGAACCCGAGACCTCAAGTTTGATGAGCGAACAGGCTAACCAGCTACACCACCCTCCCATTATGTTCAACGAGAGGAAAAGAACCTTTTATACATTCTTGCATTCGTATGACAAGCATGCCGTGTTTTTTTTGTGTGGGAGTCATTAGGATTTAAATCATAATCATGTCATGTGGCTTTGGTGGTAAGACTATCCATAGTGGGAGTAACATAGGTGGTAACATCACACATCTTTAGGAAAAATAGATGACGTGGTGAGTAATTAATGAGGAAAGAGAGGCATGTGGTAACATATCTAGTTACTGTAACATCACACATACCAAGACAAAATGAGTCTACAATCTAATAAATGAAGTGTTGCACGATACCACACAATGTTACTCCCCACTATAGAGGTGGTAACATAGACTAGTAACATATGCATGTTACTAGTCTAAGTTACTATCCATTGTGACTAGTCTATGGTCTTTTGGGATTTAAAGCAGTGTTGGTAGTACCGAAATAATGCAGCCTTAGTCACCTTACCTCTCTCCACGTAGTACGTTGGGTCCCGCCAGTCAGAGGGTGAATCAAACAAATTAATAACAAAAATTAAAAGCGCCAGTGGTGTATATTACCTCATACATCTCGTTACTGCTCATGAACACTGTCCAATTGATCCCTCTATTCGCTCACGTACTATTTTAAGTGAATCCTTATTATAACATGCACACAATTTTGGGCACTTGTATTCGACCTAAGTCAATGTGCTATTGTATCTCGTACTACTCCCTCTGTCTAGGTGTAATAAGTCACGTTAGAAGGTGCAGCGGGACCAACACTACAAAAAAAGACACATCTGTGACATTTTGGGCCGAACAGAAAAAATGTTGTCATACTTATGACACTTTTATGACGATAATTGTGACAAAACCCGGTATCATCATAGATGTGGTGGGCTCCTACTTCTATGACAAAAAATCATGACAGAAAATGGTCTTTTCATCTTGGTTGGGCCGAAGACGCAGCTGCATGACATTCTTTGGGCCGTCCATGACGGAAAAAACCATGGTAGAAGCAAGGGCGATGAAAATTTCGGTGAGTTCCCGGTTACAGTGGGTGGTCGGGGGACGAGCGATGCGCGTTTCTCTCGTACACGTATGCGTGTGTGTGCCAGGCGTTCGGCTCTAACTGAACCCGAGCGAGGTATTGGGCTCTAACTTAACCCAAGCGATTGTGCTAGCTGCATTACTGAACCCGAGTGATTCCTTCACTACTGCTGCTAACTGAAGTCGATTGAACCCTGTTGCCTCCTTCCCTTGCTGAATAGTGAGTGTTGTTGGGGGGGTTTGGATGAACAGTTCCTGGTGGGGGTGGATGAACAGCACCCCGTGGTGTTGCCTCTGGATGAACAGGACCCCGATCGAGCCGGTTGGGGCTGGATGAACAGGACCTCGTGGAGGGCTGGATGAATAGGACGACCCCGTGGAGGGCTAGTCGAACAGTAGCTGGTGGATGGTTGGATGAACAGTAGCCTGTGGAGGGGTGGTTGAATAGGACCTCGTGGGGAGGGCTGGTTGAACAGTAGCCAGTGGAGTAGCGCGTGGTGGAGGGTGGATGAATAGGAGCCCGTGGATGAACAGTCACAGGTGGAGGCTGGAGGAGGTCGACGGTGGAGGAACAGTAGCCCGTGGAGGCCGGAGAAGGTCGACGGTGGAGATGAACAGTATCCCGTGGAATCCTGTTTTGCGGTACGCCACACCCCTCCCAATGAACAGGACCCATGTTTCGACCATAGCGCTCTAACACAAGTCTGTTTCCTCCGTTTTACGGTACGCCACACCCCTCCCGATCAACAGGACCCTGTTTCGACCGTAGGAGGTCCAACAGAAGTCTGTTTCCTCCATTTTGCGGTACGCCAGACCCCTCTCGATGAACAGGATCCCGTTTCAACCGTGGCTGGTCGAACACAAGGCAGTTTCCTCCGTTGCACGGTACGCCAGGCCTTGTTTCCATCGGCTGTTTCATCCAAGCCCTCCCGATGAACACGACGATGCATTCCATTCCGACCGAGCCGGTTGGTTCCCCATGAAAACAATGACGACGCGGTTTCTCTGTTCCGACCCAGCCATGTACATGAGACCTGGCCATACATATGCGCGAGTAGGCGTTCGAGACCCCACCCATATGTACGCACGTGGCCGTATTTACCTTCTTGCACCCTCGCCGTTGTATGTACGTGTATACGCTACGTGTGCGCCTCTACTATGACACGTGCGCGCCTCTACTATGACACGTGCGTGCCTCTACATCGACCAGTATGTACGTACACGTTCGCGACCAGAATGACAACGCTACATACGCTTAGACCAGGTGGGTCCCGACTGTCAAGCACTTCCTCACATGGGTCCCAGCAGTCGGGGGGAGAATCTTTTTTTTGACCAGACGCACTTCCTTGCGTGCGAAGAAGTAGCTGGTGGGTCCCAGCCGTCAGGGGGACACATTTTTTCGCGAAATACGGTTGCCCGTCCGGTGGGTCCCTGCTGTCTGGTGGAGGAATCATTATTTTCTGTGTAATAAGGAGGCACTTCCTTGCTGTGGCCGTGGACCCAGCTGTCAGCCTCTCCACGTACAGTACTCTTCCAATGGAAGTCAGTCGTTGACCACATTGACCATGCCACGCTGAGAGCACCAAGGCGATGGACATCGGCGAGGCCTAGGAAGGGGACGACGCAGAGCCGGGGAAGACGCGACAGTGGATGCCCACACAGAGAGGAGTACGAGGGTTCACTGGTTCGGCTGTGGTGTGAGGCTGCCATTGCCGCAGAATAACTGGGGGTGTGGGTGAGTAGAGGGATGGCCTGGCCATCGGTGGGAGTAGTAGGGGGTGGTGAGGCCTCCACGGCATCACAGCCGGCCATGGGAGGCAGGAGCATGCGGCACGACCGGCACTGGTTTGGGCGGTTGGAGCAAGAAGACCAGAGGTTGAAGAAGCACTACGCCGTTGGATGAACATCGTACGGTAACTAGAGCTACAATCGTTCATATTGACAAAGCCCTCCATCCCCGTCAACTTGGTAGGCCCACAAGTAAGCCTCCCACTATGCTGGGTTCCAGCTAGCAGGGGGAGTATTCTTTTTTTGTGCGTAATAAGGAGGCACTTCCTTGCGTGCGAAGATATAGCTGGTGGGTATGACCTGTCCGCGGGGGGCACATTTTTTTCGTGAAACACAGAGGCCCTTCTGGTGGGTCCCAGATGTCAGGTGGAGGAATCATTATTTTGCACGTAATAAGGAGGCATTTCCTTGTGTGCGGCCGTGGACCCAGCTGTCAGCCTCTCCACGTACAGTCCACGTCCGGTGGATGTCGTTCGTTGACCATGTTGACCAGGCCACACCGAGAGCACCATGGCGATGGACCACGGTGAGGCCTAGGAAGGGAACGGCACGGAGCCGGGGAAGACTCGGCAATGGTTGTCCACGCGATGGGGAGTATGAGGGTTTACTGGTCCAGCTGCCGCCGCCAGAAAATAACAGGAGGTGCGGGTGAGTAGAGGAATGGCCTGGCCAGCAACGGAGTAGGGTGGGGTGGTGCGGCCTGTGCAGCAGCATAGCCGGCTATGGGAGGCGGGAGCAGATAGTCCCACCGGCGCTGGTTTGGGCGGCTGGAGCAAGAAGATCAGATATTGAAGAAGCAGTCACTGCTGCTAGAATCGTTTGTGGACTAAGTTGACAAAGCCTTTCGTACACGTCAACCTAGTAGACCCACAAGTCAGCCTCGAAATCTGTCCCAAACAGCATACAGCCTGAAATTTCTAGCCATATTCAAATTAATTTCAAAACTAAATATACCTTAATTTAAATTCAATGAAATTTTACCCGCACAAAAACAATGAAATTTAAAAAACCAAAATCCGAAAGAAAAAAGTATTTTGGAACTAATTGCCTGTTTGTTGCATTTTTTTCATTTTATAGCCCATTTATTATTACTTATAGCCCATTTCTTATTACTTATAGCCCACTTTATGGGCAAAATCCATCCCTCCTCATCTTGAAAGATTTCCGGCCCAGCAGGGCGTAGAAAAGCAAGTAGGCCTATGTTGGTTATTCTGCAAAAAATAAAATAGCACGCTAGCCATTTTCAGAAAGGAAAAAAACAAACTGGGCTGGTCATGTGCTAAACATATGAAATAAAAGCCTAGGCTAGATGGGCCATAGCTCCCGCACAACCCAGTTGATACCCTTCTCCGTCCCAAAAAAACAAATTACTGCGCACGCTGTTGGGTCCCTACTATCATCCTCACCATGTACAATCATCTCCTTATTCCTCTCGATTGTTGACCATGTTGACAACACTAGAGGGCGGCGCCGCGGCGAGTGAACCAAGGCGGAGGACGATGGTGAGGCCTCGGACGGGAACGAACAGGAGCCGGGGAAGATGCATAGAGTTTTGGGGTGCCATGTGGCCAGAATACGTGTGCGGCAGCACAACCAGCTGTGGGAGGCGGGAGCAGGCGGTCCCGTTGGCGTTGCTTTGGCTTTGGCGGCTCGAGGAAGAAGAGACTGAAGAAACACGCCAGACGTTGAATGTCAATCCAACGGTCAAGGTTGGCACAATCGTTTGTTGACTAAGCCGACACCATTAGCATACTTTTTTATATATATGAAGAAAAGAAAAATTGGGCTCGTTCGCCTGATAACATTCCTGAAACAGCGACCGTTCGATCCTGTGTCGCAACTAAAACTGCGAGGAAAATGCGTTCGTCTGTCGTCCTCCTCCCAGAGAACATTCGCCACATAAGTGACTAGCACCCTTGGTTTTCAACCGAGAGGTCTTGGGTTCGAGTCCCAGGAACTCTCAATTTTGTCCTCCTTCCTTCCTCGCAAAAAAGAAAGAAAATCAAAGACTTGAGAAGGCATATAGAACAAGCTAGTGTACCAGTAAAGAGACATTGCTGAGTTTTAGAAAAAGAGAGACGTGCTCCTGTAGCTAGTTCGAATCCAAACCTAGACTATGACTATATATGGTGCTATGCTACTCTACAAGTAATGAAACTGGCATATCCAACATTCGCTTCTCCTCTTCTCTACTTACTCTGCCTAGCATCGGAAGCTCTCGCCGCAACAACCATGTCCGCTGGCTGCTCGTCCACCTGCTCTTCAGCAGGAAACAACCAGATATGCGCCAAGTCGCCACCTGTACCATCCCCTATGGGTCTCATCACACCCAGGCGGCACACGCACTGTAGCCGGTTGCTCATCGTAACCCGCTACTGTTGGTGTGGTGCCACTGCTGCAAATCACGCAGATTCATCCGTCGAGTCTCAACCACAATCCTCAACCCTGGCCGAGTCTTCTACAAATGCCCGAATCATGGGGTAATAATATGTTTAAGTGTTGTTCTGCTGCTTTCAGTTGCTGATTTTTTTAATAGTTTGGTTGATGATCTTCGATTTTGATTCGTGCAGAAAAGGGAAGATTCATGTGATTTTTATTTCTGGGAAGTTGCTGATGTGGGGGAATGCAACTATGCTGATTATTTGGTTAGCTGAGGAATCCCAATACCAGCAGGTTGGGGTGTTGGACAAGTAACTGAAGGAACGACAGAAGAGGAAGATGGAGAGCAGAAGGTTAAAGATGCAGTTCCTCTGATCATGGTCAGGCAATAGATGCTGAACGGCCTTGACAGCAATGAGGAGATAAAAGAGCTTGTGAAGATAATGGGCAAAATCCATGTGCTCTGTAGGATGATTGTCTCTTTATTAGCAGTGTATGTAGCACTCATGATGTATTCAGTGGCTATGACATGAGCACTTTGCTGAAACTAGTAATGAATGAAACCTGTGTAGCAGGCTGGGCGTAGTGTTGTGAACAT
Organism: Triticum dicoccoides; assembly: GCF_002162155.2. Taxonomy (NCBI): domain Eukaryota; kingdom Viridiplantae; phylum Streptophyta; class Magnoliopsida; order Poales; family Poaceae; genus Triticum; species Triticum dicoccoides. Next base: position 431,742,383 of record NC_041381.1, read on the forward strand.
CTAATGGTTTATATTAACGGAAATCAGGGGGTATCCCCTTTTTCTCATAAATAAATAAATAGCAGAGGACCTTTTGGTAATAAATAAATAAATTACCAGAGGCCCTGTCGGGTCAGCTTTGTTCTCATTCGAAGACGTCGAGCAAATTGCAGTCCAACAGCAAAGTATGTCATCAAATTCAAGTTTCATAGCCAAATATGATTACAACTAAACAATAATATCATCATGTTTTAGTTGTCATACAATCATCAAACACAAATCTGCATACATTACAAGTGATGTTCCCACAGCAAAATACTAAACAACACGTTCATTAGGTTTCAGTTGTCATAGCAAACACAATTTCACATAGTTGATAAAAATGTCTTCTTACAGGAAAATACGACAAAAGCAATCTAATCATCATCCGCAGCAGCAGCGTCAACATCTTCGCCCTGTGTATCAGTCTGAATCGTAATTCACCATGGTGTCATCTTCTTCTTGATCCTCAATGTCCTCGAACATTGGCTTCTTCTTGATCAAATCTTGTATGTCGAGAGCACGACAGGCAATATTTTCGCCCGCGTCATTGACGTGATGGTTCTCAGAGATATTAGGAACATCTGTGTTATCTTGTACATCATGAGCAGTGTAAGCATCATCTTGTTGTGCAACTTCATTAAACCAATTCCTCTGGTCAAACCTTTGCAATACTCTCCAGTCATTGCTACATGCAAATGTGTCTTCCAACAAAAATATTTGTGTTGCTTGATTTGCCAAAATAAAAAGCTCGTTGGTCTGGTACACCACCTTAACATTCATGGATTTGAAATAATCATCAGCTCTGAGTTCTGCCATCCTGGAAAACAGGTTATACCAACAACAGCACAACAGAACCACACACTGATGATCCTTGAAATTGGAGATATACTGCAACTGAACAATGTCTGTTATGTCAGCATACATTTCAGTTGTATCTTTGTCGTACGTATCCGTGCTCATGATGGCACAGTTTTGTGTCTTCCTGCCTTCGTCGCGTGAAAGGGTGTTGTAGCGCACATCTCCAACAATGCAAGATTCATAATGTCTTACCCGAGTATCAGGACCCATTGCTAGTGAGTAAAGGTCATCATCAACTGCCTGCCCATCCTCCCGCATCTTCTTAACCTATGGTTAGAAAATAGACAAGCTGATCATTTTATGTACTCAATATATTAAAAAACTAACAGTGCAATTCAAAATCTTACATGGCTCTTGAACCATTTCGCAAATCCTTCCATAACCAGTTTGTCAATGTTTCTTGGAATTTGCAGCAGTAACTCCTTTTCGTAGATGCTGCACAACATAGTGATCGCGTCAAACATCTAAATATATAAGAATGTGCTGTAAATTTAGTAGATTACGATGTATAAGCTGCAGTACTTAGCACTTACTTGATATAAGGTAGTATCTCAGGATAGTTATTCAACACATACCAAACCATTTTGCCCAAATCTTTAGGTTTGTCCTCTTGTCTACTCTTCCCGGTAACTCGAACAGAATAATCGAAAACATTGAGCCCGGAATTGTCTTCACCCACCTCTTTGCTAAGCTGATCAGTTGTTTCAATGTATTTTGAGCAGAATGTCAATGCTTCTATAGCAATGTAGGCCTCTGCAATGGAACCCTCGGGTCTAGCTCTGTTCCTAACATAACCCTTGAAAGTGCCTAGCTGCCTTTCAATAGGGTACATCCATCCATACTGTACTGGACCTCTAAGTAGTGCCTCATCAGGTAGATGAACAACCAAATGCACCATCACATCAAAGAAGGCTGGAGGATATATCTTCTCAAGGTCGCATAGGATAATTGTTATCTTGTCTCTAAGACGCTCCAAAGCATCTATCCTGATATTTCTATTGCAGAGTTTCCTGAAGAATTGTCCCAACTTTGCAACTGCTCTATATAAGTCAGGGCGGCCCAATCCTCTAAGGATAACAGGTAAAACCCTTTGAAGTAGGACGTGGCAGTCATGAGTTTTCAACCCTTGTACCTTGTTTCCATCTGCACTGGCTCAACTTTCAGGGTTGGAAGCAAATCCATGTGGGAATCTCACACGTGACAGGACCTCGCAGAATTCTTTTCTTTTTACCTTGTCCAAGACGTACACAGCTAATGCCATATCCCATGGTTTACCTTCATCTTGCACCTGCAAATCTTGTCTGATACCCATGTGTGTCAAATCAATTCTAGATTTTAAGGTATCTTTTGTCTTGCCTTCAATATTAAGAAGTGTGCCGATAATGCTGTCACATATATTTTTCTTGATGTGCATCACATCAAGATTATGCCGCAGATCCAAATCTTTCCAGTACTCCAAGTCCCACAAAGTGGACCTGCGGGTAAAGAATAATCTCTCTTCTGCCCTGCCACGCTTCCTTTTCCCGCTACCATTACCAGGATGGTTTCCTGCTGTAATATGCCTGACCTTCTCTAATTCCACTTGCAACTCATCAGCGGTGAGCCTCTTTGGCGCATCACGGTTTTCATGCTTTGGATTGAACACATGTCTTCGGTATTTTCTAGAATGCGGCTTGTCCTTGTCAAGGAGATGGCGGTGTCCAATGTAACAGATCTTGCTAAGTATTGCGTATGAAAGCGGATTCCTGTCACAACGAACACATGCATTGTAACCATGTGTCGTTCGCCCTGACATAGTGCCCAAGCTGGATAATCATGGATGCACCAAATTATAACAGCACGCAGTAAGAAATCAGCTAGTGGGCTTCTATATAGGTCTCGAGTGAGAACACCCCTCCATAGCTATTGAAGTTCCTCCACAAGAGGCTCCATGAATAAATCAAAATCCTTTCCAGGACTTTTTGGACCTGGGATGAGCAAGGCCATCATGTAGTTTGAGTCTTTGGTGCAAACATTTGGAGGCATGTTGGAAGGGATAACAAGCACTGGCCACATGCTATATGTGGCACTCCGGTGGCCAAATGGGTTAAATCCATCTGAAGCTAAGCCAAGTCTAATGTTTCTCGGGTCAGCAGCAAACTTTTTGTGTTTATGATTGAAGCTTTTCCACTCACTACCATGAGATGGATGGCTCATTACATTCTGATCTCTGTACTCCTGGTTCCTAGAATGCCACAGTACATCCTCTCTTGTTTCAGCATCATGAAACAACCTCTGCAATCTTGGTATAATTGGAAAATGTCTCAGAACATTATGAGGAATCCTATTAATAACATCGCCATCTTTCCATCTTGATGATTTGCATTTCAGGCATTCACTTAAGTTGGCATAATCCTTCCGGAACAAAACACAATTATTCTTACAAACATGGATCATATCATATCCAATTCCAACTACACGAAGGAAATTCTTCATTTTACTGGAGGTGTGTGGCAGCTCAGACGCATCTGGGAAAGATTTGTGGAAAGCAGCCAACATCGCATCGAATGATTTGTTGGTCATCCGCTCAGATGTCTTCACCTGAAGAAACGTGACCATAACTGAGAATACTGACAGCTTATTTCCTGAGGTGACAGCCATGTTGCATTGTTCCAACATGCGGGCCCACCGTTTTTCTTCTGCAGGTGAAAGTTCATGAAATGTACGAGCATTTCATAGCATTGTTTCAATGTTGGTCAAGCTCACTGGCTCCGCCACCACCACCTCCTCCACCTCTTCCACCTGAGCATCAGGTAGATCAAGATGGTGATCTGCTGCTTCCACGTAGTCAGTAACATTGACGTTCATAGCTTCACCATGATGAACCCACCTAGTATATGTGACCGACATCCCATACAAGTGTAGATGATTTTGCATAGTTGACTGGGGTCTTGTAACTAAATTCATACAACTGCTACACGGGCAGAGCACATCTGATTTCAGACCACCGTACTCAGCTCTGATAAAGTTCATGAAGTTTTCAACCCCCTCGACATATGCAGCGGAGAATCTTTGAGCAGAAGTTATCCAAGTCCTGTCCATCTATTAGACATACAAATTAGTTCTTCTACTAGATATTACAGGAAAAACATATATGCTTTTTTATGAAGTCCAGAAAAAGTACCTAGGTCGATGTCTAAAGCTATGGCAAGATATTTGGACGAGCAAATCTAAGTAACGAAATATATGTAAAGCTAATTCAGCAAACATATTTGAGTGCTAAATTATGGCAGGCTTTTTCAGCAGTCAATGAGGCCGAGCACACATCCATCGAACTATTGAAGGCCATCACAACAACAAAGATCGAGTATAAAACGGTGTAGAGCTATTTCACCTAACAGATTGGCTATTGGACCATGGCAATCTACATCACAATAAATATATGGCAGAATATTTTAGCAACTAATCAGCCTTGGCATGCCATCTCAGCTAAGCAGATTGAGTGCACAACAGGGCAAGGAAGCTTCTTAAGCAGAGCATATTGACTGTAAACTACTTCGGCAAATAGTGAGATTAACTGCGTCTATCAGCTAACATTCAGCGCTACATTGGTATGCATCGGGCCTCAGTCTAGAATACTGTGGGAAAAGCTGACCACCGTGCGTCTCCACATGAGCGTCACCAGCAGTGGCGGCGCTGACTGTCGTGCGCCTCCACAAGAACGTCGCCAGCAGTGGCGGCGCGGCTAGAGGACGGCAGGCTACGAGAGCGTACTGTGGGAGCGAGAGGATCGTCGTGCGTCCCCTCGACAAACCGCGGCACCGACGTATCGGCACGGCGGGGAGGGCGGATTTGGCAGAGCGAATGGAGTAG
>NC_041381.1:431747564-431756189 GCF_002162155.2 Triticum dicoccoides
TGGGGAATATTATTGGCTAGTTGGCCGAAGGGCGGTTGAATTTAGGATTTGGAGGGAACTTTGGGGGGGAGGATTTTCACGCGGTGGGCGGGGGGAGTTTGGTGCATGGTCGGTTTCTCCAAGTGCAGTCCCACATGTCAGTGAAGAGGCAAGCCGAAGTGCGTTCCGTTTGCGTGAGCCGTGTGTAGGATCGAACGTGTGTGGGGTGCAATGCGACCGCAACAGGGATGCTATGAGTGTACCGCATTTTTTCCTTTTAAACTAGGTGCTTCGCCCCCTAAAAAAACTTGGTGCTTCGTGTGATCCATCAATACTACTACTAGTACGCGGTCGGGTCTTTTCCTGCGTGATATGCTAGGAGGTTGGCTTAGTTGGGTTTTTTAGGACGTGTAATGCTACACCTACATAATCCCAGTTATGTAATTAATGTAATATGAAACGTGTGAGCAGTTGATTGTAGATTGGGGGAGGGAGGGGCCCAGCACCATGAATATCAGGGGAGGAGAGAGAGAGGCAATTTACGTTAACCCTTTCGTAGGTTCCCGTAGATGTAGAAAGATATGAAATGCGTGAATGTGTAGTGGACGTACTATTGGAGTGCCTAAGATAAATTGTGTATGTATAGACCCTATGTGCTTATTTACTTCGCATGTTAGCTTTGTGTCAGTTCAATAAAAAGCAGAGTTGGTGATGATGGTGTGCCTGTCATCCTACAATATAGGCCGTCCGATCTATATCTAACGGATAGGAAGGAAACTATGACACTTTACCCGTACTCCTCTCCACATTTGCAGATAAGCCTTCCCTCGTTCATCATTTTCTCCCACAAGATCTTGATGTTCGGTGCAATGCACGTGCATCTTGCTAGTACTCCTACAATATACTATATTATTGTGAAATTTCATATACACCGGCCGAGATTAATGCAAACACGACAGATTTTCATTACATTTCGAACTTTTATAGGACAGAAAAGTAAAACAAACCCGACCCTAAACCTATTCTATGGCGGCGACCGACGTCCTCCATCTGTGATCTCTATGTATGGGGGCAGGGTTCAAGACCCGTGAAGTGAAGGTGCGGTCTCCGGCGAGGAAGAGTAGAACACGGGATACAGACCGGCCAGTTGGTACACCATGCCCTACTCATCCTCGGAGGAGTCCCCGACCTTGGCGGTGCCGGACGTTGGACGGCGGCAAGTAGGACGCGTGGCTGACAATGCTCCCATCATCGGCCGCCAGCGTGGCCACTGCTTGTCCGGTCGCGTCCGTGTCCGGCTATGCCGCTATTGCATTGCGAGAGGCGACTTGAGCGAGGGCGGCGACCTGGAGCTTCATCCCGCAGAGTGTTCTCACTTGCGGTCATGGCGGATGTGGTGCTAGGTAGGAGGACGATGCGCTCTGGTGTGGAGGTTAGCTGGGCGTTGCCGCTCCAAGTAGAGCATTCCGGTGAGGCCAAGCGTCCGGGTGCGTCATTAAGTCACTGGAGTTGGTTCCTCGGGCACCGAGCCTCTTAACGACGGCATACGAACAGACGGCACGAATGTGGGCAGCTGGCGCCGGCTGGGAACGCACCGCACAACGACGCGAGGGAGGAGGGTTTTTGGTGTCCCAGGGTAGTTAGCTGCGGTCATGGCAACGTTGGAGATGCCCTTTTCTCACATGCGATCCTCACATGCCATTGAAAAAGCAAGACGACCCGACATGGTCTCATGTCCTAGGGATGCAGTTGGATGTGCTACACCACTCCGCGGACGCGGCGCGGCGCCCCGTGCATCCTCGATGAGCCGGGTGTTGGGGTGTGTTTGGATTGTGGCCAAAGTGCACCTTACCAAAATTTTGGTCATGACCCAAAGATTGGTCTTTGTTTGGATGGTTGCCATTTTTTTGGCATGCCAATGAACTCTAGCCAGCTCTAGTTCATTTTTCTTGCCAATGTCGGCCAAATCATGGGCAACCAAAACCTCAACCAGAATTTTGGCTAGCCAATGCTTCGATGGGGCAACCATGGGCACAAACCAAACATACTGCTGGTCGTGCCACAGCGCTAACGCCACCCTTGGCACACTGAAACCGACCGTGTCCAGCAACGATGAGCGTGTTGCTCACCGCGGTCGCCGTGTCCAGAAGCGGTGTTGGAGATGCACCACGTTGCTGCCCCTCATGACCCACATTAACGATTTCCGATGGCGAGGAGGTCGTGGGCCAGCTCCTCCATTGGACTAGTCTGCGCTACGTCATCCCAACAGGTGTGCCCCACATGTCGGTTTCTCTGTTTTCCCGGCCATATTCGAGCGTCAGTGCTCCGCATTGCGCATTAGGCCTTTCACTATGTAGGCCAAGTGAGAAAACTTATTGTTTATTTGAGCCGTTCAAGTATAATCATGTGGCGTTTGCTTATTTCTCATTCCTCTCCAACCCTCTTCTCCATCGATCATGCCACCCTCCGGTCGAGTCCATCCTCCCCCATGCCTCATTTAAACATTCCACCGAGTATTATTCGCATGTGGGCCTAGACCATGCTTGTATTGCCAACGTTGTAATTTGTCTGACATGCATACAAACAAACGGTTCGTTTAAAGTTTCACTTTGCCTCCACTACGTGTCGATTCACATCTTAGTTTTGACATCCATTTGGTTCATGCCCCGACACATGTTGACGAGATCGATTGATGTTGAGAGATCAATTGCGTGTTGTGCAAGGAGATAAAGGTTTGGTCTGTTTCTATGATAGAAATGACCCACGCGGCGGGGGAGGGGGGTTCTGTGGGGATCAGAAGGAGTATATTGTACGTTCATAAGCGAAACGAACGTATTGTACCCACCCTAGTCCTCTTTCAATCAATCTCCGGACCCCGAGATGAAATCGAGAGAGAACGAATGGGGGCATGGGTGATACCTAAGGCGGATTCAAAATTTTGAACTGGTGATCATAGCATCCGCAAAACATATATAAAGGGTATTCAATGTTCGTTTCGTTTTTGAATGTACAATTACTCCCACCAATCCTTTCTAGTTTACATATAAGTTTTATGTGTAGTCAAAGCATCTCTACTTTGATCAAACTTACAGAAAAAAGTATCAACATTCAACAATGCCCAATCAATATTGTTAGATTCGTACGTACTCCTAGATTTGTACTCGAGATGGTTTCCAATTTGTTTTCAACCACGTGAATGTGCTTGTTCTCGCGCATGATCTTCCTACTAGGATTTCGCCACGTATAGCCAGTCCAATAGTAACTTTTTTAAGTTCCGTGTCCAATAGTACTAGTGGAGTACTGACAACATCTGTACTAGAGTATGCAATGCTCATAGTATTACTCCCTCCTTCCATTTATATAGGGCCTATGTGGAGGAGAGAGATGTGAAAAAGTAAGGGGAGTGAGCTCTCATGCAAGAGCCTAGCTATATACGCATTCCTAGTTAAATACAGTAAATATGAAGAAAGAGGTAGAGAGGAGATGGAAAAAAGTACTAATACAATAGCCAACCTTATAGTTTTTTTTGCGGGAAATAGCCAACCTTATATCCCACACTACTGTATGAGTGCATATAATAGATGATGGCTATAGATTTCATGGAAGTTCCTTATAGCCATCGACTGGCTATATTATTAACCATGCTCTAATGCGTCTTTCAAAATCTCATTTGACTATTCATAAGATTAATAGTACATGAGATGTATAATGTGAAAATTATATCATTGGAAGCTCCTTTCACATACGAATTTGACCGTATGCTTTGTGTAAGTTGCATGTCATATATTATTACTCGAACATTTGGTCAAAGTTAACCTCGAAAAACATATTAGGCCATGTATAGTAAATGGAAGGAGGGAGTAGTAGTGGAAGTGGATCCTATGACGTAGGTATCCCTGCCTTACCCTCCCTTTTGGTCACTTACTGGCGGACCCCATGCTTGCTAGGCCCCGCATGCCAGTTACTCAATGGGTTCGGCCACATCAGGGGATCCTCATCTGTAGTATACTCCCTCTGTTTTTATATACTCCGCATAAAACGGAGGGAGTGGTAGTATAAATGACGTGGGCAGGGGAGGGGGAGGGACATCGGTTTGCTCTCAACTGTGGTCCCACAAGCGAGCAAAAACGCAAGACGAAGCGCATTCCATTCAGGGAGCAACATGGAGGGTCCAGCGTGCCGAGGTGCAACACGAACGCGACAAGAGCGATGTACAGTCAAAACCGATTGACCAGTCGTCACCGGATCCACTATTCACACCAGAACCTTCACTGCTCGGCCTATGCCAGCCACTACCCCAAAACCACACCTAATCTCTAGCCCATTCCCCCACCTTTCGATCACCTAGCCTGCATCAAGCGTCCCCTAGTTTGCTGGAAAGCCATGGTGCGCCGCAAGATCACGTACTACAAGATGCTGATGCCGAAGCGGCGCACAGAAATCGCGGCAGCGGTTGGTGCCACAGACCTTCATTCCCAAGCTCGCTTTGCGGCGGGCCAATCCCCGAGTTCTCTGGAGCCAAGCTACGAGGAGGAGGAAGCCGATCCAATGTTCATGGCGGAGGTCGTGGCGCAAAAGGCCCCCGATGGGTATGATACGATGGACGTCGACTTCATGCCGGCGTCCGAGTCCCCCATGGTGCAGGCAGACCGGCGGTTCAACCTGGCGATATTAAAGGAGGACCGGGAGGCAGAGGCTCAACTCGACATGGAGCGCGCGCATTTCGCTGCCATTGGGGCTCTCCTGCAGGCGGAACCGGATGTCGTGGATGTGAACCGGGCGGCGGAGGCTCAACTTGAGGCGGAGCGCGTGTGTGCCGCTGCCATCGAGGCCCTCCTGCAGGCGGAACCGGACGTCCTGGACTTGAACCGGGCGGCGGAGGCTCAACTCGATGCGGAGCGTGCGGATGCCGCTACCATAGAGGCCCTCCTGCAAGCAGAACCGGACGTCCTCGACTTGAACCGGGCAGTGCTCTCGTCCGTGCAGAGCGCCCACATGCTCCGTGTGAATGAGTAGCTGGAGGCCGAGGACAACCACGGTGCAGAGACACACGTTGGCAGCTACGGCTGGTTGACGCCAGCAACCAAAGACGAGGGTCGTCTCGATCCGCGAGCAGTGATACTTTTTCTTTATGTTGTTTTCATGGATCTTTTGTTGTGTAATAACAAATATTGTTATGCAAGTCGCCTGACTTTCATCATTTGGGTCAGTCTACCATTTCAGGTGGTTGGATGAATATCCTACGTCTCCTAACCCTTCTTCCTCACCTCTTCTTCTTCCCCAACAGACCACCGCACGGGCCGCACGGATCCTCCCCAACATGTTGTTGGATAAACATACTTTACGAACAAACATTATGTGTCAACGGTAGGATGGCTGAGTTTGGTTTGTTCACATGCGACAACACGTGTCAGTGAGGGTGCGTTCCCTTGGCTGGGTTTGCGGCATGCATGAGCGACTGTGTGATGCTGCGGTGCGACCACGGCGTGCAGGAGCGACCGTGTGCGGGTGCGGTGCAATTGCGACAGCCATGCACAAGTGTACCTCCTTTTCATTTTGAAAACTTTAGGCAAGCTTGGCAAAAAAGTGTGGCAAAGTATGGCAATGCAAGGCCTAGACCCAAACAGGATAAGTGTGTACATACTAGGAGTACTAGTGTTAAAAAAGAAAGGCAGATTTTTCCTTCGCGGGATTAATCGATACAAATCCTCGTTTAACGTGTCAATTAATGCGTATTTTTTTTCTCCAAAGCCCAAAGAGCTAACCATCTCACTCCTCATCACTTGATTAATGCAGCGCCATGCAAACCAACCTTCTCACTTCCGCATGCATGCAGGGTATATTAATGTTCTTGGTTGCTAGTATGAGGCAAACCCCATCAATTTTGCCTCTATTAGTGTTAGTGGCCTTTTGCAAATTGTAATTTTGATATACTGGCCTTGTGTACAAAAAATGGAGGTAGTAACTATATTTGACTTCCTTCCCATTGCGGTGACGTCGATGATATCTCGAACGTTGTGGTTTGGCGAAGTGTGTTCGACGGAGAACACCATTGAGGGAGACCACGGTAAGTCGTTCATAAGTGTCGCCTGCAAGCCGAGACAACCGCCTTATTTGCATCCAGGAAGTCCGTTGAACCAAAGGATGCGTAAATGTACTAGTACTACTAGTACACAATAGCTTCGTCCATCCAGCTAAGTGTAGTGAGGTGGTTTCTCGAAGAAGACGATGGAGAAGTGGAGTCAGCGAAGAGTGAAATGATGGTTGCTTCATCTGTGCTTTGTGATTTGACGCCTCACTGATTTGTGATTTGTGATAGAAGGGACAGGGGAGTAGACTTTGTGCTCTATACTGTACATGCGTCCAAGCACGGGAGAAAGAGGAGAGACGTTGCATATTTCTATTCCTTCATTCAATCAATCAATCAGGGAGCTTCGATTCCATCTTTTTGGCTTTGGCAGCACCGTCCACAATGGTCTCCACGATGCCAAAAGATATTTTCACATTTGGCTACACATTGTGGATGCCCTTAACCGTACCACTTGGTTTTGCTCCTGTGTGCTATCTATACAAATCTCAATTATATTGATCTAAAAAATTATAGAATCAAGATTAGTAAAAAGGAGGTGATTTTGCCGCGCGGATGGCGGGGGAGGTTTCTTATTTTTGGAGGACGTTGTCCTGGTGGTTTGCTAACATGCGGTCCCACGTGTTTGTGCTTTACCAAGCCGATCCGCGTCCCACATGAGGTAGAACAACGGTAGAAGCAACACGTGGTTAACTTGAAGAAGATGAGGGAGAAGTGGATTCAGCAACGAGTGAAATGATGGTTGCTTCGACCCTCCAACTTCTTTTTTTATCATTATTACTTCGTCCCTCCAACTTAACTGCGGGAAAGGTGCAGCTTTGTGATTTGACGCCTCATTGCCATTACTACGCCAGCGCCATGACTGGGGTGCTTCACCCCGGCTGCTCTGCACTGTATTTTGGTATGGCACGTGGACCCAGTAGCTTGATGTCCCACATGTCGGCGAAAGGGACTAGAAGATTTATGAAAGCGAGCGCTCCACCCTTACAACAAAGGTACACGACATGGCGGCCCAGTGAACTTTCACTTGTACTGTATAGTACTATAGTTTCGCTGTTTCGCACGATCCATCGATACAAACCCGATTAAACAGGAAAGGGCGGGATTTTTCCCGCACGGTAGATGATACTGGTCATACATTTCAAAGGCAATTTTAATGTATGCAAACTGAATAATTAAGTAACAATATGATATCTAGTAAAACTAAAAACACATATGATTTATTGTGTTAGAGTGTAGTAGTAGTGCTGTATTGCATAGTTGTTATATGTAACATGCGAGAACGTGTAGAGATGTAGTTTTGGAGGGCCTACAGGGAGAAATGCGTAATACGGTCACCGAACTTCAGAATAAGCTGATTACGGTCACTATATACGTTTTGCGGTGATTATACGATCACTTGCTCACGGTTCAGCATCGGATTGCACTTTGTTGACCGGCCAAATAGTCTGTGTGGCACCATGTTGACTAGTTAAATTGACCATGTTCCTTGTGGGTCCCACCTATCAGTTCGCATAGGGAAAAGGTCAGATAAACACAAATTTACGCAGGCGCGACAAGACTCCAACCCGTGCGCGGGAATCACCTGGTTGTGTATGTGTCTGTCAGGGCCTGATGTGTGCGCATGCACGTGTAGGTTGAGCACTTGAGCGTGAGAGTGTGTGTTGGTCGTGTGGTGTACTGGTGTGTGCATGCATGCGTACATGTGTGCGTGTGAGTATTGCGTGTGTGCGTGGCTGCGTGTGTATATGTGAGTGTTGCGTGTGTGCATGGCTGCATGTGTTCCTGTGAGTGTTGCGTGCATGCAGTTCGTGTGCATGTGTGCGTGCGTGTGTATAATCACCACACCAGCTCCTGTGTGTTAAAATAGACGGCTCAGCATACGAATACAAGGCCATCTTATCTGATGTGCCCACGGTCATGACTGCAAACCACCGTCCAATATTTTTTGTCGTTTGTTTTCATTCTTACTAGTAAGATGCCCGTGCGTTGCACGTAACATCAAGATGCATTTGTATGACTAGTTTATCTTGTGAGAGAAACGGATGAACGAGGGAAGGCCTTATTTGCAAATGTGGAGAGGTGTGTGGGTGCCTTTTTCCAAAATTGCCATAGTTTCCTTCCTATCCGTCAGATATAAATCAGACGACCTATATTGCAGGATGGCAGGCACACCATCATCACCAATTCTGTTTTTTTATAAGAGTGTACTTTATAAGAGTGTAGATGTAGAGTAGATACAAGCCGAGAGGTGGGCCCAATGGCAGTGAGATAATGTGATGCAACACTAGAGGTGCCACGTGGAGCGTTTAACTGGTCAACTAGTCATGTCTTGAGAAAAAAGAGAGTTGTACGGTGAGCCCGTGATTGTATAATAACCACAAAACATAAATGGTGACCGTAATAAGTGGATTATGAAGTCCAATGTACGTATCGTGCTTTCTCTTCAAATACAATGATCGTCACTGTATATATTGCGAGAGAAAGATGAAACATGCGTGAATGTGCTGGGGCTTACTTTTAGAGGACCTGGAGATAGTTTGTGTGCGTACATGAAG